>NC_090449.1:239999004-240314592 GCF_031143425.1 Pleurodeles waltl | reverse complement strand
GTGATGATTCAAAGTTCCTAAGATACCTGAGTGAAATACCTTTCATTTAAAGTATTGTTTGTAAATCTTGAACCTGTGGTTCTTAAAATAAACTAAAGAAATATATTTTTCTATATAAAAACCTATTGGCCTGGAATTGTCTTTTGAGTGTGTGTTCCTCATTTATTGCCTGTGTGTGTACAAAAAATGCTTAACACTACCCTCTGATAAGCCTACTGCTCGACCACACTACCACAAAGTAGAGCATTAGAATTATCTCTTTTTGCCACTATCTTACCTCTAAGGGGAACCCTTGGACTCTGTGCATGCTATTTCTTACTTTGAAATAGTACATACAGAGCCAACTTCCTACAAATGAGGAGAAATAAAGATATTTATCTTTGTTGTGCCTCCACTGAGGAGGCGTAGGATTTTGGCGCATCCCCATGTATACTGAGCTATTCTTCTGGAAGAATCTGAACACCTTTTTTTTTAGACGCATCTAACTTAGCTTTCAATCAATCAATATTTGTAAAGTGCAGCTACTCACCCATTAGGGTCTCAAGGTGATGGGGGAGGGGAGGGGCCTCATCCGAAGGACAAGGTCTTGAGGGTCTTCATGAAGATGGTGGGCAACGGGCTTTGTCTGAGGTTCAGGGGGAGGTTGTTCCAGCTCTTTGCTGCAGTGTAGGTGAAGGATTGTCCTCCTGTGGTGGTTTTGCGGATGCGAGGGATAGTGGCCAGGGCCATCTGGGCAGAGCAGAGGGATCTGGCAGGGGTGTGGAAGGAGACGTTGTGGTTTAGGTAGGTTGGTCCTGCGTTGTGTATGGCCTTGTACTTGTGGGTGAAAAGCTTGAAGGTGATTCGCTTCTCGACCGGTAGCCAGTGGAAGGTCCTCAGGTGTTGGGAGATGTGTTCTCGGCGAGGGAGGTCCAGAATGAGTCTGGCAGCGGCGTTCTGACAGCCTCCTGGTAGCCTCTTTGTTCTGAATCTCTGGAGCAAAACCTCAGCACTGTGACACTTCTCGCAAAGTAACTATGCACTCTACAAATCAATTTATTATTACAAGGTCTTGTAAATCTGAGGATGAATCAAAGACCATTGGTGTTGTGTGGGAACACCCACCTCATCACCCATGAAACGCCTTCCTTGAGTAAGGCAATGCAGCAATTTGTGCTGCCTTGCCTTACTCCATATCTATGAGGCTTTGCGTGGCCTCATAGGTATAACTTCAAGGTTTGCGATGCTGTTGCGTCACAAATAGTGATTCAACTGCGGCACACGGGGCTCAGAAATATGCCCCTAAGTCCGAATGTAGAAATCTTCACTGTACCTTCATTTTGCGGCTTCCTGGTGACAACGCTTTCTCCTCTGACTCATCCATCTGACTTGTCCTGCTAAACTTTGTCTTCTCAGACATTTTTCATCTTAACTTTAAGTGCGAAGAAAACCAAAGACCGGGCCCCATCCACTTCGTGTATCCAACACGTGCTCCATCACGGTCACCCATCATTTTCAACTTTGCATGAGTCTTGTGCGACTAGATGTCCACAGTTGCCACTTTGATCTTTTCGGTGGTATTTTACACTTTTTAAAAATCATAACTCCGGTTCTACTGATCTGATTTTGTTGTTTTGATGTCAATTTCTTAAAATCTACTCTATTTTTCTAAATCAGTTTGGGATTGTTCTTGTGTTTTCTCTTTATTACTGTTTAAGTGCCTAAGTTAAGCCTTGCTGCATTTGTGCTAAGCTACCAAAGGGTGATGCATAGGTCAATTTAGTGACTTTTTGTGGATCACCCTGACAAGGATTGTGGCTGTTGTTTGAATAGGGTTTCACACCCCTCAGCCAACAGCCCGATTTCTCAAACCTTCTAATGTAGAGGCAGTAGTCATTCCTAAATGCAAATACTTTAACTTTGACTCACTTTAGGATATGCTTTAAAACACAAGTATCCCAATGCCATGATGACATGGTAATGCTATCCGAAATTGCTGCACTTGCTTGGCATTAAATAAACTCATTTGGGTGCTTTTTACTTGGAAAACACAACACACAGTATGGAAAGACAACAATAACAATTACTTCATATAGCAGTCAATTAATAATGCTCCAAACAAATGCTCGGAATAAATAATAACCAGTAGCAAGCCTTGAAAATGCATATATTTCCTAATTAAATAAATGCTCGAGATAATAAAGGAATGCAAATTCCGAAAGCACTTTGGGGCATATTTATACTCCGTTTGCGCCAAATTTGCGTCGTTTTATTCGACGCAAATTCGGCGCAAAACTAACGCCATATTTATACTTTGGCGTTAGACGCGTCTAGCGCCAAAGTATGATGAATGAGCGTCATTTTTTTGCGTGAACGCCTTCCTTGCGTTAATGAGATGCAAGGTAGGCGTTCCCGTCTAAAAAAATGACTGCGACTCAAATGCGTCGTATTTATACTCCCGGGCAAAAATCACGCCCGGGAGTGGGCGGGGCAAAAAACCCCGCATTTGCGCCTCTTTTTAACGCCTGGGTCAGGGCAGGCGTTAAGGGACCTGTGGGCTCAAAATGAGCCCACAGCTGCCCTCCCATGCCCCCAGGGACCCCCCGTGCCACCCTTGCCCACCCCAGGAGGACACCCAAGGATGGAGGGACCCATCCCAGGGACATTCAGGTAAGTTCAGGTAAGTATAATTTGTTTTTTTTATTTATATTTGTTTTGTGGCATAGGGGGGCCTGATTTGTGCCCCCCTACATGCCACAATGCCCAATGACCATGCCCAGGGGACACAAGTCCCCTGGGCATGGCCATTGGGCAAGGGGGCATGACTCCTGTCTTTACTAAGACAGGAGTCATGTAAATGGCGTCTGGGCGTCGTAAAAAATGGCGCAAATCGGGTGGAGACGATTTTTTTGCGTCAACCTGACTTGCCCCATTTTAAGACGCCCTAACGCCATTTTTCCCTACGCCGGCGCTGCCTAGTGTACGTGTTTTTTTTCCACGCACACCAGGCAGCGCCGGTCTGCTAGCGCCGGCTAACGCCATTCAATAAATACGGCGCCCGCATGGTGCTTCAGAATGGCGTTAGCCGGCGCAAAACTTTTCGACGCTAAACTGCGTTAGCGCAGTTTAGCGTCAAAAAGTATAAATACGGGCCTTTGTCTTGACACAAAAACCTATGGAGTAATATCCAATATATGAAATGACAAATAATTTATAAAGTGCACAAATATCTGAAGGCATCAAGCGCTAAGCCCAAAGTCAAACAGTGAGAAGTAGGTCAGTAACCCCCGGGAGGACTAAAGAAAATTAAAGACTAAAGAGAAAAGTTTTAAGGCTCCTCCCAAAAAGCATGTGATTATTAATTACTGTAATGTGGTGAGGGAGGGTGTTCCAAAGTCTAGCTGTGACACAAGAGAAAGATCTGCCACCCCATCCAGCACAGCAAATTCTGGGCACAACAGTCTTACTTATGGCAGAGTGAAGGGCATGTCTGGGAGAGTAACACTGAAATTTAGATTTAAAGAATTTAGGGCTCAGATTGTGTAAGGCCTTGTGGGAAATTAAACATAATTTTCCTCACCGGGAGCCAATGCAACTTTGTAAGCTCCGTCAAGACCGACTGATATTTGGGAATGTCAAGAATGAGCCTAGTGGCTGCATGTTGTAGAGCCTGAATTTAGCCGAGAGAGTCTTAACTAATGTTAAGGTAAAGGGTGTTGCAATAACCCAGCTGGGAAGAGACCAAGGCAAGAACTACTGTTTTGCGTAAAGTTACTGGAATTTAGGTAAATATTTTCTTCAATGATCTAATGATGTTAAAGCATGGAGAACTAGTATGGGTGACTAGAGAGTCAAAGCAAAGTTTAATACTAAATACCACCCCAAGATTTTTAGCACGCCTAACTGGAGAAGAGGTGTGCCAAGAACCACAGGCCAACAGGAATTTGTCCACATAGAATGCTGCCAGCCAAGGATAAGAACCTCCATCTTGCCCACGTTTAATTTATCAGTTTTTCTACTTCCAGTTGCTGATTTTCCACATACACTTCCTGAAATTCAAAGCAACTGAATGGACATGAACGGGAATGGTTACAATGATCTATGTGTCGTCTGCGTTTGACAGCCCACGGAAACCAAAAGACTGAATCAGCCTGGCAAGGGAAACGACCTACAAATTAAACAGAGTGGAACTTAATCTCAAACTTTGTAGCACTCTGCAGGGCAAGGAAAAGGGTTCTGAAAAGAGCTGTCCACCTATTACTCCTATCCAATAGAAAGGATCATAGTAATTTAAGTGCCTTACCCTTTAATCCCCAGATGAAACACGGGAGACACCAAAAGTGAGGGGGAGACAGTGGCTGAGGCTACAGTCAGATCTAACATGATGAGTGCCTCAGCCTCACAACCAACCACAACAGATCTGCCATGGTCTACAGCTGCTACCAGCACCGGCTCAGTTCTGTACTCGCTTCTGAACCCTGTTTGAGATCGGTCCAGGAGCTCATGCATCTCTATAAGAGTTATCAGTTCCTCATTAAGATGTTTCTCAAGTATTTTAATAGGTGTAGGCAGAAAAGATATAGGGTGATAGTTTTTAAAATCTTCGGGATCATGATTAGGTTTTTTAATAGAAAGAATAACTATCACTTCTTTTCGAGGCCTCTGGAAACAGCCGGACTGTATAATAAAGTTAGACATAGTAGTCAGGTAATTAGTCACAATATCAGGGACCCGTTGAAGATTTTAGGACAGGAAGTCAAAGGTGATCCTGACTTAAAGTTACGAATGAGGGCCTTAACTTGTAAAGTGAAGAGGGAGGGAAAAGTGGATAAAATGCTCTCATTAGGTGTCCCTGCAGCTAGTGACGGCTCCTCCATGGAGAAGCGTCACCCCACATGAAAAATAAAATGATAATAACACAGGTTATTATCATTTTATTTTTCCTTGCTGAGTTGAGTTAAGGGCCAGGCAAGGCCGGGCCATCCTGATGGACAGCAGCTGCACTAGGGAGAGGAGTGATGGGCACTGCTGTAAGTGTGCATGTCAGTTTGGCTGGCCGTCTTAGGATGGCCAGACCGACATATGCACTTAGATCGCTCCCACCGAGCTGTGGTGCACAGCTGGGTGAAGGCCAAGCACAGGCTCCCAGGCCCTAACTGAGCATGGAAACAGCCTGCTCAGGCCAATTACAGCGCTGCTTTCATGCTGGTAAATAGTATTACCAGCATGAGAGCAGTGTCTGGTTAGGTACAGGTGACTAGGAGCCTTGCATGGACTACCGGCAGTCGAGAGAAGAGGTGTGGAAGAGCACTGAGGCGGTGAACGGCAGGTAAGTGCTTTTTAATTTATTGTTTTGTATTTTTCTCCTCCTGTGCTGCCCCCCTCTTTTTCCTGCACTGCCCCAACACTTTTGCTTGACAGCAGACGATACTATCTGCAGGGAAGGCGGCAAATACCGGATGGTCAAGATAATTTGTTATGGAGGATTCAGAGAAGATATTGCTTATCTTGATTTGAAAGAAAACTGTCAAATTGTCACAGAAAGACTGGGATACATCGGTATTGACTAGACTATTGGAACTGGAAGGCATGTTAACTATTTTGAAAAGCTCCTCCAATGGATTTTGGGCATTACTGATTTTAAAAGTACTTAGATTTTTCCTCAAAAATATCTTGTATATAGTCATAAATTAAAATCTTCTATTTTGCTTTTTCATGAGGATCAAAGCCTGACCGCCATTTGCGATCTTGCCCATGACATTTTTGTTTTAAAAGTCCAAGGTTATCTGAAAGCTAGGGAGCTGTAGGTTTGTCCCTATGGTGATTTGGAGTTTTCAGAGGAGAAATAGTTTTGAAAGCATTACTGAGCCACTCTGAGTGCTCTGCCTGGGCTTGGTTAGCATCCTGGTGTAATGTTTGGGATCTTGCTGATGGCGCCCTACTTAAATTATCAGAGACGTTTTTCCAGGCACAGATCTTAGCATTTGGTCACGAGGCTCTACAGGCAATTTTAAAAATAAGCAGACAGCTTAATGATCAGACCAGCTGAGAGCAGTAGTGGTGTAATGAAACCTAAGGGGCCCCCCATACAAAATATATGGAGAGGGGGCCCTCCACGCTCTGGACCCAGTCAGAATCTCTTAAGTCAGGGGTACACTGTCCATACATAGTGTCAGAGGGAGCACCCTGGAGTTCTTCCCCCACCCCCCCCCCCAAAGCGTGGGGGCTGCAGGAGCTACTTTTACACCACTTGTATTTCTCTACCAGGGGTATATTTATAAGGGGTTTGCGCCATGCTTGCACCACGCAATGTGGTATGTGTGGCACAAACCACTAAGTCATACTTTTGAAGCCACTTTGCATGGTTTTGAATGGCTTCAAAAATATGGAGAAAGACAACACAGTGTTGCCTTACTCTGCACTAGGGAAGCATTCCATGGGCATTGCGTGGGTGCTTCCATGCAACTCCCATGGTTTTCAATGCATTCCTAAATTTACCAAACCTGGTAAACCTGCGAATAGGCAAACATTCTATGCCTCCATGGGTGAGGTGTAACAAGGAGAAATATCCTGAGGAGCTTTTTCATGTTTCTATGTGTGCTGCAGAAAGCAGCACACATAGAAAGATGAAAAAGCTTCTCAGGATTTTTGTGTGCAGGAAGTTGTCCCTTCATGCACAAAAACAATTCTGCATGCAACGCGGGCACCCTTGCACCATGGTGCAAGAGTGCCTGCATTGGCACTACAAGCCAAAAGAGCACCCGTGCAGAGGGGAAGGACAGGAACCCGCCTTCTTGGATATGTATTGTTTTGCGGGTCAAATCCTCGACAAAGTTTAGGCCTGGCTCCCCGGCTTCCAGTAATGATTCAGTGGGGGGCCCCGGGTTCCAGTAATGAGAAAGTGAGGTCCACAGACGTCAAAAGGTTGGGAACAACTGTGCTAGGTTCTTGTACTTAGTCACTGCGGTTGCAGGAGTTATGATCACTATTTATGTGAGAGTCGTTGATGCTGCAGTCATTCTCTGGTGGCCTATACTGTTCCTGCTCTGCTCCCTGCTGCTTATGTAGCTGTGTTTGCTGCTGAAGCCCATGTTCTTGTGGCAGATGTTGTTGCTGCTGCTCACCCTCCATCCTGGCAGCTGTTATCTTTGCTGTTGTTAGACTTTTGGTGGTGATTGATGCCTCTGTTCTTCTGTTGTGGTGGCAGTTAGTGTTACTAATGTGCTTCCTGCTATGATAACTGCTTGATAGAAGCTATTGTCAGTACATTTGCCCCTACTGTGCTTAAAACTATTGTGGCAGCTGTTTTCGTTACTGCATATGTGTCTGTGGTCACATCTGTTGCTGCTGTTCCCTTCCTGTGGTAAAGCTATTTTCGGTGATACTGTTGCCTACATGACAGCATCTCTGCTTGATACTGTTGCCCTTTCTGTGGTTACTGCTGTGGTCACTGCTTGGTTCCCTGCTGCGTTGTCAATTGTTGTCTTTGCTGACAAAGCAGCTGTGGTCACAGCTGTAGTCCTCTCTTGGCTTGCAGCAGTTGTTGATGGTGTGGCAACTGCTGCTGCTGTGATGTGGTGCTGGCTAACACAGCAGCTGTTGTGACTTCTGTAGTACCTGCTGTGGTAACAGCTGCTGTCTTTGCAATAGTGACACATGTGGGGCTACAGTTGCTGTTACTGCTTGGATGGAAGTTACTACCATGGAGGCAGATGTCAAAGAGGCTGTGGTGTCTTCTGTGTAGGCGGCTGTGGTCATTGCTGAGTCACTGCTGTTTCAGCAGTGTTGGTTGCTGCTTTATTGACAGCTGATTTTGCTGCTGTGGTCCCTGCAGAAGTAGTAGATGTGATTAGTGGTGTAATCTCCTATGTGGTTAATGATGTGGTTGCTGCTATGGTGTCTACACTTGTGATTGCTGATGTCTGTGCTTCGGCAGCAGGTATGTCCTTGATTTGGTTGCTACCCTTGTCCATGTTGTAGTGGTAACCATGGTTACTATTGCTGTGGATGTAGCTGTCATGGAAGCTGTCACACCTGTTCTTGCTGTTGTGCTATAACTTGTTGTTAGCTATATTGTTGTTACTGTGATAAGGGTTGTGGTTGCAGCTGTTTTTGGCTCAGCTGCTCCTGTTATGGGTTCTAATGTGCTGCAAGATATTTGGTGCTGTAGTTGCTGCTGTGGTGATAACTTTGGTTGATGATATGGTCCCTGCTATGTTTACAGTTGTGGTCACCTCCTGGGTTCCTAATGTGGTCAAATCTGTGTTCCTTGCTCTCAAACTAGCAGTAATCGCTGCTGTGGTCCATGCTTTGGTGGCAGCTTTGGTCATTTCTGTTGTCCCTTCTACTATAATGGCACTGACCCATGCTGTGGTTCCTGCTGTGTATGCAGCGGTTCTTGCTGCCATGGTAGTAGTTTTGAATACTGTTGAGGTCACAGATTGTTGCAGCAGCTGTGGATGCTGTTGTTGATCTAGCTGTAGATTGAGCTGCTGCTGTGGTCCTAGTGCCAATATGTGCTAACTTCAAGGAGAGCAAATGAGGAAGAATTTGTCAGTTTAAGTTCATAGGGCGATCACGTAGAGACACTATTTTGGTGTTTTTCAGAAAAATTGAAAATTACTATTCAAAATGTACAACTGCTCAAATCAACACTGAAAGCCAACCTCTGTGTTCTCATTTTTGCTATTTTATGAGTTCTGTGAAATAGCTAAAGCAGTCTATAGCCAGGTCCAGATTTGTCAATCTTTCATGCAAAGCAATGGAAGAGCAAACTTTGGTTGTGCCATTGTGCTTTTGAGAAAGAGAAATAATTAAGCAATCAGGTGGATAAATAACATGTGCAAAATACATTATGTAGAAGTGGTGCACTGAAAACGACATTGAGAGTACACTCATAATTAGAGATGTTTAAAAAAATGTAATCACATATATGCAATATTATTCAATGTATTAATTTTATCCCATTATAGAATTGATATATTTTATATAATCTTTTCATTTATTTGTGTTTATGAGTATTGCAAGTATAACTTTACAGTATAATCCAATGTGTGTTAAAAGTCTGTAATGAGCAGGCTGGAGTTAAGGCCTGTATTTTTACTTTGCGATTTAACTTTCAATGCGAGGTCTGTTCGTGTTGCCTAGTCTTTTGATTTCCAGGTGCCTCGGTACCAGTCTTCAGCTAATGAGAAGCACATTGTTAGGTGTAGATAAGGTGGTGTGAAGATGGGTTGCCAAGGACGTGAAGCAGTAACAAGGAGCTGTAAGAAGAAACTCCCCTCTCGAATTCCTGAGTATGAAAGTAATCCAAGGTCATGCAGGTGTGCTCCGAAGAGGATGATAGGCTAATTGGATATAATTCACAATAGTGTTCTGTCAGTGGAATTCTTTTGGCTGTGATGTCAGCTACTGGAAGGTTGTGAGGTCTATTAAAGTGTTGGTGAGTTTATCTAAGATTCAGATTTCATTTGGAGAGATACAGGCCTCTTTCCTTTTACTAGACTAAGTGGCTTTATGCTACACGCATCTCTGTCTTGATTGAACTTCTACTGAGTTTCTCTGAACCCTTCCTTAGATTCAATGGTTAGGCAGGAGAGTCTGAGTCTGTATTCAAAGCATCATATGCTTTTTCTTATTTTTTGCATTGTTATCATTGATATATTGGTCATTTATGTGTTGGTGAAATTTAACATTGTTCAACGCTTTAATTCTACTGTGGCAATTTTCTACGTATATAGCATGTTTCTGAGAGTCATTTATGTAAGTTTGACTCAGAGTCTGTAATAAATCAATTTCTCAACTTTAAGTTTGTCTCTGAGATTTAGGCCCGTATTTATACTTTTTGACGCTAAACTGCGCTAACGCAGTTTAGCGTCAAAAAATTTTGCGCCGGCTAACGCCATTCTGAAGCGCCATGCGGGCGCCGTATTTATTGAATGGCGTTAGCCGGCGCAAGCAGACCGGCGCTGCCTGGTGTGCGTGGAAAAAAACCACGTACACCAGGCAGCGCCGGGAAAAATGGCGTTAGGGCGTCTTAAAATGGCGCAAGTCAGGTTGACGCTAAAAAATCGTCTTAACCCGATTTGCGCCATTTTAAACGACGCCCAGACGCCATTTACATGACTCCTGTCTTAGTAAAGACAGGAGTCATGCCCCCTTGCCCAATGGCCATGCCCAGGGGACTTCTGTCCCCTGGGCATGGTCATTGGGCATTGTGGCATGTAGGGGGGCACAAATCAGGCCCCCCTATGCCAAAAAAAAAAATATTAAATTTTTTTTTTTTATACTTACCTGAACTTACCTGAATGTCCCTGGGGTGGGTCCCTCCATCCTTGGGTGTCCTCCTGGGGTGGGCAAGGGTGGCAGGGGGGGTCCCTGGGGGCAGGGGAGGGCACCTGTGGGCTCATTTTGAGCCCACAGGCCCCTTAACGCCTACCCTGACCCAGGCGTTAAAAAGTGGCGCAAATGCGGGGTTTTTTGACCCGACCACTCCCGGGCGTGATTTTTGCCCGGGAGTATAAATACCACGCATTTGCGTCGCCGTCATTTTTTTAGACGGGAACGCCTTCCTTGCATCTCATTAACGCAAGGAAGGCGTTCACGCAAAAAAATGACGCTATTTGCCCATACTTTGGCGCTAGACGCGTCTAACGCCAAAGTATAAATATGGCGTTAGTTTTGCGCCGAATTTGCGTCGAAAAAAACAACGCTAATTCGGCGCAAACGGAGTATAAATATACCCCTTAATGTGTGACTAAATGGATTACACTTTTATTTAATGTAATGAGTGAATGTGTTTCTACTTACCCCTTGGGACTCCCAAAAAAATTGGTTGAACTCAGAGGACTGATGGAAAGACAAAGCTGGATCAACAGCAAGTCATCTTGCTGTGATGCGCTGCATGAAATGAAGAAGGCAGCAATGTGCCATATTTAACAATATATGGTGCATTCCTTCTCTCTGCCTGTGCTGGTACACAATCTGCAACCTAGGGGCATATTTATACTCCGTATGCGCCAAATTTGCGTCATTTTATTCGACGCAAATTTGGCGCAAAACTAACGCCATATTTATACTTTGGCGTTAGACGCGTCTAGCGCCAAAGTATGATGAATGAGCGTAATTTTTTTGCGTGAACGCCTTCCTTGCGTTAATGAGATGCAAGGTAGGCGTTCCCGTCTAAAAAAATGACTGCGACGCAAATGCATCGTATTTATACTCCCGGGCAAAAATCACGCCCGGGAGTGGGCGGGGCAAAAAACCCTGCATTTGCGCCTCTTTTTAACGCCTGGGTCAGGGCAGGCGTTAAGGGACCTGTGGGCTCAAAATGAGCCCACAGCTGCCCTCCCATGCCCCAAGGGACCCCCCCTGCCACCCTTGCCCACCCCAGGAGGACACCCAAGGATGGAGGGACCCATCCCAGGGACATTCAGGTAAGTTCAGGTAAGTATAATTTTTTTTTTTTTTAATATTTTTTTCTGGCATAGGGGGGCCTGATTTGTGCCCCCCTACATGCCACAATGCCCAATGACCATGCCCAGGGGACTGAAGTCCCCTGGGCATGGCCATTGGGCAAGGGGGCATGACTCCTGTCTTTACTAAGACAGGAGTCATGTAAATGGCGTCTAGGCGTCGTAAAAAATGGCGCAAATCGGGTGGAGGCGATTTTTTTGCGTCAACCTGACTTGCCCCATTTTAAGACGCCCTAACGCCATTTTTCCCTACGCCGGCGCTGCCTGGTGTACGTGGTTTTTTTCCACGCACACCAGGCAGCGCCGGTCTGCTAGCGCCGGCTAACGCCATTCAATAAATACGGCGCCCGCATGGCGCTTCAGAATGGCGTTAGCCGGCGCAAAACTTTTTGACGCTAAACTGCGTTAGCGCAGTTTACCGTCAAAAAGTATAAATACGGGCCCTAGTGCCCACACAGGCACCCCTGTTCCCTGGTGCAAGGATGCCTGCGTTGCAGGCAGAATTGTTTTGTGCAGGAAGGGAAACCTTCCTGCGCAATAACGATCCTCTGAGGCTTTTTCCACTTTCTAAATGTGTTGCTGATTGCAGCACACTTATAAAGAGGAACCATTAAGGAGAAAGAAAGATATTTCTCTTTGTTGCGCCTCCTCTAGGAAGGCGTACGTTTTGATGCTTTTCCAGATGTACGAGTCTTGGTAAATCTGGGAATGTGCCAAACTCCATCGGTGGATGCATGGAACATCCATGCTCCGCCCATGGAACGCATTCCCAGGGCACAATAAAACAAGGCAGCAACTTTGCACTGTCTTACATTATTCCTAATTTACCAAGCAACACAGGGCCGCGCAACATGGCCTTGCATTGGATGATAAATATGACTTTAGTAGCCCTTGCAACACAGATTTACCAGATTCCAACAGAGCGCAGCGGGCAAGAAATCTGGGCTGCACTGCATGAACAAGAGGGAGCAGGAGAGTGACATATTTAGAGAAATATGGCCCTCTTCTCCCCTCTCTCTAGTGCCAGTGATGATTTTAGCTGCTGAGCACCACGCACACACCTTAGTTCCATAGCGCTCGTGTGTGTGTGTGTGGGAGTGTAGCATAGGTTTTGTACTTGAAGAGTAGCCTTGCATGGGAATGCCTATGTGCCACCCATGTAACTGCCCCCTTGGCACTAGGCAACGCAAAGCAGTGATTTGCTCTGCTTTGCATTACTTTTAGGGTTCTTTCCAGTGCAAAACAAGTTTTGCACTGGAAAGTAAATAGGTAAAAAAATATTTTGCGTTGATTTGCGTCACTTTTGTGATGCAAACATAGCATAATATCTTAGTAAATATACCCCCTCGTGTGATGCAAGGGTAACACAATATTATGATAGATCTGCCCCTGTGTCCAAGGGTCACAGGAACAGCAGACATATGACCACCAGATAAACTTGGAGCACACTTACAGCTTTTTCATTATTTGATTGCTTCATAAAGAACACGAACAGAAACTGGAACTAGGCAACGCTAATGTCAGATATCTGTTTTCCAATGAGGATGCTAATCTTGACGGTTTCAGTGCACGCACTGCTTCATGTGGCTCATTGCATCAGTGCCCTAATGTCACCATGACTGCGCACTTCTACGGAAAAAAGAGAAGTCGTATTTCGATGAGTACCGCTTCTGCTCAAGGCCACATGATTCTGCAGTAAGGAGTGGGACGCAGCATCCCTCTTTCCTGGTGAAAGACAAGACATCGTAAATTATTGTAAGCAAGAACGAGCCAGTGCGACAGTTAAGAGCAACGCCATAGTTTACATTGTTACAGTATAAACTGAATCACCTTTAGGAATGCAACATCACAAAGAATCGTAAAGTATATGTGGGCATACCAGTGCATATAAATGGCTCAAAAATCCACAGGATATCATGATTAGGATATCGGGGCATTCTAATCTTCCATTCTTTTCTGTACACATCTTATCTTACGTATTACAGGGCATATTTACAAGCCCCGGGGAGCAGGGGAAGTGCAGAAACGCACAGTATTTACAAGATGCTGGTGCACAAATTGCTCCCTAGCGCCAACTCAGGCACCCTTAAACCATTATGCAAGGGTGTCTGCGGAGTCAGCAGGATTGTTTATGACCAGGAAGCGATACCTTCCTGCACAAAACAATCCAGAGAGTAATTTTCCTTTTTAGGGTCGAGCCTGCTTTGCATGCGCTCGCGCATGCGTATAGCAGGGAGACTCTTTTGTATTTAGAAAAGGGCTCCGAGCCCTGTCCACTTCACGTCAGTGCTTTTTATTGGTTCGTGGGCTTCCCTAAATAAATCGGCTTGCTTTCATTAGTCGAAGGCACGCATACGTCATGCTTTTTCCGGTGGTTAGCCCTCCTCGAGCGCAGCGACCAAGAACAGAAAACATGCGAGGCTCGCTGTTTTCCATCGGGCTCGTGGACTTTTTTTTAAACTAATTTAGAGCGCGATCTCGCTTGGCAGAAGTCGAGCGCTTTACATACTTGAATTCACTTTTTCGGGTTGTGTACATAAATACACTTTTGCCCGATAGGTGAAAAGTCAGGTTAAGAGTTTACAACGCGATCAGCTCTAACATGAGCAAACGCGAGACCCGTCGCATTGTAAATGCTTGTTATATGTGTACTGCAAAATGCAGCACACATGGAAAGAGGAAACAACAAGGAGGAATAAAGATATTTCTCCTCTTTGCTCCCGCCTCGGGAGGCATGCAGCTTTAACCCATTCCCAGTTTTACAGATTCTTGTAAATCTGGGAATGTGTCAAAACCCATGAGTGTTGATTGGGAACACCCACCGCAACGCTCATGGGCCCAGATTTACTAAGTTGTCACGCAGAACAGTGCAGCAGTGGAAAATGCTGTGGTGCACTGCGTGAGAAGGAGATAGCTGGAGAGTGCCCTATTCACAGAAATATGGTACCTTCCTTCCCTCTCCTTAGCGCGGAGCAGAAATCTGCTGCTGTGAGTCATTTACAAACTTTTGCAAAGGCAAGTACAAGGGTGTCTGCGGGAGTCTAGCATAGGTGTACTGGAAGGATAGCCTCCAGGACAAAATACTATGCTTAAACTGACTTTAAAACTTTTCCCATTTTGTATGTGTGCTGTAGAGTGCAGCACACATGCAAAGTCAGAACAAAATGGAGAAATAAGGCATTTCTCCATGATAGGGCCTAGTTGGAATAGGTGCTATTTTTTTATGCAAGACCCTGTTCCTTTTTTTTTAGTAAATAGGGTTTTGGGTCCAAAACCTTGGATGGTTGCATGATTGAACGCCATCACTTTTGTGACTCAAACACTGCAGAAAATCTTAGTAAATCTACCCCATGGAACCCCTCCCTGACACAGTGTAAGGCAACGCAATGACTTGCGCTGCGTTGCCTTACACCATATTTAGAAGGCCATCAAAAGCCAAGAAAACTGGATTTACATGGCCTTGTGGGTATGGGTCTGCACTACGCGCCGCTGGTGCATCACAATAAGTGACTCATCTGCAGCGCACGGGACTTGTAAATATGCTCATACTTTTTTAGATCGCAGCTACAGACAGCTTTAACTGTCTGTTGGCTAGACCAGTGGTTCCCAACCTGTGGTCCGGGGACCCCTGGGGGGTCCGCGACTGCTTAGAAAATTAAATAATATTAACGGATTAGGTCCCCAGCTTTCAGTAATGACTCCGTGGGGGGTCCCCAGATTCCAATACTTATTTAGTGGGGGCCCTCAGGCTCCAGTAATGATAAAGTGGGGGTCCACAGAAGTCAAAAGGTTGGGAACCACTGGGCTAGATCTATTGTTTCCAGTACATTCACATATACTTGTAGTTGACTGGATTAGTCCCTTGCTAATCTTTGGGTGTCTTAGTTGACTTTCATAGTTATCTGCTTTTGATTCAATGACATTCTTGTGCTTGTCGCATTCAGGAGCATTTCCATCTCATATTGTTGTAATTTGATGAATTGTATCCTTATATCCCTAACTTGATAGGACTCTTTTTCTTATTTAACACCCTAGGGGAATGCATATGTTTCCTTGCTCTGTGCCGCTGCTTGTTTTTGTTCCTCCCCCGCATGTTCTAATTTTCCTCTCTTTCCAACCTCTCCCCACTGTTGCCCACCCGCTCAATGTCCCGATACCCATCTCATACCTCATTTCTTTTGTTTTTCTAACAAGGGCATGGCAGCTGCTGAGTACTATCAGCCACTCACTTCCTTTCTTTGCGTTCATACACAGTTTGGTCCACATTTACCAAGAAGAAACTCAATGCAGGGCAACAGGTAAAGTTGCTGTGCTGTAATGCATGAAGGTGAGAGAGAAGGACAGCACCATATGTACTAAGATGCGGCGCTGTTCTTCTCTCTCCGGCACACTTTAGGCAGCCATGCTTCAATGCGACATCTTTGTACAATAGCGTAAGGGTGTTCTGAAGCATAGTTGTTGCACTGGAAGTGGTTTCTTCCAGTACAATAATTATACTTTAAGGTTTTCCCACTCTGTATGTGTACTGTATAATGCAGCACACATGCAAAGTGGGAACAACAAGAAGAATTTTTTTTAAATCTTGTAACGTCTGCCTTAAGGAGGTGCAGAGGTTTGGTGCAATCCTTGTCTACAATTCAATATACATAGAGGATTTCCATCCAAACACGAGTAGGGCATGGGAATTACCATGCACCACCTATAGAATGACATCTTGATGCAAAGTAACACAAGGGAGTGCACTGCACAACTTTGCATGACTATGGGTTGTAGTTCTAATAAATCACATTGAAAATCCCACCTGAATACTTTAAGTTGGGTTTATATTAGAAAAGTAATGCAAGCCTGACGTACAGTGTTTGTAAATCTGGGCCATTGTTATCATTTAATTTACCATTCTAACATGACAATCTGCCATGTTAGAAAGGTACATAAAAAGTGGCCGCCATGTGTCAGTATGCATGTGCACACTTGTCAAGAAGCAAGACTTGAGTCCATGGCATGTGCATCTTTTGGTGGCTATCTTGAAATGGGTTTTCTTTATTTCAACATGCACTGCAATATTGTCAGCCCTGCGTGCACGTTATGCATGCACTTGCTTCCAATCAGTGACAAAAAAAAGCATCAGCTGGTTTATAGAGCAATGACATCTTGATTTTGCCAGTGCTGCAACCTCGGGATGGTACGATGGAAACCAGCACTGTAAATGGGCAGGTATTGTCCGGTACTCAGTACCTGCACTTCTTTAATTTGAAAAGGAGAGTACCTGGACGTCTCGGCACTGCTGGGATGTATTTTATAGGAGAGTACCGGCATTTCTGAGGAGCAAATAGGTACTCTAAAGAGTGAGCACCTGCCCTTCTATATTTCCAATTAAAGCACTGATGGAAACTATGCCAAAGATACAAGTGGCAAAGCCAAATAGAAGGCACTTACAAGTTCCTCACATCCACCCTTGCACCTAATACACATGAATGCGCTTCTCCCTTCAGCTCCCTAACAAATGCAAGGTAGCCAAATACAATTCGGCTGGACTCTGGATGACAGTTTGTTAATGAGGGGAGCGCAGTACTAGACCTGCATAATTAGAGCAACTGGTGAGTATTTATTTCTTTTAACACCTATTTCATCCATGTCAATGGGTGCTCTGATTGCAAAACAATAAAAGGCCAAGATTAATGCAGTTGCATGGCTCATGCGTGCATCAGGCAAACATGTTTTCAGTATCATCTATTCAAGTCCAAGCTGTACTGTGCCCAATATTAGGTTACACACCTGGGAGAGAGTGCACTCAGGTAGGGGTTAATAATGAGAACGATACTACCACCACTTCTTGTTCCTCTGGTAAAACTGATTATTCTGGACAGGTGCCATCTCGGTGGTGTACAAATAGTTGTAAGGTACCATTTTTGTAGGGTCAAACGCATAAAGCCCTTCAGATGGAGAGAACGCTATCTAAGGAAAGCCACAAACTGTAGCCAAAACAGAATTGCTAATGTGAGAGATAGGAAGGCGGGAAGAGAGATGTTAAAAAGTACTAGGTTGGAAATGAGCCTAAGAAGAGAGCAATACACTCTAGGAACCAACCTAGCATCACATTGGGACCCTCTGATGCAGTCACTGGTACATGTGTGCCAGTCTGGATTTACAAAGGGTAGAAAAACATTCAGAAAAATCATATACTGCTTTTTATCTAATGAGGGAAACAATGCTTTCTCCTTCCCTCCTCTGCTCCTACCACCCTCCTTATACTTCCCCACACCAGTACCAGCATACTTCTATCAACTGCTCACAGCAGTCTCTACTGGTGCCGTTAAATTGCAGTATAATTGTGCAGTACTAGGCAGCTTGTAATTAGGACCGTAATGGAGAACGTGAAGTAGCCTAGGAAAACAGAAGATCTAGGATGCCTTGATGCCAATAATGCATTGGATTGGGTGGACTGAGTTTCTATCAAAAACACTCTGGATTTTCTAGGCATTGGAGAGGATTTCAGGATATGGCTGATAGCAGGATGCAATGCTCTGAAGATGATGGTTAGAGCACGTAGAAAACTGTTTGGATCTATTTATGTGACCATATGGACTTGACAGGATTTCCTGCTATCCCTGCTCATGTTTATCCTCACCTTAGAATCACTACTGCAGCTCATAAGAGACAATCTGCACATATAACATACTATGATAGGAAGGACAAATTCAAAGATCCCCTTCATGCAGATAATATTGTAACCTCCAGGTCAGATCAAGAACTAATCTATGCCACCACTGCTGGGTGCACTATATCATTGCAGGCACGTTTCTGGTTACCAATTGAACGTCCATAAGTCAGACGTTATGTTTCTTTCCTCCAGAAGGAATGGTTAGAGATTTAGAAAAGTGGTACCAATTTTCAGGCAAAATATTAAATCACTTACTGGGAGACAAAATATTTTAATCACCTTGCACAGACGACAGGGTTGAACTTCCTTCCTTTGCTAAAGGACATGCAAAAGACCAGGGGGCATATTTATACTCCATTTGCGCCGAATTTGCGTCGTTTTTTTCGACGCAAATTCGGCGCAAAACTAACGCCATATTTATACTTTGGCGTCTAGCGCCAAAGTATGAGGAATGAGCGTCATTTTTTTGCGTGAACGCCTTCCTTGCATTAATGAGATGCAAGGTAGGCGTTCCCGTCTAAAAAAATGACTGCGACGCAAATGCGTCGTATTTATACTCCCGGGCAAAAATCACGCCCGGGAGTGGGCGGGGCAAAAAACCTCGCATTTGCGCCTCTTTTTAACGCCTGGGTCAGGGCAGGCGTTAAGGGACCTGTGGGCTCAAAATGAGCCCACAGCTGCCCTCCCATGCCCCCAGGGACCCCCCCTGCCACCCTTACCCACCCCAGGAGGACACCCAAGGATGGAGGGACCCATCCCAGGTACATTCAGGTAAGTTCAGGTAAGTATAATTTTATTTTTTTTTATATATTTTTTTGGCATAGGGGGGCCTGATTTGTGCCCCCCTACATGCCACAATGCCCAATGACCATGCCCAGGGGACATAAGTCCCCTGGGCATGGCCATTGGGCAAGGGGGCATGACTCCTGTCTTTACTAAGTCATGTAAATGGCGTCTGGGTGTCGTTAAAAATGGCGCAAATCGGGTGGAGGCGATTTTTTTGCCTCAACCTGACTTGCCCCATTTTAAGACGCCCTAACGCCATTTTCCCCAACGCCGGCGCTGCCTGGTGTACGTGTTTTTTTTCCACGCACACCAGGCAGCGCCGGTCTGCTAGCGCCGGCTAACGCCATTCAATAAATACGGCGCCCGCATGGCGCTTAAGAATGGCTTTAGCCGGCGCTAATCTTTTTGGCGCAAAACTGCGATAGCGCAGTTTTGCGTCAAAAAGTATAAATATGGCCCCAGGTTTTGGAGCACTTGGTCTTCTTCATGGCCTCCTCGGGAGAGTTACAATTACTTTACTCTCAAAACTTCTCTATCTGTACCAAACAATGCCTCGGGCAGACTATCATAGCTTGTTGATAAACGTAAAAAAAACAAATTCCAATTTCTTTTTTGTTGTTTATTTTATTATGACCTCATACAGATACAGACTACAGAATGCCATCATTTCATAATCTATTACAAGTAGACACGCAATATACTGGGAAAATATAAAAGCCATATTTTTGAAAACATTTCATTAAAGTGCTGCCTGTCCCAAAAGTTGAAAAAGACCACTGTCGACAGAGTTCTCATGATTACTGCATATCGATATGAAGTGCAATAAAACATGCTCAACAAGAGCAATCTGTAAACAGGCAAGGAGAGCAACCTGCAAGCAAGTAAAAAAGAAATATACTTACAGTCCACAGAGGGGTAAAATTAGAAAGGCTACACCCAGGTTGCCAAAAAGATGTACAAGCCTATCATTACAATTGTCTGATCCCAAAATGGATGGCCCCTTAAGTAACATTATCATTATGCTGTCTTGATAGCAAGTTTATGAAAAGTGTCATGTGCCGGTGCAAAAAGAGCGACTTATATTCTATAAAGTGCAAACTCAATAAACACTTAGATATGATTTTCATAAAATTATTAAAACAAAGTCATTATCCAGTCTTCATAAAAAGAGCTCATAATAAAGTAGTGTATGCCAGGTAAAAATATAAATAAAAACATCCCATATTGCGCAGAATGCTACGTCATATAATGCTTAAATGTGGCTTTCACAACAGAGTTAAACAAGACTCCCCCCCCCCCCCCCCCCGGTCTAAGATAAAAACTAGGGGCTAATAATGAGACCAGATTGCAACAAACCTATTAACATTTCCGACACGTTTTGCATAGTCTTCTTCAAAGGTGCGTATCCTAGATATTTTCTCCCCCATCCCTGCGATGAGGAGACCCAACTCCTCCCCCCGTTTTTTCAGAATTAAGGATCGAGCTACTGTTAGTGGAATTGAGTTATAGTATTACCCTGCCTTGTTAACAATCCGACTTCCCTTGGACACTCCAAATAGCACTAACCTGGCTTCAGGGACGATAGTAACTCCTACTCCCCCTTACTTATAACTGAGAACAATACCTCCCAAAAATAGTTCAGTTTTGGGCACATAAAATATATCTGTAACCAGTTCCCAGTATCATCCTGCTAGCAGCGAAAGCACTGATCATGGACTTCAGGGTACATCCTGTGCAAAACATTCGGAGGGTATTAAGCCATCCATTTTGAGAGAAAAATCATCCTCTTAAAATTTGCAGCTCTCAATGATGTATCCCCCACTTAAGAAATGACCTGCCGATCCTCCTCTATAGATCTGCATCTTGTTGTCTCATAGATTCTTTTGAGAAACCTGGGTACCATATCCTGCTTTAATGTGTTGTGGAATGGCCTGTAGCATTTGCCAACCCCTGTGAGCCTGGTCTTAATCAGTGAATGAATAACCTGGTGTGGTTCTCGACTTAGAGCATACGAATTAGAAAGAAAGTGGGTTAGCTGCAGAAAGCGCCACCTAAAATTATCCCATTGGCCCCCACACCACTGCTTGACCTCTTCTCAGGTTAGTAATATACCTGTTATGACAAAATCACCTAAGTCCTTCAAAGCAAGTGATGCCCAAAACAAAACCACAGTCTTGGAGAGAGAGAGGCCAAAAGAATTACATCCCGAAATCTGGTGATAATTAAAACCTGCTGATGCCTAATAGATCTTCTGTATAGCAGACATCCTACTACCCCATTCTTGTAGTGTCCTGTGTCTGGTTTTCTTTGGTAGCCTCGCATCTTTAATAAAAGCAGGGAGACTAACTGCAGATTCCTGTACCCTTTTCTTGCTAAAAAATCATCTAGCACCCCCCTACCTTCCATTAATCTACCTAATATATACAATAAGGCTGCTTAATAACACGTCCCCATATGTGGGAGAGCCAATCCTCCCTGCTCCCTCTGAAGGTGCATTATAGCGATCTTAACCCGTTGGACCTTCTTAATAGATATACAACGCCTCAACAGGGTGTCAAGTTCTTGAAAATGACTGTTCTTAATCTTGATGGGGATATCAGAGAAAACAAACAAGAAAGGGGCAAGATTGACATCTTAACTAATGCCACCCGTCCTATCCAACAGATCTTGTACCTTCCTCCACATAGCAGCATAGTTCTTCTAAAATAGCTGGGAAAACCGCTAGTAACATATATGCCCAAATACCTAACTGGGCCACGAGCCTTGCCTGAGGATGTGAAAATCCTGGCAGGTCTTCAACTGAAGCATTAAAGAGCAATATCTCAGTCTTGCTCAGGTTCACCTTATAGCCTGCATATGCAGTATATTCTTCCAGAAATGTAAACGTCCGCTGCACATTAGCTGCATCAGGCTTAAGTTATTAACACCATATCATAAGCAAAAACCTTTATGTTGGGCAACCCTTGTATCAGTGCAGTCATCTCAAACGTGCTGCATAGTTTAAGTGCTAAAGGCTCAATTAAAAAAGCAAATAGTATGGGAGATGGGGACGTCCATGACGGGTGCCTCCATTGATGGAAATGTCCCCAACCATCCTAGAATTCGCAATGACCTTGGCCTGCACACCCTGGTATAGATTCTTAAGCATCATCACAAATTATGGGGGGTAACCGAATTGCAATAAGGACAAAAAATAATTTATCCCATTTAATCAGGTCGAACGTCTTCTCGGCGTCAACCATAATTGCCACTGCAGAAATTTGATTGCACAAAAAAAAATCTATGGCATGGATAAAATAAAATCTGTTTGAAGCCATCAGCCGGTTGGAAGCAAAAACACATTGATCCGGATGGATCAATGATTGATCCACTGGAGTAAACCATGTTGTCCAGATTTTGGTTAAAAGCTTATAGTCCGTGTAAAGGGCCTGATTTAAGAAAAGTTAGCGCCGCTTTTACGTCATTTTTTGACACAAAAGCGGCGCAAACTTACAAAATATAATTATATTTTGTACATTTGCGCCGCTTTGGCATAAAAAAATGACATAAAGATGGCGCTAACTTTTCATAAATCGTGCCCTAAGCGTCTATAACAGTTAACATTTAGCGGAGTTTTGCCCTTTTTCATGAAGCTCATTATAATAGACTCCTTAAAGGAGAGGGGAACCAACCTACCCGCACTCGTGTAGTTGAATTGTTCCGTTTAGAAAGGCATTAGTTGTTGTGCAAATGTCTTATAGAATTTGAAGGTAAAGCCATCACTGTTACAAGCTTTCACAATGAGGATTTCGGCTTCAAAAACCTCAGTCTGTGATTTTCCCAATCACAGTCTTAGCCAATGCCCCAGGTAACTGGGGCAATATATCTATGCAAGACTGGGGCTGGGTAAGTCACAACACAACTAAAATTATCCTGGGCTCACCCTCTGGTGGCTTGGCACAGAGGAGGGAGGCTTAACTTAGAAGGCAATGTGTAAAGTATGGGTGCAATAACTCATACAGTAACATAGTGAAAACACCACAAAAGCACTCCACACCAGTTTAGGCAAATATATAATATTTATCTGAATAAAGAAGGTCAAAATGTCAAAAACCACTGTGTACAAGCCAAGATATGTTTTTTTTAAGATTAACTCCAAATAAAGTGCTTGGAAACACAATAGCTCCAACTAGGGCTATCACGACAACATGGACGGAGTCGTTCACAATATTCCGACGCCACTGGCGCGGGTCACAGAGTCTCACGGACCCCCAGGCACAGTACCTTTGAAAACGAAAAAGCAAAGATGTCGCACAGAGTTGTGGAGGTGAGGCGTCACTGGAAATGGTGCGGTGTCAGTCCCTTGCAGCATCTAGAGAGGAGAGGCATTGGTTCCGAACTACAAGGCAAGGGAGATGAGGCATCGGTTCCATCCGGTTGCAGGGGAGCTGGTTTGGTAGAGAGGCGTCAGTTCCTTGTGACCTGGCAGGGTCGATTAATCCTGCAGTCAAGACGTGATGAGTCCACTTCGCAGTGCCACAATCACACTGCCGGACATCAGAGGTGTTGTGGCAATGTCAGGCTTGGGTTGCAGGCCGCAGTGTTGCGTGCAGCGAGGACCACAGAGCCGAAGCAGGCAGCGGTGTGGCATCAGGCGGCGGCGGTGGAGTCACTGAAGTTGGTGAATTAGCTCGTAGATTAAGGACCAGAACAATACTTTTTGCCACAAAGCTGCACAAACGCAGTTTTGATGCAAAAAGTATAGTGCTGGCTTGCGTCATTCCACAGCACCAGCTGGGCACTATACTAATGAAATGGAGCAATCCGGTGCTAAAGTTGAGCTAGCGTCTTTAAAAAAGATGCTAGCCGGGTGGGGGTGACAGTAGGGAAGGAGGTGGTTGTGCGGCAAAAAATGACAATAGCCTGGGTAGAGGAAAAAATGCCTCCAACCAGACTAGAGCCATTTACTGGCGCACAACCACCAAAAACATGACTCCTGTCTTAGGAAAGACAGGAGTCATGCCCACCAACCCAACGACCAGCACAGGGGACAAGTGTCCCCTGGGCATGGCATTGCACACTGTGCCATGCAGGGGGCCCCAAGTTAGGGCCCCGATGGCAGAAATAAATAAAATACTTATCCTACTTACCTGGGATAGTGTCCCCATCCTCCAGTGTCCATTTGGTGGGGGTGTTCCTGGGGCTCGGGTGGCCACCTGTGGTCTCATTCCATGGCGTTTAGCCATGGAAATGGGTCCACATGTCCTCTAACGCCTGGTCTGACCCAGGCATTAAATAATGGTGCAAAGCAAGCTTTGCACCATTATTTAGCACCTCCTCCCACCAGTGCATCATTTTAGCATGGGGGATAAATATGGGGCTATGAGGATAGCACCATTTATTAGATGGGAATGCCTACCTTGCATCTCATTGGCGCAAGGTAGGTTCACGCATCCAAAAATGGTGCAAACACCAATATTTTAACGCTAGACAGGTCTAGCATCAAAATATAAATATGGAGTTAAGTTTGCGCCGAATTTACGTAAAGAAAATGACACAAATTTAGCACAAACAGAGTATAAATATGCCCCTAAGTCTTTGTTGGCCCTGAGACTTCAGACAGGAGGCAAGCTCAATCAAAGCCCTTGGAGAGCATGTGTGTGGAAGGCAGAGTCCTTCCAGCAGAGTCAGAGATCAGCAGGCAACAGGGCAACAAGCAGGGCAGCAGTCCTTCTCAGCAAAGCAGTCCAGATGAGTCCTATGGGCAGCCAGGCAGTCCCTCTGAGAGTCCAAGTGTAAATCCAGAAGTGTCTGATTTGGTGGGGTCAGAGACCCAGTATATATACCCAAAATTGCCTTAAAAGTGGGGGAAACTTCAAAGAGTGGTTTGAAGGGCCCAAGTTCCCCTTTCAGTCAAGTCCTGTCTGCCAGGATTCCTGTGGGGAGTTATTAGTCCTTTGTGTGAGTGCAGGCCACTGGCCTTTGAAGTGTAAGTGAGAGCCCCTCCACCTTTCCTGCCCAAGGAGGCCGATTCAGGATGCAGATGAATGCAGATGCAACTGAGTGTCCTTTGTTTATGGCTGTCTGGGTGGAATCCACAAGGAGAGCTGTCAACCAGTACAGGCGAGATGTGGATTGGAGACAGGCTGGAAGGCATTGATGGCAGTAAGTGCATAGAAATGCCCACTTTCTAAAAGTGACATTTCTAAAATAGTAGTATTAAATCCAACTTTACCAGTAGGCAGGGTTTTCTATTACCATTCTGTTCATACTAAACATGACGGGCTACTCCTTTAAGATCAGAATCTACCACTTAAAAGTATATAAGGGCAGTTCTAATGCAGGCCTATGAGGGGAGCAGGCCTCAGAGTAGCGGAAAATGAATTTATGAGTTTTCCCCTACCAGGACATGTAAAACACATAGGTACATGTCCTGCCTTTTACTTACAAAGCACCCTGCCCTATGGGTTACCTAGGGCCTACCTTAGGGGTGACCTATATGTAGAAAAAAGGGAGTTTACATCTTGGCAAATAGTTTTAAATGCCAAGTCGATGTGGCTGTAAAACTGCACACACAGGTCTTGCATTGGCAGGCCTGAGACACAGGTAAGGGGCTACTTATGTGGGTGGCACAACCAATGCTGCAGGCCCGCTAGTAGCATTTAATTTACAGGCCATGGGCACCTCTGGTGCACTTTACTAGGGTCTTACAAGTAAATTAAATATACCAATTGGGTGGGAACCAATGTTTCCATGTTTAGGGGAGAGAGCACATGCATTTTAGCACTGGTCAGCAGTGGTAAAGTGCGCAGAGTCCTAAAACCATCAAAACAGGGTCAAAAATATGGAGGGAGGCACGCAAAAAGTTGGAGGATGACCACCCTAAGGCTGTCAGGTCTAACAAATACCTGCTGGGACACCAACATTCTGAAAGGTATTGATCATGCTCTTGAACTCCTTGCACCGCCGGGCAGAGGCAGCCAACATATCAGAGAAAATCCTGAATTAATTGCTCTCAGAGTTTTTTTTTAGACTTTATCCTGGCGAACGTTGGCCAAAATCTGTTCTTTAATATGAAAGTCTCCAAAATTAACCAGAATCATTTGTGGGTATTAAGCGTTAGTAGGTTGATTGGCGGGAACACGATGCGCTCACATAATAGGTAGATCTAAATTTTTTGCTAAAGCTTCAGTATATACATATTTACAGATAAGGTCTGTGATAAAACTGGTCTTAGACTGCCCGGCCTGAACATCGATACTTTTTTTTAAAAAGTCATCTATTTTAGACTGAGGATCTGCAGGTTTAGCCTGGAGTTTAGAGGATAATGCCGCTTGCAGAGGCCCAGTGTCTTCCAAGTCAGAGACCCGCTGTTTGACCTGTGACGTGCAAGTTAAGAGATGTTGCACAGTAGTGTGGATCTGGCATAGCTGCTGCTCTGTTCGTTTTTTTACACCTCTTCTTGAGAAATTTTCATAGCCCTGAGCTCGTCCAAGATCTGCCTTGTGTGTTACCTGGATCCACCGGTGGACGGGCTGCATCCCCTCCCATAAGCTCCTTTTCGGACATGAGAGATATAACTACTAGATTGAACCCTTTCATGCCTTGAGCGCCATTGCCCCGTGGAAGGTCTCCAAGAGATAAAGACAAAGCTGAGGTGTGTCGGAATTTACTTGTGGTAAGGCCACCAGGCCTGAAGGGACATGGCCATTTTCTTGCTGGGTCTTACTCTCCATCTCTGATCTATCCTTAGGCAGGGAAGTAGGAGATGAGTTCAGAGCCTTGGCGGAATGATCAGGGGAAGATTCCATGAGACTTCCCGCTTCCTCTCCAATCCCCCCTCCGTCCTCAACCATGTCCGTTGGTGCCTGTTCCCCCTGCAATCCTGACACTCTCCAAATCACTTACTAGAATACATTCTCCATGTTGCCCAACATGGTCAGGATATTGATTTAATGAGGTACTGGAAGGTTTCGAGCCTGATCTCAAGGGTCTAAATCTGATACTTTTTGCCCCTAAAGGCATGATTGTGATGTTTTCCTGCGTGTATTGCTTTATCCTGTGGCCGCCTCTTTAGTAACCCATCTCTTGCGATCCGCTTCATTTGAGGCAGTGAATATGGCACAAGGGCTCACCTAGGGTCTCACAAATTGCACCCGTGGCTGCACCAGTCGCTTCTGCAACATTTCTACGATCTCCCCCAACCTGGTGGAGCGCCTAATGCCCTCCTCGGGGGCGCGCTCTCACCTCAGCATGTCAGGCTTTAATATAGCTGGTACAAAATTAAACAAAAACTTGAGACTTCAAGCTCCAATCAAACTGCTTCACGTGTTTGCAGAAAGAGCTTCAGGTATTTTACAGGAAGACACTAATACTGTTTCTAAACATGTGACGCCATAGGAATGTTCCTTGTGAAATATAATAATCTGGGCATGGCAAGTGAAATTCATAAATCCGCTCGGCACCCGATATTCCAAGGTCCTATCCCTGGCCTTGAATACAAATTCCAATTTCATTTGACAAGAAAAAAATACAGGAGATAGTGCACAAATCGATGATTTTGGCCACAGGAACAGAGACCTTAAAATGCTAGCTAGAGTGGGTTATTATCTAGGTTCCCTGATTCATTTCTTACGTGAACGGAGCCCAAGCACCACATAAAGGCATCAGCGCTTCGCCGACCAAGTAAAAGCCAATCGCCCATTGTAGGTGATGCTTTGGTTACCAAAGAGAAATAGGCCACAGGGACTTTACAACCAAAGTATATCAGAGGCTGTGTTTAGATAATCCCTGCCAATGGAATTGCCTGATGTAATTTCCTGTCCCATCGACCCTGATTGGCACCCATACTAACTTCACACTTTGCCCGAGACACAAAGGTGTTTGGGAAGAAAAATACTGTCCACAAATTAGAGTTACAATGAGATTGGGAACCAGAAAACCTCCAAACCTATCTCTTAAAAGGGGGCTTAAGTTTGCTCACAGCAGCTTCAAACCCTTCATAAATGTCAAGATCCGTGCTGAGCTTCGACGGCCGCCAATAATTGTTGGGGAAGAAATCTTGTGAGGAATCCGTATTTATAAAGATGTCAACTGGAGATATGTCTAGCTGCTTATGCCAGGGGTGAAGTAGTGAATATTTTGAAGTAGATTTGCTTTTTTCTTGGAAAGGATTGATTAAATCAATCTGTGGCGTCAGTGAATTCACATAATTTCCTTCTTTACCCAGGTTCTTCTGCATCATAGCGGCATAATCAAAATTCATCATTAAATCTAGTCGAGCCACCGCAGATGGTAATATAAGGAAGATTGGTCACCTGGTGCTGATACAATGAACTCAGGCCCACACTTACGAAATGTTGGTGCAGGGCAACAAGTCATCTTGCTGCACTGCCCTGCATCAAAGATAAAGGGCAAGAATGAGCCGTATGGATGCGATACAGCGCATTCCCGTCCCTTCCAACATTTATGGCTGCCTAGACCTATGCAGGCACCTTTGTAACATAGTGCAAGAATGTCTGCATTGTCGGCAGGATTGTCTCATGCAGGAATGGGCACAGTTCTGCACAAAAGAAAACCTGTAAGGCGTTTACCAAATGCAGCACGCACAGAAAGAAGAAAACAATCAGGAGAGATATAGATATTTCTCCTCGTTGAGCCTTCCGTAAGGAGGTGCAAGATTTTGGCGCATACTCAGGTTTACAGGCTCCTGACAATCTGGGAATATGTTAATATCCAAGGGGGTTGCATGGGAAAACCCATTGCAATGTCCATGGAATGTCCAGAGTAAGGCAACACAGTGACTTGCACTTACCTTACTCTATTTCTATGAGGCCATAAAAAGCTACGCAGAGTGGCTTTGTGTGGCCTCATAGATATGGTTGAGAGGTTTGCGCTTTTGCTGAGTCACTAAAAGTGATGCAACTGCGGCACACACCTCTCATAAATATGCCCCTCAGTCATTTCCAGGAACTGAGCCTTACAAGTCGTCCTCTTAAGAGAATTTATCTGCTCTTTTTATATATTGTTTGTCTACCCTCTGGCTGCTTCTGTTCCACGAGTTCCCTGCTCTTTGGCTTCCAGGGATTAACGCTGGTATCCTGGCTGACGTCTAGTCTCACACAGTTTTTTGTGCCCTTGATCAGGATAAGACAATCATCTTGAAAGGGAAAGATTACGTTGTACAAGTTTATTTTTCGTGTCACATGTTCCTGTACCCTCTGGAATTTATCATCTACTTACCAGAAATCTTTCCATCTTCTGCATGACACTCAGTCAGCATACTACCAGTGCTTAATTTGTAAATAAAAACTTGCTGGTGACCAAAGCTTTCCTCAGAAACATGCAGCTGCTGCAGTTAAATGTGCGGTTATGGAATACTGAGGCAGCGTAATCCTGAAGCCATCTCGGGGCTCTTCAATCCATTTACAGCCACTCCCTGACCCTTCAGCTCATGCCTGCAGCTTTCTGCTTTCTCCCTTTGTTACGCTTTTTCATTTTTCTCTTCCTCCATCTTTCCAATATGAGGCTTTTGCTTGCAGTAAATGCTTGGGCAGAAAAATAAGTGCTGCCCTCAAAAGTAAGTGCCGGTGCCCGGCACCGGAAACCAGCGGCTCAAATTAAGCACTGCATACCACCAAAATAAACGTATCAATCGAGACCAGGTCTTCCCAACGCCCATCTACCAAAACAAGGGCTCCTGTTTATTTTTCTTCTTCCCTGTTTTTCCCTTCCTTCTCTAGTGAAGTCAAGGGCTCAATATCTATGAAGAGATTGTGGGAGGGCAGGCAGTCTCAGCAAATCCACATCTTTGACTGAAGCTTGACAATTCCCTTATTTGGACGTACTCATTAGGATGGTAAATATATGATTAAACAGAATAATGATAATTTACTATACTCAGCCACACAATAGACCTTTAAATTCGGGATACCAAATACTATCATTGATCTGGTTGGCAAAACATGTAAAGACCATAAATTTGTTAACAGTGTCAACCTTTGAATGCAACAGTTTAAATTTGTACATAACCTTTACTATACTTAAAACTAATTCTATGGACATGTTGCTTTAATTCTTGTCACTTTCAGTGTAATTTGAATGATGCTACTCTTATGCACATATTTATTGACTGTAGTTAATTACATTAATTTTTGTGTGGAATGTTTAAGAAACTTCTTGCTAGTGGGCAACTCATTATATCAAAAAGGAAACATATATATCTATCTATATATCTATATATATATATCTATATATATATAGATATATATATATAATAATATCATTTTATGATTTCCTTAAGATATCCCAAAAATAAAAGATGCAAGGCATATTTATGAAAAGTGGCGCTGACCCTAGTGCAGCGCCACTTTTCTTGCGCGCCTTAGCGCCCCCCTGACGCCACCATGGTAGCACCATATTTATAATACGGTGCACCATGGCAGTAGTGAGGGTGACTAGTGTCATAATTTGTGACGCTAGTCCGGCGCTTTGCAGGACTAGCTTCACAAATTATTAAGATAATCCTGCAAAGCGCCCAGAGGCCCATTGTAATTAATGTGAGCCTCTCTTTTTAATGCCTGCACTTAGCAGGCGTTAAAAAATGCCGATAAAAATGGGGCAAAGGAATCCCATAGATCCCCTTGTGTTATTTTTACGGTCTCCCTAGTTGGCGCAGGCATAATATGGTGCAAGGGGTTGCAAAGTGACGCAATGAAAGCATTGCGCCACTTTGTAAATATGGCGTGTGGGAAATGCCACCTTAACGCCACATTTGCATTGAAATCAATGCCACAAATGTGGCGCAAAAGTGGCGCTAGGGGCTCATAAATATGCCCGCAGTCTTTAAAGCAATTGTCATGTCTCATTTACACATAGCCATATATTGGCTACATAAAAAACACATCAATCGACCTCATGGCGGTCTATGTTTATGGATAATAGGGGATGAAATTTTCAATAACATAATCTGGAAAACCAAGAAAGAGGTTCATGAGCATATGCAGATTTTCAAATATAACTTTTCAAAATAAAAATGTATAATATATAGGGATTTGTTGTAAGTCATATTTTATAATTATGTGTTAATAAAGATGCAATCTTGCATGTTTTCATGATATTTTACATCTATTAATTATTGATATTATTTCTGTATTTGCTGTAACATTTTGGGAGATCACACCAAAAGTCAATCTGTCTGGATTGATGAGAGCATTAGCCAGTCATAGGCTTCTAGAGTGCTTGGTAGGAGAGTGGTAGTACAAAGGGAAAAGGGTGTACATGTGGAGGGTCATGTCAGCATCACCAAGAGGATCTGGTAAATATGGGAATCAGGTCAAAGACTATCATAGTGGGGATTTGAGGCCTCTGTAGGATCCTTCCCCACAGTACCTTTATTGCATGAATCTTCATAAAAGCCTGGTTTCTTTCAAAGAATATTTTAATTCATTGGTATACTTTTCTTTGCGATCCAACCAGGCTTAGAAGTTAGAATAGTAAATTATCCATTAATGGACATAATTAGTAGGTTCCTGCGGGTGAGGTGTGGACATGCAGAGTGGGGTTCATTGAATGAGTGTGGTGAGGGGGGATTTAATGGAGGAAGAGAAGAAAAAATGTCTTATTACTTACCAGTAATCTTCATTACTCCTGGTCCTGTAGTTCTCATCCCATTCATTACATATGAAGAGATACCTCTCGCCACAATAGAAAAAAGAACACGGTGAATGCACTACCCCACTGGGAGTACAAAACAACGTACCTTCCCAGTATTCCTCCTGACTTACCAAACCAATCAATCGAAGGCCGGTCGCCTGGGAGGGAGGGTAGGAAGTAATGAATGGGACAAGGACTACAAGACAAGGAGTAATGAAGATTACGGGTAAGGACTAAGACATTTCCCCAGGTCCCTCAGTCCTCGTCCCCTTCTTTACATATGGAGAATACCAAAGCCAAAACCTGATCGGCCTGAGAAAAAAGAAACCACATACAGGCACACCAGAACATAATCAATGCCCAATAGTGCATTATCGAAAGAACAGAAACAGAAACTATGCAAAATTTAGGAGCAATCTGCACGCCGCACCCCCAACCCAAAATTCAACTCACCCCCCAACACATTCTGGAGACGATAATGAGTGACAAAAGTATTGGAAACAGCCCATGTAGCTGCCCTACATATTTCAGTAATGGACACCTCCTTCAGTTCCGCCCAAGAAGCTGCTGTGCCCCTGGTATAGCGCCTATGCACCTCAGCCAGAGGAGGAACGTCTCCCAAAGAATAAGCCAATTCAATAACCTGCTTGATCCATCTACTGATAGACAGAGAGGAAGCCTTCTCAGTCTTGGAAGAAGAACCAAATGAAAGAAAAAGCAGAGTCAGACTTCCTAAAGGGCCTGGACCGATCTAAATATTCCAACAAAGCCCTCTTAACATCCAGCAAGGACCAGTCCAAATCACCATCCCTATTAATGCCCACACTCAATGAAGGAAGCACAATATCCTGAGAGCAATGGAACTGGGAAACCACCTTGGAAACGAAAGAAGAATCAAACCGCAACACCATACCATCAGCAGAAAATGACAGAAGGGGTTCTCTAGCCATCAAGGCTCCTAACTCATCAATGCGCCTGGTGGAGGTGATGGCAACCAAAAACACCACTTTGAAAGTCAAAAACTTAAGATCAGCACTTTCCAAAGGTTCTAACGGGGTAGAGACCAAAGACTTCAACACTAGAGGCAAATCCCAAAAAGAAAACAGAGGCTTCACCAAAGGACGGGTCAGAGAAACACCCCCCAACAGACGGGACACCAAATCATCCACATCAGATAGGTTATCCCATGGAGAATCAAAAGCCTTGATAGCAACCCATGCGCCCTCAAAGTGGAAACAGAGAAGTGCTACTCAAAACCTTTCCACAGAAACTGAAGTACTGTAGGCAAAAAACAATCCAAAGGAGACAACCCAAGAGAAACACACGAAGGCTGAAAATTACACAAATGTCTGCCTTAAGATTTCAAAGTATGGGGCGTGGCTGGAGGTCACGCAAGATGGCCGCTGCTCTTTAGAGCTCTGTGAGGCTTCAGCACTTCCTGGAAAGAAGGAGATCTTTTCACATCAAAATTATTAATTTCTTCAGCATTTTTGAGCACCAGAGCACTGCGGCTGCATAAATATGCCTTTATCTTACAGAGACATCAGTTTTGAAGTCATTTCAGAGACTTCATGTGAGGGCCTGAGGTAATTATTTATCTGCTTGTCATTTGCATTTCACTCCTAAGCCTCTGCACAAACCTAAACTTTCACAGAAATGTTTCTCTTTGACTTTTAACTGCTTGCCTGGATGTGATTCTACAAATCTAGTTTCCTCTGCAATGGAATATTTATTACCTTCTGAAAGCCAGCTGAACTTTTGACCTCTCTCTTCAAACACATTTAGCTGAGGTTTTCAACTTTCAGTATTCACTGGCAGCTCTTGTCAAGGAGCTCTTTCAAATTGCTCTTCATAACATGGTAAATGCTTTCCTTTGACGGAGGGGATTTTTTTCCTTTTCAGAAGGTTCCCTTAAAACTAGTCACCAATTGTTTGACTATGTGCAGTAAAGTGCTTTACTCTTGTGGTATTCTGTCATGCCTGTTATGGGAGAATAATTTAGGATTTTCTATTTATATATTTTTTATTATTGATGGAAACTTCTGGCAGCACCTTCTCATTGTAATATAATTTCATCAACACCTCACATTGCAGGCTTCCTATTACCAAATTGCTGTTGGCTTTTATGCAGAGACCACATAATTCTCAGAGTTGCCAGTCATCATCTTTCTCCAAGTCTAATAATCCTCTTCGAGTGGTGCGCACACATATAACTAAATCTTCTCTACCATCAACTTTAACAATGGATAGTGCTGCAGTCTTTTTAAAGGATGGCGCCTCTTCATCTCAAGCTGCTGGCGCAGTTGCAAAAAAAACGTTTAACACCTCCTCCGTCAAGCGCCCAAAAAAAGACCTTGATTCTCCCTCAAAATCACCTACACATCTTACTCTAGATGATGTCATGGAGGAATTGCGTGCACTAAAGCCCTTTATGATGGACACTAATGCCTCTTTGCAATGTATTGAGGAGCAATGGTCCCAACACGAACAACAAATTTGTACTCTGGAACAGAGAGTCAGTAGCCTAGAAGATTGTAACACTGTCAATCCTCAGATCGCTAAAGACATAGCTCAACTTAAAAGGCTTACTGAAAGCTTAGAAAACAGAAATAGGAGAAATAATCTTCGCCTTTTTGGGATTCCAGAAGGTTTTGAAGGCTCTAACATGATTGCATTCCTTCAAAAAGCAATACCTTCAATTCTTCGCTTGCCTCCTACCTCTCCCCTCTCTATCCAACGGGCACATCGTTTAGGTCCACAGACTTCAACTGGCCTTCGTGCACATCCTAGAGGAATTATTATTCTCTTTCTCCAATTTATTGACTTGATGCAAATACTCTCAGGAGACAAAAAGATGGGCTCTTTGCTATGGTCAGGTCATAAAGTATTTTTCACACAAGATTTCTCTCCTGCTACAGCTGCACGTCGCAAACAGTTTTTGGACCTACGTCCACAACTCAAATCCTTGAATATTCGATATGGTCTTCTTCACCCATGCCTTTTCAAAATTACATTCAAGGACAAATCTTACTCGTTTGAGGAACCTTCAGCACTACAAACGTTTATTAACCAACACAAAACAGAAGCAATGGAACTAGGAGCATCTGCAATTACTTGAAGATATAATTAAATTTGTCTTTAATTTAATGTCCTTTTTTATTTTTTCTGGACAGTTTAATAGTAATGGTTATGTTTAATATTTATATCCATGGTTTTCCATCTCTGCATCTTATTTTCTTATATATATATATTTTAGATAGTGTTCTTTGTGCAATCCTCATGTTCCTTTCCCAACCGTATCCCTTTCTCACCATCCAAACTGTTCTCCTACACGTTCCACTGTTAAGCTTTGATTTTTATTGTTTTTCATGTCACAGTCCTTTACTGTAGTTATTACGTTATTTGGTCTCCTGAATGGTACATTTTTAGTTTGTATGTTTTTATTTTTCTTCCATGAAACTCGCCTTCATATGTTTTTATATCTAATATCACTTTTCTTGTGCTGAAGCCACTCTTGCCTGTCTTTTCAGGTTCTCCGCTGTCCCTCTACCTTTCGGGGTATTCACTTTCTATCTTGTTTTTTTTTAGCTTTCGTGGACTTTAGTCCCTGTATTGCCACATCCATGTATATACAACTTCTGGAGGTCATCTTCCTCCTTTTCTTTTTCTTTACTATCTTGTTTATTCCTCATTTCTTTGCTTTTTCAAAAATTGATATGCCTAGTTTTTTCATTGTTACAGCAGTTGTTTATTAATACTTCTTGTTATGCAACTTAGAACTGTTACTTGAAATGTTCAGGGGCTTAAACACCCCATTAAACGTCAGCGTGTCTTACCTCACCTAGCTCGTTTGAAATGCCACATTGCGTAGTTGCAAGAGACTCACCTCAACGACTCTGAGGTAATTAAGCTTAAAAAACAATGGGTGGGGGACATTTTCTACTCCCCTTCCATCACAAACAAAAATGGGGTAATTATACTCTGTCACAAATCTCTCAAACCTACCATAATTTCACAGCATCAAGATACAGAAGGTCGCTGGGTACTTGTTACATTTACAATTGACAATATTTCTCTTACTATCCTTAATATATACAGCCCCACACATCCAGATCCAAATTTTTGGAAGAATCTTTCACATATTGTCTCTGAACATTCCTCAAACAATTTATTAATAGGTGGTGACTGCAACCAAATTCTCGATCCATTTTTGGACAGACGTTCCACGTCATGTTTCATTCCACATGCCTCCCACAAAGCTTTTAAAAACTTTATTTTACACCATTCTCTCTCTGATTCCTGGAGAGTATGCAATCCCGACCTCTTGGAATACTCTTTTTATTCTCCTACCCACCAGTCCCATTCCAGGCTTGATTATATCTTTCTGAGTAAAGGCTTATTGCAACATATGGTCAACTCTGAAATCGGTGCTATTTTGATCTCAGATCACGCACCTGTGATTACTGACCTTGATCTTTTTCTTAATGGTTCTAAAACATCTTCATGGAGGTTTAATAACTCTCTACTTTCAGATGATACTTTTATCACTTCCTACAGTAAGTTTATAGAAGAATACTTTTACATCAACGATAGTGATCAACTATCATTTCATTTTGTGTGGGATGCATTCAAAGCAGCCTCTAGGGGTTTCATCATAAGTTACACTCACTCAAAAAAAAAGTCTGCTCAACAAAAATCGACTTCCATCCTTGAAAATATAAAGTCCCCAGAACATGAATACTATACTCACAAAACTAGTAAATCACATCTTGAAGCACTAGTCTCAGCTAAAATGGAGTTTAACCAATATACCACTGAACAAGCATGCAGCACCCTCCTGAAAAAAAATGCCAGATATTATGGTGGTGACAATAAAGCTGGTTCTCTTCTAGCTCGATATTTGAAACAAAGAAAAGAAAAAACAACTATTAAATCTATCACAGATAACAATGGTGTTAAACACTTTAGAGATAAAGATATAGCATTGTGTTTCGCTTCTTACTATAAGGACCTGTACACTCCAGAACACATACCAACAGTTGAATCTCTCAACCAATATTTCTCTAATCTCAAACCAAGGGACCCATTGCAGATTGACCTCTCACCTTTAGACCAACCCCTACAACTTACCGAACTATATACAGCTTTACAATCTCTCCCCAAGGGTAAGGCTCCAGGCCCAGATGGCTTCACAGTAGAATTCTTTATTCAGTTTGCTAAGTCTCTTTTCCCCAAACTCTTTCAATTACTTAATCATTTTATAATGTCAGGTTCTGCATCTGGCTCATTTACGGAGGCCATGATTTGTCTTATTCCCAAAAAAGATCGGGATGCGACTGACTTTAAAACTTATAGACCCATATCTTTAATTAATACTGATTGTAAACTCTATGCCAAAGTTTTAGCTCTCCGTTTACTCCCATATATACCTGACCTTCTTGATTCTCATCAATCTGGTTTTATCCCTAATAGAAATGTAGCAGATAATTCCCGTAGTTTTTCAAATATTATTAACAAGGCATCTAAACTTAAGATTCCTCTGGCAGCTTTATCATTGGATGCAGAAAAGGCCTTTGATAGGGTCTACTGGGGTTTCTTGTCGAAAGCATTGGAATGGCATGGACTAGGTACTAAATTCCGACATTTTATATCCATTCTTTATTCCTCACCATGTTCCTCGGTTATAACAAACGGTATCCGATCTCCTTTTTTCCCTCTTAAAAGGGGTACTCGTCAGGGATGCCCATTATCTCCTTTACTATTTATTTTGGCTCTCAAACCTTTTCTATACCAATTAAAAACATCTGAACAATTTACGGGGTTTCAAATTAATAATGCACACATCAAAGTTATGGCATATGCCGATGATATTCTTTTGTTCATGTCTCACCCTGACACTTCTCTTCCTGCATTCCTGCATGAGCTCAACTTATATTCTGATGTATCTGGCTATAAACTTAATATAGACAAAACAGTGGTCTTACCACTTAATGCTCATTGCACTGGCTCTGTATTCCTTGATGCAGGATTATCTTGGAATTCTTCTAAGATTAAATGCCTGGGGGTATGGTACTGCACTACTCTCAAGGATACATTAAGGACTAATTTAGAAATCCTATCTGCAAAGCTTGTAGATCTCACACAGAAATGGTCTCCGTTATATCTCACGTGGAGGGGCCGCTTGGACAGCGTTAAGATGATGCTTCTCCCTATCATTAACTTCTTCCTTGTGATGCTTCCTATTAAGATACCTAAACTATTTTTTAGTTCAATTGATAAAATTCTATCCAAGTTCCTGTGGACGGTAAACAATCCCGAATCTCTCTCTCGAAATTAAAACTTCCTAAAGTACAAGGTGGAGTTAATTTCCCTGACTTTATAACTTATCACAAATCTTTTGGCATTAAGCAAATACATCCCTATTTATCTACACTCAATGATGCCCCTAAAAAGCTATGGTTCTCTTTGGAAGAAACATTTATTTCTCCCTTTTCCCATAAACACATTATATTTATGTCTAACCCCCCAAAATTCTGGTTGCCCAGCACTATCTCCCATTCAGTCAACTTACTGAAACCATTTTTTATTTCGCATCTTACCCCCATTAATCAATTCTTTAATAGTCCTATTTGGCACAATAGTTCGCTTCGGAAACAAGGTAAAACCTTGTGTTGGAAGGCTTGGATGACTCCAAAGGTATTCTTCTCATTTCCCAATTATATCATAAAGACTCTATCATCCCTTTTACTACTCTCTCAGCAATTTATAATCTCCCTATTCGCATGAAATCCCAATATATCATTCTTTCTACTTTAGTCCAAGAGGCCCTCAATAAACTTATACATCAGAATCATTCTTCTCTTGCATCATCTCCACACCTAATTGTAACTTCTAATTATCCTAGGGCAGCTGGAATTTATAAACTTTTAAGAACGTCTGTTTCACCTAGACTCAAATCACCTATTGAGACATTGTGGGAATCAGATCTTGGTGTTGTTTGGCCAACTTCTTTATGGGATAGAATATGGTATAAGATACATTCCACTGCACACACTGCAAGCCTCACACAGACCCTATATTTTGTTTATAATAGACTTTTCCTCACTCCTGTACGCCTTTACAAATTCAAACTTGCAAAAAATGACAATTGTTGGTGCTGCCACACTCAGCAGCGTACTGACTTTCACATGTTTTTTTCCTGTCCATCCCTATCTACTTTTTGGTCCTCAATATGGTCTCGCATTTCAGCAATAGCTCAGATCTCCTTACCAATGTCATATGAATTACTGTTTTTGGGAGGCGTACACGATATCTGGAGTTCATTCAGGCCTCTTGGAAAATTGGTGGACCTTTTGCTTTCTATTGCAATCTCTATTATTACTTCTAACTGGAAATCTTCGGAGAACATTACTCTCAGACAGTGGTGGAATTCTGTATGTTATCATCATAGACTTGACAGCTACAAGCTTCATTCAACAGGAACTTTCTTCAAACGTCATCAGCTATGGTTGCCATTAAGTAACTATCTCTCACGCACTGCGAAGGAAATGGATTTTTCTCCTCCTTTTTAAAAAATGTTAATATGTTTCCTGTTTTTCTTCTTATATATACTTATTTCATCTTACATTCGCTGTACCAATGCCTATTGCCTCTCTCTCCACATGGCTATCGCTTGATTCCCTTTTCTATCCCTAAAGCTCTTCTCCCTCTCCCTCTCTCTTTCTTCTTTCTTTATTCAAACTTGGAGTCTTTGATACTATATTGCTGTATATGCCTAATTCATGTACATCTTTAAATATGCATTTACAAGTACAATATTCCTTATGCATATATATTCACAACTGCATATCTCTGTCCTGGCAATGTTAAGTTAATGTTCTTGTATTTGAATCAATAAAAAACATCTTTAAAAAAAAAAAAAAAGATTTCAAAGTAGAAGGCTTACAAGATGGCTGAATAGCAACCACTAAATACCTCGGAATACCCCTGAGTTGCGAACCCTGCCTCTCATCTTCCAGACCGACAGCTGAAGCCTCTCGAGAGTCAGCAGAGGAACCGACCGACAAGGGGAATGGGAGAAAGGAAGAAACCAGGGACCCCAAACAGCCAGCAGCTTGACCACCGGGATCCACGACCTCCTGGGCCAAAAAGGGACCACCACAATCACCCAGCAGTCTTCCTTCAGCAACCCAGCCAGGAACATGGAAATGAGGGGAATCGGAGGAAAAGCACACAACAGACGGTCTGGCCAGGGAACTGACAGAGCATCCACCCCCAAAGCACCTGACTGTGGAGTGGGAGCACAAAAATGTTGAACCTGATGAAGGAGCCGGGAAGCAAAGAGGTCACGGTATGGTACTCAAAGCCTCTTGCACACTCTGAGAAACACCTCCCAAATGAGAGAGATTTCCTGTAATGGAGGAAAACACCTGCTGAGACATCCGCCACCCCATTGCTCACCCCTCTCACATGAGTAGCCACCAGAGACTGAAGGTGTAATTCATCCCATTGAAATAACAACTGAGCCACCTTGTTGAGAGACTAGGTCTGAATACCACCCTGGTTGTTGAAGTAGACCACAGTGACCAGGATGTTTGAGCAAACCTCTAAGGCACTGGCATCTGTAGTCAATACCAAAGGAAGATCTGGCTTCAATGGAACTCCCTTGGACAGGTTGGATTCCAAAGTCCACCACTGCAGCTCCTGACGAGCCCTGGGGGAAATCAGCACCAACTGATTGTAATTCCCCAACTGAGGATTCCAACAAGACAGCAGGTGAACCCACAAAGGTTTGAGATGAAAACGTGTCCAAGGAACAGGAAAGACTGCAGCAGCCATAAATCCCAGTAACCGAAGCCACCTTTGAACCGAAGCTGACAGCAGGGAACAAATCTCCAGGGCCAGAGAGCTCAGCGCCGGGATCCTGCCCTCTGGGAGAAAAAACTCTGTTGAGATCTGTGCGAAACCTAACCCCAATAAATGTCAGACCACGAGATGGAACCAGCTGACACTTGTCTCAGTTCAGAAGAAGTCCATGTTACTGGAGGGTAGTACACACCAACTGAAGATCCTGAACACGCCAGACTGCTGAATGAGCATGAATCAACCAATCATCCAGATAAGGGTAAAGATTAATTCCCCTCAGATGAAGAGAGGTGACCAGAGGAGCCACCACTTTGGTAAATACTCTTGGTGCTGGACAAAGGCCGAATGGAAGAAACCTGAACAGATAATAAGTTGCTTGTACCCGAAACCTGAGAACTGTTGACTAAGAGGATGCACAGGAACTTGGTAGTAAGCGTCATGTAAATCAAAGGTGCATAGAAAATTACCCAGAATTACCAACGGAATGATCTGTTGCAACGTCTACATTTTGAAAGGGTTGTGCAGAACATATCTGTTCAGAGTCTTCAAATCCAAAACCAGCTGGAAGCCTCCGGTATTCTTGGGTACCAAAAAAATGATGGAGTAAGAGCCCCTGCCTCTCTCCAGTAGCAGCACCTCCACCACTGCCTTTTTCCACACCAGAGAGCGAATGCTCAACTGCAAGGCCTCCCTTTTGCTGGAGTTGGAAGTCCACGGATTGGGGCGCACCCCTGAACCAGGAGGGACCACTCCAAACTCTAGCCGATAGCCATGCCTCATGATGTCCAGAACCCAAGCGTCTGAAGTGGAAACCAGCCAAGCCTGAAGAAAATGCTGCAACTGATCCTCCACCTCCAGATCAGGAATTGTCATATAGTCAGGACCGGGACTTAGGAGGGGGGATTTAGGCCCATATTTATACTTTTTTTGCACCGCATTGCGTCAAAAAATAATTGTATTTTGTAAGTTTGCACCACTATTGCGTCAAAAAATGATGCAAATGCGGTGCAAAAAAAGTATACATTTGGGCCTTAGGCTTCTTGTCCCCGCCGACAGGAAAGTGAACCTGAGAATGAACAAACTGCTGGCGAGAGGGAGGATGGAAGAGAGACTTTTACCAGATAAGACGCCTATCCATAAAGGCTGATCTAAGAGAAGAAGAATGTTTCTTTTCTTTAAACAGTCTATGCAATTTCTCTTCTAACTCATTCCCGGATAACACAGTGCCTTGGAATGGCAAATGCAAGGCTGGTGATTTTTTTACCTGCATCTGTTTTCCAGTCTCTGAGAAGCAGATTCCTGTGAGCTGACACACAAGAACCCTCAGCTAGTGCCGACGCCCGCACATCATCTAAAGAGATATCAGACAGGAACTCCGCTTGTCTCTCAATAGGTGCTAGCAAACCTGTGCAGTCTGAAGACTCATCCAATGCATGACCCAAGGACTTCAGATCCGAAAGCAGAGATTGAGCCACATAAGTGCCATGGATACCAGCCCGAGAGGCCAAATGAGTCCCACTGCACCTGCAGCCAGCAAGGTTCGTCCTACCAAACTGGCCACAAAAGAGTCAATAGGGACAGAATCAGGCAGCACCTGAAACATATCTTGCAAAGGATATAACAGCCATGAAATGAGGGAGAATAATCTTGTCAGGGTCACGTCATTCCTGCTTAACCACTTCCTGTATGCAAGGATGAATTGGTACATCGACTGGCACAGCACTTTGAAACTGACGAAGCAGGGAACCAGAACATGTGTCAGGATCCTCACCCTCTGGAAACTAACTCCATATTGACTTTGACATGATTCACCAGATCAGGCAGCAAATCTCGAGATATATACTTGCCCTTCTGTTCATCTGGGCAGAACCTTCTACCTCCGAACCAGAAGGAGGAGAACAGTCCTTAGGAAGAGAGGCCATGGATTTAGGAACGTCCCTCATTTCCAGCAAAGTCTCTCTAATCAGCTTCTGAATATGAGCATCATCATGTCTCCTGCAGCACTTATACCACCCAGGAGAGGAAGAAGAAGCTGAAGGAGAAGCAGAAGTAGGGGAAGACTCCTCCACATGCCTCCTCTTATGTGTGTATTTCCCCAATGGCACCACAACACTCCAACAAGAACAGGTCCAGTACTAATAGCCACACAACAAACCAAAAGCCACTAAGCAGTACTCATCCCCTGGGCTTCCACAGCTAAATAATGCAACCGGCCTCTCTCCATCAGGAACATGGAAGAAACGACTGGTGGCCCTGCCCCCAGGGGCCAAGACCTCAGAATCCGGCCCAAAAACCAATCCTATTCTCCAAAAGTAACAGTGGCCATGGTGCTTGGCAAAAAGGAATGCATGACCTGTCACCTGTGGCAATCAGGACCTTAGTGCACTCACCTCCGCTATCCAAAGGAGGTGAATGGTGACAAGTAATCAAAAAACTTACCTCTCCTGAGGCTGAATCCTGAGAGCTACCTGCCTCCGGATACCTTCAGAAGCCCTAGAAAGGGCAGCAGCAAAAGACTCAGCGGCCAGCCGACTCCCAGGAAACTGCGTTGCAAAGCCCTGCAGCCAAGCAGACAAGCTGTAGTGTCCTCCTGCAGAAACATCCTCCCTGCCAGGCCGAGGGTGAAGAAACACAACACTCAAGCCCAGCAGGAGCAGCCCATCAGTCCTCGCATCCTAACACTGCCACGGACAGAAAAGGGACAGGAGGAATGCTGAGAAGGTACGTTGGTATGTACTCCCAGTGGGGCTGGGGGTGAGGTAGTGTATTCCTCAGGTTCTTTTTTCTGTCATGGAGAGAGGCATCTCTCCATATGTAATGAAGGAGACAAGGACTGAGGGACCTGGGGGTAATCAAGGTCTGTTACAGGGATAGAAATCATGGGGTCAGTTAGATGGATACAGGCACAGGAACCACAAAATGAACATCTCCACCACTCTAACTTTCTTACTATTCTGCCTAGGCAATACTTTGCAGAGGCCCATGCAAGCTCACAAGTTAAGACAGTTGGTGGGCGCTACAGCAGGGGGCTACTATAAACACTCCTTTTATTTCATTAGTTGTGTACTTTTAATGGTCTGGCTTGATAGCGCAGCTGTCGGCAGACCATTATGTGAGAACACCAGTTGGGAGCTCACATGTTGGGAGTACATATTTTAATTGGGAAAAAGTTGATGCTTCCACAAAAGTGCTTTCCCTATACACAGCTGTGATCATTTTGTTTATTTATCCGGTTGCCTTGTGTTGAGCTTTCAACGCTACACATATGCTATTAAATTGTCTTAGATAACGAGAATTTAGGGTGTTTTTCTCTGTCAGGGGCCCAGATGGGAGGAGGGCAGTCATTAACAACCACAGCTCTTCCTAATGGGTGAAAATGCCAGCCTGCCTGACCTTTTGCCTTAAAAGAAGAGTGTCCTGACAGACTCTCTATTTTTAGGTCAGGAAGCTAGGAGCTAGACATGTGCTAAATCCGCTGGCTGCCTGAGCTGAACTTTGCAAGTCTTAAGAAGTCACAGCTCCTGTGGGTGTGACATCTTCAGCCAAGCAAAGCACCTCAAGGCCCTCCCCCTTGTGAAAAGGGAGAGGTCACTGATTGCCTCGGACCTGAGCGCTACAGTTCTGAGCCCTGGAGTGTCCAGGGCAGAGTGTCAATCAGTGACACCTCGTCACAGATTAGGGGGCTAGGGATCAGCAACTCTCGCTGATCCCATGGCACTCTGTAATGAGTAGGGACTGTTGCCTTCCCTGATTAGCTGAATGAGGGAAGGTAGCAGACCCAACCTTCCTGGGACCTCCGAGGCAGAGCTGCAGGTGTGTGATTTTTAATTTTTTTATGTTTGGTGCATGCATGCATGAATATATGGCAGTGAGTGTGGTGAAGGGATGTGTGTGTCTGTGTGTGGGCGCACGCACATATGGGAATTCATGGATGTGAGTCAGTGTTTATGTGTGTGTTTCTGTCCCATCAGCCCTTCTCCCTGCTATAAGTATCAGCTGCCACTGGTCATTAACCTCCAGGGATTTTTGGGTCTGCCTTGACAGTGCAACTATCATCTTACCTTTTAACCTACACCAATATTATTCTACAGTTCTTTAGTTCCACACAAATGGACATCCGTTTCCACGCTATTTACTTGTAATAACTCACATTACCAAGCAACATTGTATTAGTGCCAGAAATACTGGCAATTCCTGTGCATTGTTTCATTTGGAAGAGTGAGCCCTAGTGGCAGATTTGAAGCTGTGCATGATGGTAGTTGCCTCCAATTCCTTTACCTTAGAAAGGGTAAGACACCTATGAAGAATATTTAAGTGCAGCCTTCTGTTGTATCCTTTTTTAGGGTCACGCGGGCGTAAGTGCACTGGACCATGTTGTAATCTCTGTGGGCTTCTAACCACACCTATGTCACTCCCGTCACTTTCATTAGGTTGTGTGCTTGCCTTTTAAAAATCAATTGATTCCATTTGTGAAAGGCATGCATACGTCATGCTTTTTCTGGTGTATAGTCCTCCTCAAGCGTACCGGTAAACTACTGAAAATAGAGGAGGCTCCGTCTTTTCAGCTGGTTTCTGGACTACTTTATCTTTTAATTTCCTGCGCAGTGCAATCTCGCTGGGCAGAAGTCGAGCACTTTGCATGACATCAGCACTGTTACATGGATAGTTGCTCTTTTGCTGGTTACATGGATAATTGCACTTTTGCCTGTAACATGGATAATTGCACTTTTGCCGATAAGTTTCACTGCGAGCGGACTTCTGTTTCCTTTTCTGTCTCTCCTTCACGCTCATGGCGCCAATCGGCTCGCATATGTGAAACTGTTTTACTTTTCATTATTAGTTTATGTGGCAAGAAAAGTCCGGTTAGGAATTTACAGAGTTCTAAACTAATACACAGCAGCAATCTGCAGCACACAGACATGGTCAGAAGATCCACAGCTCATACTTGTGCTCAGAACTCTTATGTCACTATGGCCCATATTTATACTTTTTGACGCTGATAGGCGCTAATGCAGTTCAGCGTCAAAAAGTTTACCGCCGGCTAGCGCCATACCAAGACGCTGGCCGGGTGTCATATTTATGGTATGACACTAGCCGGCGGTAAGGTCTGGCTAGTGTTGTAGAAAAGGACGTTGGCCTGGTGCGGGAGGCGTAGGGGGAACAGGGGGTTTAGCGTCAGAGGATGACGCTAGTATGGGCAGAGGCAAAAAAAAATGCATTTGCCCAGACTAGCGTCATTTTTTTTACATTAAAACCTTATGGACATGACTCCTGTCTCAGTTAAGACAGGAGACATGCCCTCCACCCCAAGGGCCATGCCCAAGAGACTTATGTTCCCTGGGCATGGCCACTGGGCACAGTACCATGTAGGTGGGCCCAAGTTAGGTTCCCCCTATGGAACTTTGAAAAAAAAAAGTAAAAATATTTACCTAGACTTACCTGGGATGGGTCCCCTCATCCTTAGGTGTCCTCCAGGTGTGGGTGGCATGGTGTCCCTGGGGGCAGGGAAGGGCACCTGTGAGCTCTTTCCATGGCCTCTGACCATGGTAAAAAGCCCACAGGTTCCCTAACGCCTGCCCTAGCCCAGGCGTTAAATGATGGTACTAAGCAGGCTTAGCGCCATTATTTAAGGCTCTCCTCCTCCCGTGTGCGATTTTTGCATGGGAGGAAAAATAAAACACTAGGGCCTTGGAGTAATTTTTTGCCTGGGAACGCCTACCTTGCATCTTATTCACGCAAGGTAGTTTTCCGCAGCCCAAAAATGACTTTAACTCCAATATTTTGGCGCTAGACATGTCTAGCGCCAAAATATAAATATGGAGTTAAGTTTGTGGCGGATTTGCGTAAAACAATTACGCAACTCTGGCGCAAACAGAGTATAAATATGCCCCTATATTTGACTGCACTTTGCTATTTAGTGTGTGATACTCCCATATTACAGCTTTGTTCCTTGTTTTTATCCCACATTTCTATTACGTTTTTGAGATTCGTGTGTGTGAAGTACTGGGAACAACAAATAAAACACAATTGAATAAAAGATTGTGTTTTTTCATCTAATTTGTGTTTGAAGGATACAGCATTAAAGGTAAAAATTATGATAACATGACCCATATTGGCTAGGCTCGCCCACAGTGGCAGACAGTTGTACACACATGTAGTGTTTACCGATAAACACACGTGCAAGCAAACATTTTCACAAAGTGCTGACGTCTAGGCCCCCGTGAACTCAGATCCACAAACTTACAGACATAAAATCACACAGACTAGTTGTCAGAGATAATAGTTAAATTAGGGAGAGTTGGTTGATGTGCAGAAGGGGACATAGTGTAAAGGGTGATGTGTGCCAGAGGAGCACTGGGTGATGCACCTGATTGGAGCACTTAGCGATAAGCCTCACAACTGCACTAGCTGACCTACCTCATGAGGACAATGAGAAATATGCCCTTCAGCTGGAAAAAACTGTCTCAGAATACAACTACAAGGAAGCTAGAAAAGAACACACTTCAAGTATATTAAAATTAAACTTAGGTCGCACTGCAGCGTAACGCATGAGACATGAGAAATCGATGTACCTGCTCTTAAAAAAATGCACCACAATGGATGACTTGAATTACAAGAGCTAAATGATTTTGTGGAAGAATGGCGAGCAGCCAAAATGACATCCACCATATCCGATGGTAGATAAAAACCTCCCAGCAGGTTCAATTGAATCTCCAAGCATGGAGGAGTGAATTGCGGAGGATTGGAAGAAACAGACTACCCTGTTGATGGGACAAAAGATTCTGAGGGTCCGCAGTTCGGACTACCAGCCCCTGCTAAGGGGCTGCCAGAATCATCCGTGTTTGGTCCCAGATTACTTTTTTCAGGGCCCACGGGATCACCAGCTGAGATGGAAATGAATACAAGGGGCTGGAATCCCATCAAAGGTGAAAAGTGTCCACTAAAACCCAGAGGAGAAAGCACATGAACACAGAAGGTGGGGCATTTAGTGTTTTCAGAGGAGACACACATATCTACCAAGGGCATGACCTACCATGTGAAGATACCCTTTACCACCATAAAGTGGAGACAAGCCTCGTGGTCAGTCAGATGACTTCTGGTGATTTCATCTGCCCTCATGTTAAGGGATCTCACAATAAGATTGATAATCAGTGAAATCCTGTGAAGTACCTGGTATTTCCACAGCCTTAGAGCCTCCATACAGAAAGCACAGGTCTCCACTCCACTCTGTTTGGTACATTGTGGTCAGGTTGCCCACTACTTTAATCAACCTGCTCTTGATGGAAGGAATAAACAACTTTAGAGCTAGGCAGATTGTGCATAATTCACAAAGAATGATGGGATGGTGCTGCCCCGTGGGAGACCAGCGACCCCAAATCTCCACCCCGTCCAGCTGATCGCCACAAACTAAAGTGGACCCATCCTTTACTGATGTCCAGAGGAGGAAAAATGGCTAGCCTAAAGTCAGGCTGGCAACCAACAACTACAACTGATGGTCCGGAGCCACCGTCTCGGACATCCAGATCCTGTCCTCAATGCATACCCCATGCTGGGCCCACTGCAGGTGAAGCATCCAGTGAAGGGCTAGCATATTCTAGTGATTGTGGGGCACCGAGTGGATGCAAAAAGTCAGGAGACCATGCAGTCTCAGACTGACGAGGCTGCGACAGTAGCTCTAGCCTTAAACATTGGGATCATAGTCTGAATGCTCTGGGCTCTTAGGTGAAAATGCCCTCCTGGCAATGGTATAGAATAGCCTCAGTAAAGGAAAGCCTCTGAGAAGGCTGACAATGAAACCTGGGCACGATGAGAAAAAATCCCATAGTGGACAGTATCAACACTGCTGTATGAAGATGGTCCACGAGTAACTGAAGAAAGCCTGCCTCCAAAAGCCAGTTGTCGAGGTATGAGAATATGCAGATCCCCAATCTGCAAAGATGCTCCACTACAACAAATATGACCTTCATATAAGTAAAGGAGCTGAAGAAAGGCCAAAGGGAGGATTGTAAATTGGAAGTTGTCTGACCTCAAGAAAAAGCTGAGATACTTCCTGTGTTCCTGCAGGACACAACCTACAGGTCAAAACCTCAGTAAATATAATAATTTTGAACTCCTCCATCTTCAGAAAAGAGTTCAAAAGCAAGGTCTAAAATCAGTATCAGGTCCTCATCCTAACTCTAGACCAGGAAGTACCTGGAATGACAACACCAGCATCTCTCTCTCTCTCAGGTACTATTACAATCTTTTCCTTTGCAAGAAACATCTTTACCTCTTGGGTCAAAAGAGCAGAATGATCCATGGAATTCTAAGCAGACACTAGAGGAAAGTGAAACAGGGGGCAAAAAAAGGGACGGGCATAATCTTGTAAAACAATTTGAAGAACCCATTCACCCAATATAATAGAGTGTTAGTGGGGGGACAGTGCTGGATTAAGCAAACTACTAGCCCAAATGGTTAATGTTGGAGGAATTAAAGGGGCTTTCTGGCAGCAGTGCCAATGATGAGAGGGAGAAGGACTGCAGTTGCTGATGGTAACCTCTTTCCCTACCACCGCCCCTGAAGCCACATAAAAAGCTGACTGGGTTATTAGGGCTGCCTCTGGCAATAAGCAGGGCCCATCAAATATTCTTTGAAGTTATAAAACTGTTGGTGGAACTGTCAAGCAGGAGAATGCAGCCCCAAGGTACAGCCCATAACTGTGCTCTCCTTCAAACATTCTAGGCCTTCTCACCAAACAATGAAGCCTCATTAAAAGACATGCCCTTATATGAGGCTTGAATGTCAGTGGAAAATCCAGTGGTAAGGACCCAGGCTTGCCCAAGCAACACCATCTGTGATATCCAGGCTAGATATCAAAAAGTACTTTGCCACATCCTAGCCATCCTGTATTGTGTGCAAAGTAATTTTGGAACCATCAGACAAGGCAGCCAAAATCTCATTCGCCAGTTATGTCTCAGAGAGCATGGCAGTAGTGCCCTAGTTCTGACTGGACTGTTCATATTGGAGCAGGACCGAGGCTGATTTGCATATGTCGGGGTCGAATCAGAAGTGGCATGGTGGTCAAAAATAATTATGGACTGGAATGCAGCCCAAATAGTTACTAGTAACTAAGATTAACTCAAGCATCCCACCCATCACTTTTTTCGTCACTCCAGTCTGATGCCCTAGGTGCGCCTGGAATGCCAAGGCGTGGGTTCCATGCTCATCATGCCACTATAAATAAGCTGCACCTGATTAAAGAGTTCTGATAATAATCAAGTGGGATGTGGCCTCAGTAATTTCCAGTGGCTGAGACTAATTCAAACATTCCGCCCTTCACTTTTTAGTTTATTCTGAGACAAACAGATTTCAAGGATCTGAGTGCCAAGCTTGCTGGTAAATGAACTCTTTTGCCCATAGTATCTATCTTCTTGAGCTCTCTGGCATAGTTGGAAACAGATCTGAATTAACTTTGTTCACAGAGTTCTTAACTATAATGGTCTCAGGAGCAGGATAGTGTGTCAGGAAAGCTTGCTCATGTGAGGCCGGTCTGTGCCATCCAGCAATCGGGTGACTCACTAGTGGGTATTGGCAAGGATTAGACCAGGTCACCATAAGGGGCTTAGTCTTGGTTTCATTAAATGTAAATAAGAACTCCAGAATGGAGGATCAGAGCTGCAAACGTTCTGTTAGAATGATGGCCATATTCTGCAGTATAGGCAACTGCAAATCCAGCAGCTCTCCAAAATACCACAGCTTTGCATAATACCACTGCAAAAGAGACACTTTCTTCTGTAAAGGGCCCTGGCTGAGAACTGTGTTCCGCCTACGACAAAGTATCCAAGTCGCTGACATTCCGTAGGTAAAGGTATAAGCCAACACCAAGTTATTAAAGAGGAAGGAAATGGTCAGCCTCATCATCTTTGTTTTGTGGATATGCTCACAACCTTGAAGATCACTGGAGTAAGAGCCAAAAAGCGCCTCCAACTTCATGAAGTACTGCCTCCTAGGCAAAGGGATAGGAGAGTGTTCCTCACACTAATGGTGAGCTTTGTTTATGGTATAATGTGACATAGTGTGTCCCCCAGCCGAAGCCAATTCAAGATCCGCAATCTGAGTATTGGCACCTGACAATGGAACAACTGGTGGGGCCTGCAACAAAGAAGTTGAGGTATAGCCGACAGTAAAAGTCAGAGCATGGTGAAGTACTGCAGGTTAAGTTGAGGCAGAACAGAACCAGTTTGTGAAAATAAGACCAGAGGCCCTGATGGATCTGCAGGGCCAGAAGATGCACCAGAGATATCTGGTATCATCTTGAAGAGCTGCAGCATGGCCTCCATAAAGGCCACAATCTGTTGCATAGTCGACATGACCCAGGGAACTAAATAGCATTGCTCCAGAACCGGAATCAGATCATAGTCGGACATCGAAGACAGTGTGGGACCTTTAGAGTGCCAACTACAGAAAACCTCACACTAGAGGAGTGTTGAGAAGTCAAACAGCCCTGTTTTGAATTTATGTGTATTTATTCAACTTGTCACTCAACTTTGTTTTCAACGTATCCAAAGATAATGAATGGGACCCAGAAAGGCCTTGTGACTTGAAGAGGGACCGACCTTGCATAGCAATTCAAAGTTTATCTTTTTGCTACCTGATGGCCTTCAGGTGTATCAGGGACCATTTAGCACAGGGCATGGACTCGTGTTAGGTAGAGAGGACACTGTGCGGGTCCGTGACAGCCATCTACTTGTGGCGTAGTTTGAACCCTGCAGTTTTGGGGGGCAACAACTGAACACTATCAAGAATTAGAAAACATTTGGTAAAAAGTTGAAAAATCAAAAAAGGGGAACAGCATGGAAAAAGAGGTACAGACGTCAGCGTGCAAGGGGTGGTCCCTAAATGTAGATGTGTTTTGTCATGTCCGGAGGCGGGGCAGATTTGCATTGGAGACCGACGGTGCTGCCTGTCGATGCGCGGATGCTATTGCAAACGTTTTCAGACCCAGTTTTGGTCCTTGGGAGATTTTCAAGCTGAGTAATCGGCAGTTAGAAGTATGAATCAGAAGTACATATTCCATGTCTTTTTTCTTAGTAATCTAAATTGGGGAATTTTACGAGGAATCCTTCTCTATTTGAAATCAACATAGCAGTGGAACCAGTTAATATCAAAATTGGACACAGGGTCTACACCCTACCTTCCGAATAACACAATATTAAAACTGCCTATGTAATCTGTTGTCTAGTAATGTTCTAATAACAGGTTACTATTTCCCACTTACTGGTCATATTCTATTGTTTTGTCATCTGATTTCAAAATATTCAGGTGTGTTATAAGTGCAGCACTTTAACCCCTTCGCTGCCAGGCCTTTTCCCCCTCCTGTGCCAGGCCTTTTTTTGGCTATTTGGGGCAGTTTGCGCTTAGGCCCTCATAACTTTTTGTCCACATAAGCTAGCCAAGCCAAATTTGCGTCCTTTTTTTCCAACATCCTAGGGATTCTAGAGGAACCCAGACTTTGTGGGTTCCCCTGAAGGAGGCCAAGAAATTAGCCAAAAAACAGTGAAACATTTGTTTTTTTCAAAAAAATGGGAAAAAGTGGCTGCAGAAGAAGGATTGTGTTTTTTTTCCTGAAAATGGCATCAACAAAGGGTTTGCAGGGCTAAAATCACCAGCTTCCCAGCTTTCAGGAACATGCCGACTTGAATCAGAAAACCCAATTTTTCAACACAAATTTGGCATTTTACTGGGACATACCCCATTTTTACGAATTTTTGTGCTTTCAGCCTCCTTCCAGTCAGTGACAGAAATGGGCATGAAACCAATGCTGGATCCCAGAAACCTAAACATTTCTGAAAAGTAGAAAAAATTCTGAATTCAGCAAGAGGTCATTTGTGTAGATAACAACTGAAAAAGAAAAATATTGAAATTGAGGTGAAAACAACAGCAATTTTTCTCTACGTTTTACTCTGTAACTTTTTCCTGCAATGTCAGATTTTTTAAAGCAATATACCGTTACGTCTGCTGGACTCTTCTGGTTGCGGGGATATATAGGGCTTGTAGGTTCATCAAGAACCCTAGGTACCCAGAGCCAATAAATGAGCTGCATCCTGCAGTGCATTTTCATTCTATACCGGGTATACAGCAATTCATTTTCTGAAATATAAAGAGTGAAAAATAGCTATCAAGAAAACCTTTGTATTTCCAAAATGGGCACAAGATAAGGTGTTGAGGAGCAGTGGTTATTTGTACATCTCTGAATTCCGGGGTGACCATACTAGCATGTGAATTACAGGGCATTTCTCAAATAGACGTCTTTTTTACACCCTCTCTTATATTTGGAAGGAAAAAATGTAGAGAAAGACAAGGGACATTAACACTTGTTTTGCTATTCTGTGTTCCCCTAAGTCTCCAGATAAAAATGATACCTCACTTGTGTGGGTAGGCCCAGCGCCCGCGACAGGTAATGCCCCAAAACACAACGTGGACACATCACATTTTTTGACAGAAAACAGAGGTGTTTTTTGCAAAGTGCTAACCTGTGGGTTTTGGCCTCTAGCTCAGCCGGCACCTGGGGAAACCTAGCAAACCAGCGCATTTTTGAAAACTAGAAACCTAGGGGAATCCAAGATGGGGTGACTTGTGGAGCTCAGACCAGGTTCTGTTACCCAGAATCCTTTGCAAACCTCAAAATTTGGCCACAATAACCACTTTTTCCTCTCATTTCGGTAACAGAAAGTTCTGGAATCAGAGAGGAGCCACAAATTTCCTTCCACCCAGCGTTCCCCCAAGTCTCCCGATAAAAATGGTACCTCACTTGTGTGGGTAGGCCTAGCGCCCACGAAAGGAAATGGCCCAAAACACAACGTGGACATATCACATTTTTTCACAGAAAACAGAGGTGTTTTTTGCAATGTGCCTACCTATGGATTTTGGCCTCTAGCTCAGCCGGCCCCATGGGGGGCAGAAATGGCCTAAAATAAATTCTCCACCCCCGGGAGCGACCCTTGCCTACGGGGTCGCAACCCCTGAGTGACATTGGCGCAAAAAAAAAAAAATCCCGGTGCCTAGTGGTTTCTGCCCCCTTGGGGGCAGATTGACCTATAAATGGTCTAAGTACAATTTGCCCCCCAGGGGAGCGACCCTTGCCTAATGGGTCGCTCCCCATCTCTAAAAAAAACAAAATTTGCCCTGGCGCCTAGAGGTTTCTGCCCCCAGGAGCCTAATAATAGGCGATCTGCCCCCGGGGGGGCAGAAATGGCCTCAAATAAATTTTCCCCCCCACCCCCAAACCCCCCCCTTGCCTACGGGGTTGCTCCCCCGGCGTGACATTGGCGCAAAAAAAAATCCCCAGTGCCTAGTGGTTTCTGCCCCATTGGCATAGCAAAAATCAGCCGATCTGCCCCCAAAGGGGGCAGAAATGGCCTAAATACAATTTGCCCCTCCAGGGGAGCGACCCTTGTCCAAGGGGTCACTCCCCATCTGTAAAACAAAAAAACAAAAAAAATCCCGGTGCCTAGTCGTTGGGGGCAGGTCGGCCTCATCAAAATAGGCTGAGCTGCCCCCCAGGGGGGCAGAAATGGCCTAAAATACATTTTCCCCCCAGGGGAGCGACCCTTGTCTAAGGGGTCGCTCCCCTTGTGTGAAATTCACGTAAAAAAAAAAAAACTCCCTGCTGTCTAGTGGTTTCTGTCCCCCTTGGGGGCAGATTGGCCTCATAAAAATAAATATACAAGTTCACAGAAATAAAAACCAAATGTCGCTGGTTATTGGCAGGCTATGTAAATCTTTACAATACAATAGGAGGTTCGAAACAGCTCATGATAATTATTGTAAAGATCTACATGGCCTGCCAATAACCAGCGACATTTGGTTTTTATTTCTGTGAACTTGTTCCCTATTCTAGTTGAGGCTAAAGTTATTAGGCCCTCGGACGGGCAGCCTAACCCTTGCTGTACATATACAACTGGGCTATATGCATGATTATGACATCCAGCAAGGGCTGTTTGTGGAAGATTTTGAATTACTATGTATTGGAAAAGCAGGATATATGACTAATGCTGGGAGATTTTAATCACAAACTTGACCCCAAAAGTAGTGATAAATTGTACAAGAACCTACTGGTAGCTGCACAAATTCCAAATAGCATTTTTCCTAATGTAGAATGTTTGCCCGCGATTTGTCTTTAGTAAGAATCTTAGGTTCACTAGGTATGTTCTGTTTAAACGGACGTATGAATACGGATTGCCCAGCAAAACAGACCTTTCATATAGGCAATCAGGCATGCCCTATTGACTATGCTTTCATAAATACCTGTTTTTTTGGAGAAGTGTTGGACTTTGGAGTTGAGTATATATATAGAGGGTAGCGACCACTGGCACTCAGTTCAACAATTCGGTCAGCTGATAAAAAGCAAAAGGAAAGAGAAAAGGCACTGATAGTGCAAGTTGAGTACCCTCACAGGATAACAACCCGAATTACAGAAAGTAGTTTGAACGTGCTCAATGAACTGATAGTAAACTATCCAAATTTTAGATTGGAAGAAGATCCAAAAGATATGTTCAAAAGCTATAATAAGGGTATTGCGATTATGGTTGACTGCTTGAAAACTAAATAAAAAATATTGCAAGAGGGACAGACGAAGGGAGGAGCATATAAGATTAATAATAGCAATAGTTGGTTTAATTGGGAGTGCAGGTGCAAAAAGCCAAAGGTGCGAAGATTAGGAAGGGAATATAACAAAAGACCTTCTGTGGTTATAGAAGAAAAGCTTTGCCAGGCAAAACAAAGTTATAAACTAATCATAAGACAGAGGAAACGGGCATATACTAAGAAGAATTGGGATATAATGATTGAGGCGATAAGCACACGGAATATCAGGGGCTTTTGGCAGTTACTAAGGGAGGGGAAAATGTCAGGAACTATGCGGTGTCTGATTGGAGAAGAGGATTGGTATAAATATTTGTCTACTGTACATAAAGGTTCCGACGCTGAGGAAGAATATGGAGCTACTAGGAAGATTGATGAGGACATGAGATTAGCTTTTGTCTCACAAAAGATCAAATAAACTATTGTAGCACTTAAACTAACCAAGGCGGCAGGCCCAGACAATCTACCAGCAATAATAATAAAAAAAACATTGATTGGTGTGTCAAATCTTTTCATACTACATTTTATAAATTCTTGATTACGAGTGTTTCCCAGAGAATTGGAAGGGTGCTATGATAAGACCGATCCCCAAAAAGGAGGACCCTACACAACCAAAAAACTACAGTCTGATAAGCTTATAAGATGTAGGAGAAAGGGTATTTACAAAGATACTGCTGGGATTGATTAAAGAATGGGCAGAGGAAAATGATCTGATACCAGTAGAACAAGGCAGGTTTAAAGAAGGGCACTCGACAATTGACCACTGCTTTAGTCTGTGGTCATTAGCAAAAAAATCAATTGAAATGCAAGGAAGCCTATTTTGCTGTTTTGTTGATTTTCGTGCTGCATTTGATTTGGTAGACAGAAAACTATTGTGGATATGCTAAAACAGTTAGGGATCAGTTCAGATTTATTATTTCTCCTTCAGGGTCTGCATTCACAAAACTGTGCCCAAGTAATTTTAGATACGATTGGTTCACTCTCAAAAAAGATCCCTATAAAAAATGGACTTCGATTAAGGTTGTGTGTTGGCCCCAATATTATTTACATTATTTCTGTCAGACTTGCCAGGGCTGCTGAAGGAGGTTAAAGGCCTATGCCCAAAAATGTATGGAGTGCATGTTTCCTGATAATGGATATGACGCAGCTAGGGCTACAAAGGAAACTGGAGGTGTTTTATTCCTATTGCCAAAGGAAAAAAATTGTAGTAAATATGGATAAAACAAAAAAAATGCCAATAGGGAAAGAAAAGAGTGCATTTACTTACCTTCTAGGATGAGAAAAAATAGAGAAAGTAAAAAAATATAAATATTTAGACATGTGGTTCGACTCAGATTTGAAATGGAAAGATCATATTGAAGCCCTAAAAAATAAAGCACTATCATCGGTTTGGGATTGAGACAATTTAGTAGTAAATATGGGGGATCTTCCCTCCAGCCGGTTATCTCTGCTTTTTATGCTATTGTACGTCCCCAGTTTCAATATGGGGTAGACGTTTTAACATTTTTCGGGGAAATTAAATTGGGAGACAGAAGAAGGCAGCTGCGTAAAGCGAATGCTATCGCTACCTCCTTCAATTATGCTACAAGCTATTTGAGCAGATTGTCAAATTATGGCAGGGACTTACCGGGGACTGCAAGCAGCACTGAAGTTTTCGTTAAGCATAACAGATGAGGGAATTTGTAAGATTGCAAGATTGTGTAAAAAAGGAATAATAACAAGCGAGTTATACTGGGCGTTACAAGTGAGAGGACGGTTAGAAAAGATTTGCGTCCTCTAAGGCTTACCCAGCAACCAGTGGTGTGGAGAACAAATTCCGAAACAGAATCTACGATTAATGGTGAAGGAAAGGGCAAGAGAAATAGATCTGAAGTACCTGCAGTGTAAAAGCTCAACCCAGGCTATGGTGGGTGGATGGAGGAATCTGGAACATTTCCCCTATATAGAGGTTCTACCTAACCCAAGATTAAGGGACGCAGTGTTACAGCTCAGAATTGGGTTAAACCCAGGTTATAGGGATCCCAAAGTAAAAGCATTTCTCAAGAACACCCAGGGCCTTTGTTCTTGTGGTTTACTACAGAAATGTAGCCCGCAACATCTACTTTTGGATTATTATTGGCTTTTAGAAGTGCGTAAGAAGTTTTTAAGATCAATTTTTAAGGAGTATAATATTATTAATCGGGATCAAGCGCTCAAGTTACTAGTCGACATGAGGTTTCTGAATGTAACTTGTGCGCTAGGCCAATTGTGAATTAGAATAAGAGGGGTTTTAACTGGTCTTATAGGGCCCAGTGTAACACAGATAGTAAAGGTGAATGAAGAGATTAAATTGCTGTAAATTGATTATTTAAAATTATATTGGCTGATGGTAACATAGAAAATTTGCCAACTTATAGCGAGGTGTGAAGTAAAATAGAGAGCACTTTATATTGAAAATTGCACTTTTTGAAACTGTAAGGATTTAAGCCTTATTAGAATCACATGTGGGACAATTTGGTGGGCCTGTTGTACCTTGAAGGATTAGTAGGAAAATGAAATTTATTCAAGGTTAGAATAATTTAATGAATTATGTAAATAGAGTTGGTTGATAAGGATTAGAATGAATTAAGAACTTTGTATGTGATTGCATAATGTAATAAGAAACTTTTATTGAACTTTGTACAATTAATTGTTTATGGGATAGGATTTTTTATATAATGAATTTTGTACAACCTGTTGTTTTTATACTTTTAATGTTTAAGCCAAATAAAATAATTTATGACTGACTGGATACCCATCCGTGACTGTTGGGAAATCCCAGACCAACAACTCCTCGTACACCACAACCTCCAATCTTGCAAACTAAATGATCACCCCTCAATGTGTAGTTGCGGGGAACAGGATGAAGTCAGATAGGTCTCCAGATGTCTCAAGTCAGGGTGAACACCCCATCCACTCGTATGTTTAGGTCTGGCGTAATCATGTGTACAGCAGCCTGAAAGTGAATACACTTCTGTAGCAGGCCTGGTGATCCTAGGCTGGTGCTGGTCAACCCTTTATTTTCATATTTTTGCCATTTTTTTTCATAGTGCATATGTATCTAAAATAAATACATTAAAAAAACAATTTCATGATTGTTGGAACTACTGGCGATGCTAATGTTTTACTTTGCATTCTGAGACTGGTGTATTTTTCCCATTCATAAACACAAATTACAAAAACTAGAATGCAAAGACAACATATATAGAAAAACATTAAAAATGCTCCTCAGAACTGACGTTTTACAAGCACGAGATAGACATTATCGGTCTTCCTTGATAGTGCATTTGAGTGCTTTGTTTGGAGTGGCTCTGTGCTATTTGCGGGTAGATACCACAGATAAAATCTCCTGTTCTGTGCAAAGCTAACACAAACGAGGTACACACACACGCCCAGCTCACACTGGCACACGCCTGCACTGATACACAATGCCTCATACCTTGTGTGACACTTCAGTCATTCTTGGGTCGTAGGGAACATAATTTCCCATGTTGGGTTGTCTGAGCCCAGCCCCTCAATGGTATCAACCTATAGGTACTAGCAAGAAGCATCCAGTGCATAAACGCCAGAAGGGGCTGATATTGTCACACACGAACCTTGCTACTTTTCACAGCTAGGCATAGCAATAGAGGGAGAAAAAAATTCACATCATCTTTACGAAGTGTGCACATTTTACTTGATTTTAGTTTTAGGGTTAGATAGTCTAAGTGTTTTCAGTAACAATGCCTTTCTTCTCACACTGTCCCTCCAATGGTTTCCTAGCCTGTATTTAATTTCCACTTGATGTGTGAAACATCCCACGTTTATGCAAAATAACAGACTTTCAATTTTTTTTGTCAACCAATGCACTGCTGTAACTTTCTGTAAACGCTTAACCAATGAAAACAGCCAGCCTCTTTGAAAGAATGCTTCGAAGAAGTAACACACCAATCCTGGAGGATGAAATCGGCAGTTCAACCAATCGCTAAGTAAGCAGTTCCATTTCTCGCATGACACTCGCTCCATTACGCTTTAGCATAATAGCGCTGTGTTAGGCATAAGCCTAATCGCTTGTTGCGTTCAGCCGGTGCCTATCAAATTCAAATAGCCCGTACTAGGAAAGTAAAATGGGGAGACAGAGCTTTTACTATCGCAGCTGCTAAAATTTTGAACTCTCTTCCATTGAGTATAAGGCAAGAACACAACCATTTAACTTTCAGGAAACTGGTCAAGACATGGCTGTTTCCCCAATAAGTTTGGGAGCTCCTTTGCTTAGGTCTTTACTGCCTCACCCAGTTAGCGCTTCGATGCCCGAGGGCCGGAATGCGCTTTATAAATGCCCAATACAATACAATACAATACAAATAATAGATGCCATTTGTTTAATGGACCAGTGCTTAATTGGTAAATAAAAACGTACCGGTGCCAAAAGCTCTCCTCTGAAACACGCGGCTGCTGCAATTAAATGTGAGACCAGTGAATACTGAGGCAGCGTAATCCTAAAGCAATGCTTGAGGTAGAAAAATAAGTGCAGTCCCTCAAAAATAAGTGCTGGTTCCCCACACCGGAAACCAACGGCTCAAATTTAGCACTGGAATTGAGTAAAGCCAGACACAACCAGAGTCAATATCAGGGAGGCGATTGTGACACGGGAACACTGCAACACTGACCCATAAACCGCCTTTGCTGGAAGAGAACAGAGGTCCGCCGCTGCGCCACAGAGTGAACAAGCATATGCAATGCAACGGGTCTCGCGTTTGCTCATATTAGAGCTGATCGCGCTGTAAACTCCTAACCCGACTTTTCAGCTATCGGCAAAAGTGCTTTTATGTACGTAACTCGAAAAAGTGAAATTAACTGTGTAAAGCGCTCGACTTCTGCCAAGCGAAATCGCGCTACGAAAATAGAGAAAAAGTAGTCCACGATCCGAAAGAAAACAGCGAGCCTCGCATGTTTTCTGTACTTGGTCACTGCGCTCGAAGAGGGCTAACCACCGGAAAAGGCATGACGTGTGCATGCCTTCCACTAATGAAAGCAAGCAGATTTTACTAGGCAAGCCCACGAACCAATGAAACACACTGACGTGACGTCGACAGGGCTCCGAGCCCTTTTCTAATAACTAAAGCGTCTCACTGCGATACGCATGCGCGAGCGCATGCAACGCAGGCTCGACCCTAAAAAGTGGTTATTTAGCCATTAAACACAATAGCCAGGCAACATCGTAAAAACAAGAAAAAGTAAAAGGGCAGGGAAATAAAATGGACGTGGGGGGGTCACGGGTTGCAGGAAGGTCAGTGGAGGTGGATTTGGAGATAGGACCCCATGTGCAGAGCTTGGATCCGCATCTGAAACGTAATACTCCACCCTTACAGGCGACCCTTCACCCACACCCGCCATCAACCACTCTTGCAGGCTTCGGCTTGCAAAGGAAAAGACAAAACTAGCAGGCTCTAAACTGCATCCAAAAGCGATGCAAGACCACAATACAGCGTGCAGCCAAATTACAAGTAACACAATAGCAAAAGAAGATAAAGAAGGAACTGGAAAATTCAGTGTGGGGATTCAACTCCAGAGGATGCGCCACACTGAAATACCTGCCCTGATTTCACCTAAAATGTATTTTTATGTTGGATTCAATGAACACGTACGCTAGTCCCTACCTTTGCACCGCTGAACAGATCTAACGCAAGGCCTAAATAAACAAGCATTTGCATTGCAATTGGTCTTGCGTTTGCTCGAGTTAGAGCTATTAGCATTGTGAATGACTAACTGGACTTTTCTTGCTACACAAACTGAAAATAAAAAGTCAAACATAAGCGAGCCGATTCAAAGTGCAGCTGTGAGAATGAAGGGGACACACAAATGGAAAAAGAAGTTCGCTTGCAGTCAAAGTTATCGGCAAACATGCAATTATCCATGTAACAGGGTCGATGGGCAAGGTGGTAACAAAACTGCCCTAAGGAGGGACAAACGTAAAGCAGTTACCAACGAAAAGAAAGGATTTTTGAAAGGCAAGCCCACAAACCTGTGATAGTGATGGGCGTGTGGTGGGCATAGTTAAAGGCCAGATAAATACTAACACGTCGGAAAAGCAGCACTTGCGCGCTGCTATTATCGACTGAAAAAAACAATCACACGAAAAATTCATTTGGAAATAATGTAACAAACTGTATATGCTAGTTGGAACTCATGGATAGCAAGAAATACTGATTCAGTGGCACAAATTAAGTCACTTCAGGACAACATTCTGGGTATAATGCAGAAAGAGGTGGTGCAGCGTGCGAGGCAAGAATCTACAGCCACCACTTCTCGCACGGGCACCTGTCGTCAAAGCTTGTGGCCGCTTACATGGGACCGGCTGGGTGACCACAGACCTTAACGTCTGGATAAGACCTTTTCAGCTCTCCTGGAGAAGGGCAACACAGTATCCAGATTCTGAAGAGAAAATTATAGTATTCTGTTCCATTTTATATGTACACTCGTGCGAGCTGTTCCCCAAACAGTTTTCTGAATATATTTTTTTAAAGAGGAAAGAGTGTGTCCATCATGTAAAGCAGTTTTATGTATATAATGTATGAATGAAAAGACCATATGCTGGTAAAAATGGTAATACTCCACATGTAGTGACAACTACAACAACTAGTGGCTGTAATCAACATATGAGTGACAACCACAAATGACTGAGGTGAGCTGACCTACTACCCCTCGCTGTATTTTTATGCAAAGCAGATAAAGCGGTCAGTAAACAAATCTAAAATGTACAATAGCCTGCCTTTGTCATATTGTAATGGACATTATAAAAATATAAGATCAACAGCTCGTGGTTTGAGCATCAAAAACTAGGTTGAAAATCTGCAAGCAGTAGTAACAGCAGTTCACGCTTTACGTGGCTAAGGCATGATTTTGATTCGGCGTTTGTCAGCTAATTACGAAACATAACCATGTCTGAGATTTGTCAAAGTTCTACATTGAAGTTGGTGTTTAAAAAAAGCTCATAAACCTAGAAATATCCCCTTTTCCTGCTACAGTTGTGCCACTACAACTCCTTCATGTCTCACAATTCATAGATAACTGCAATACAGAAAGTTTGGCCAACTAGCTAAATGCTAAAATGTTTACCAAAGTATGACTTACTCGGGACAAGAATTTAGCCAATACAAGCTTTAGTAAGTAGGAGATAAAAAGATGCAGTGATGGCACAAGATTGTTGGTTTGGTAGGACGGGATTGTTTCACAAATGTTTTGTTTTTGTTGTGCACACGTCATATTGAGCTACTTGTAAGTAAGGCACAGCGAGAGCAAATCTGTTTCCAGGACAATGGGGAGCGTGCAAATGCATTATTGGTAGGTTGAGCTGAACTAATTTTATCACTTCCCAATTAATCATAGTTGTTTTTGAAAGTCAACTTGTTCTTGGAAATATTTCCTGGGAAGACACTCCAGCCATAATTCCAAGTTTGGAGGACAATGCTGATCCTTACTCAAACAATAAGTGTGCAGAAATAAATTTTCCCTTTACAGCTTTTGACAGGTCAAACCTGACAATTTATCAGAACGCCTAGGAAAAAAGTAAAATATGCTGATTTTGGTGCGTTAAAATAACTTCATTCCAAGTCAAAAACTCAGACTAGGAAACTACCACACCTGAGTATAACCTTGCCCTGCTCAGCATAAAGTGTACATGCCAGGCCGCACTACCTTAAGTCTGAATCACAGTTTTTATTTACTAGGGACCCTATGCCTATCTTTACAGGAGTGGGAAGATATTTGATTTAGCATGAACCCAATTCCAATGATTCTAAATTAGAATTATTCAAAGGCAATGGTTGATCTAGAAATCTTGCATTAGGCCCTCATGGAAATGGCCATTTGATATTAACATATGATATCAATCTACAGTATAGATGTATATATTTATTATATCTATAGTGCATACCTAGCTACAAGGCAGTGGAGCGCTGTACATGGTCAAAAGCTGACTTAAAATCAGTGAGTAATAGCAGAGGAGGAAGAGTTCTTTAAAGGGTTGAGTCTTCAACTCTTTCCTGAATTGGAACAGCACTGGCGCCATCCCAAACGAAAAGAGGATGTTGTTCCAGATCTTGGGTGCACAGTTGGAAAGAATATGCTATCTTGTTTTTTTTTAACACTTCTTAGTCTGCAGTCTGATGGTGTCCCAGCTGCGGGTGTGTAGAGAACCGCCAGAGATAGTGAGCTTGTCTGCACGATAAGCGGGGGCAGGGTATGATCGCTTTGTAAATCATCCAACTGGTTTTGAAGATTATGCGGGTTGGCAACAGGAGCCAAAGGTGTTCCATCAGGATGGTGGTGATGTGATCATATTTCTTTAGAACCTGGATGAGATGTGCTGTGAGGTTTAAGATGCTCTTAAGGGGTACCAGGGTGGAGTCTGGGAAGCCATATAGCATGGTATTACCACCAGACAGACGGGAAAGTGAAAGGGCTTGAAGAGCAGTTCGGAATTCGCTTACATGAAAGGAATGTTTTTACTTTTTTGCTGAATGGATGACACCAACCTACACCAACCTACTCTGTCATGAAGCCGTGAACTTTTCTGCCTCTGCCAAAGCACATCATGTTTTCTGGGAATTCTAAGCCTCACACTGCCTGTGCTTTTCAGCTGTGCCAAAGAATGGAGTCCAGCCACTTGTACATGGAACCGATTCCACTGGAAACAGTGGCGTTTGGACTCGCTTTGTGAAGAAAATCAGAATAACTCACAAAGGGTGGAGTCACGGAGAAGATAATGTAAAAAAGACAGGACGTACTTGTAATTTTTCCAGTAACGTGAAATTTTCAGCTATATTTTGTAGCATATTACATGAATGCACATTCCTCCCCACAACGTTTGAGTGGTCCTTCTGTGGACATGGGTAGCTTGTTAGCACTTGGTGAGTATAGGATTCTAGGTCTTCATAAAGAGAACCATGCATCATTGCATAGAGCAAGGACCTAGATGGGAGAAACACACTATGAAGGTGTTTACACATCTGAAGGTCACCCCTCAGAGGTTAAAGATGTGTCAAAGGAAGCAGGAGAAAGTGATACAATAACAGAGTATTGAGCGACGCAGGGTCTTGATGATCGCGTCCACAGCTACTTCGACTAGTTTTCAACATAAGCAGCGTTTGTGGTTGAAGGCTTCAGTGAAGATTATGATTTTGCAATTTGCAGTGAACTATTATAACGAATACCACATGCCTAATGTTCAACCCTGATGAAGTATGGGTGGCACGTACACACTCTGATATCTAAAAATCCCACTTGTAAAGTATACTTTCTTTACAGTTAGTAATTCATTTGTACACAGTATGTCTGATTAAACAGTATTCTTAAGGCCAGGCAGACCTTTCAGCACAGTGCTGCGGATGCCATTAATATGAACCCACAGTGCAGGAGGGAGGCGGGACAAGGACGCAGGCTCAAGTGTGTTCTTTGCTCCCTATTTTATCGTTGACTACTGCTACTCCATATTGCTTGTTTTAGGGAATATTAGTCTGATTGTAGGAAGTGAAACCGACATGCACCAGTTATTTGGAGACACACATGCTACCCGCTCTGAGGCACATCATGGGAATCCATGACGACTAGGGACAGCTGTAAGAAACAAAGCGCACAACAAAATGGCCAGACCCTGGCTGCAAAGAGCAAAAAGCCTGCTGGGGTTGCCATTCTTAGACAAATGCAAGCATGGAAGGGGAGGGTTTGATTTATCAATGGTAGGAAAGTCTATGGATTTGGCATCAGTCACTAAGAGAGAGAGAGAGAGAGAATTTACGTGGAGCCTTTTATCAGTATCTGATATTTCTTGTCCGACATTCTCAGTGGAGCAAAAACGTTGGGAACTTCAGGGATGAAACAAGCATCAGCAAAGTAAATAGTAAACTGGCTTGCAGTTTGAGCTCCGACTAAAGTATAAAAAGACTGCTGCAGTGAACAAATAAAAAGAAACGCTCTCTGTGCCTAATGAATCTGAAATAAAGAATATAAGTTTGAAATGTAAATAGTTCCTCATGCATTTTAATGCAAACAGGCCATAGGAGAGGGAATGATAACAACAAACAGCCACCAGCATGAAGTGAGAGAACTGCTTCCCTGGCAAAGCAAAAGCCCACTCTATGTATAGATTAACGAACAGTTAACAATAGGTACGTAGACAGTTGCGCAGACAAACCAGACCTAGAAATGACCTCCCACAAGTCAAGACTAAAGTCAAAATGTCCCGAGGCCTAGAAACAGGACAGGTTGCATCAGGTTTTTCATGAACTGATTCTGTTTTCAATAGAGAGGATTGGCCCAAGGAAACACCCAATGAAACAAACGAAAAATTCAAATAAAAATACAGGTTGTGGTTTGCAGTTAACTGGATATATCTGTTCAGCAATTTAACTGGAGGTTTAATGTGGCCCTCTTTGAATGGCAGGAATCATGAACTGGATCTCACTGCAGGCTTTGAGAATCTCAACCAGGAACTGAAAAGGTGCGGGTTCATTCCATCACTATCGAATGCAAGACATCAACCTCAAGAGCAGGTCTAGGGAGGAAAACCAGGAGAGTACTGGGAGTTAAAAAAGACAGCTGAAAGGGAATCCCACCCATTTATGTGTTGTTTAATTGTAGAGAATCAAAGACGGGTTTCCACTGTCGAGCAGGCAGGACCCAGACCAACAAATGAAAGGTCCATGTGCAATTCTTTCAGCGTGACCCCACATGCGTTAGGGAACTGGAGTCATGGCAATACAGGTTATTGCAGTTTCTTTTTATGTACCGTCCATAGTCAGATGCAGCATAATAATACAACACATGCCCTATAATACGTCGTCGTGTGACTTCAGATAGACCGGCTTGGCTTGCTTTCTGAGCTTTTCTTGAGTTTTAAGTACTTGACCGTGTTTTTGGGCCAGACCCATGGGCGGAAGATGAATCTAAAGTAAAGAAAAACATGTTAGTTCTTTGTTCCATTCCTTTGTACGCAGGTAGTTATGTACATTGTATATAGCTGTAGTCTGTTAAATATTTAATTTAAATGCAAAACTGTTTTTCTACATATACAAAACACTTTCATTAAACACAACTCTGCAACTGGATTTCAGAATAAAAGTTATCAAACATCTTTTGGAATTTTTGTATTTCTTTTTTTCACTTATTTGTGGAAGCATTTCAAACAGAAAAGCTGCAGAATGTATACAGAGGCATGGATACATAGGGTGGGAGAAGTACATGGTAACAGCCTCTCAGACTTCTTCAACAGCAAGATCACCACCATATACAATAACTTCGACCCCCAACCCACCACCCTCGGCCTTGAAAACCCCATCCAACCTACGAACACCAACCGAATGGTCACCTCCTGGTCACCTCTAACCACACAGACCACCACACACATCATGTCGTCAATCCACTCCAGGGCACCCACAAACCCTGCCCCCTCCACTTCTTCAACCTCAGAACCAACCCTACCAGCTCAGAACTCAACATCTTTCTCAACAACTCCATTTCCACAGCAACCTTACCAAACAGCTGGAAACACGCAGAGGTCAAACCCTTCCTGAAGAAACCCTCAGCTGACTCAAGCGACCTCAAAAATTACCAACTGATCTCACTGCTCCCCCTAAAGCCAAAGTACTTGAGAAAGCCAACAACCTTTTAGCTCACCGATTGCCTAAAAAAACACACCTACTCGACACATGTCAATCAGGAATCCACACCAACCAAAACCGCCCTGACTGCTGCCATCAACGATATTAGAACTCTCCTCAACCGTGGACAGATGGTAGCCCTGATCCTCCTCCACGACCTCAGTGCAGCATTTTACACCATCTACCACAACACCCTCATCAACAGACTCCACAACATCGGCATAAAGCAGAATGCCCTCAAATGGATCGCCTCCTTCCTGACGGGCCACACGCAGAGCATCCGACTACCTCCCTTCACCTCCACACTCAAGGACCTCATCTGCAGCGTACCCCAAGGATTACCCCTCAGCCCCACCATCTCTAACATCTACATGACCCTCCTTGCCAGTATTGTCTGATCCCAGGGCCTCAGTATAATCTCTTACGCAGATAACACCCAATTAATCCTCTCACTCACCGAGGACCTCACCAACACCAAAACCAACTTCTGCAACACCATGACCAACATAGCCAAATGGATGAGAAACAACTGCCTTAAACTGAACTCAGACAAAACAGAAGTCCTAATCTTCAGAAAGAACACCTCCATATGGGACCACAGCTGGTGGCCTGCAGAACTTGGACCCACATTGATGGATCATGCATGCAACCTGGGCATCATCTGAGACAACCCACCATGAAATGACAAATTAACTCAATCGCCTCCTCCGGCGTCCAGACCCTCTGCATGCTCCGCAGAATCTTCAAATGGATCCCAATCAACACCAAAAAGACGCAGGCCCTTGTCACCAGCCACCTCGACTACGGCAACACTCTATGTGGGAATCTCACCCATCTCCTCAGAAGACTCCAGACCATACAGAACACAACAGCCAGACATCCTCAACCTCATTAGAAGGACACACATCTCTTCCCATTTCAGAGACTTCCACTGGCTACCCATCAAGAAAAGATGCCAGTTCAAGATCCTCACAATCACCTACAAAGCTCTACATGACCAAGGACCCTCTTTCCTTAACCATAGACTGACATTCCACCTGCTCACCAGACACCTGCACTCCACCTCACTCGCCCTCGCATACACCTCCCGCATCTGTTGCAGCCACTGTGGGACGCTCCTTTTCCTACATCACTGCCAAATCCTGGAACGATCTACCCCTCAACCTGCAAACAGCACTCACCTTAATGGACTTCAGGAAGAAACTCTAGACCTGGCTTTCCGATGAAGGCACAGCACCCTCAGCGCCCAGATACCCCTGGGGTGACAGACCTGCACTTTACAAAACTGCCTGATTGATTAATTGATTAAAAGGATAGGCTTTGACTGTGGTGGAATGAGATATTACTAGATCATACAGTTATAAACAAAAGGGGCCTCAAAAACCTTGACCCAAAATGTCCTGGTAAGGGCTGTAAACTGCCTGCTGCATTTTTGACAAATCACAGGTGTTCTGAGTGATGCGGTAAAAATGCATTACAAAAGCATCAGAACCTCCTGTGTAATGCAGTATAAGAATGCTACAGCCAGGCAGAACAGAAGAAGTTTGTGCTGTGTCATCTCTCCACAGTACAGAAAACCTCACAGAAGCAGCAACTCCAAAAGTGATACTGATTGCCCATTTAAAAGTATGTCCACGGTAATATCATGCATTCTAAGTACATTAACATAACATATTTAGGGATCTGCAATATTACATGGATTTGGTACGTTGGTTTAAATGAGGAGCAACACTGGTTGGGTAGTAGGAGTAATGTGAAAGTAACACTACACGTTAGTATTCATAGCAGCCTATTTATAGGGCACATGGCATGAGTGGAAGTTCCCGCAGCATCCAATGGGCAAGCATCCAATGGGCAAGAATCCCAAATGCGTTACAGCAGGATGGAGGAGATCAGAACCCATAATGCCAGAATTGAGACTAAAACAGCCATTTCTTTTATGTACCATTCATCCTCCCCCAACTCACTAAAACTGTTGCAGTCAAATGCACTGTAGAGATCACATAACCCACTCTGCTTCAGGCAGTCATTATTGTCCATGGGTATTAGCAGACTCAGACTGGCCTACAGGGCAATCTGGTACTCCCTGAAAGGCTAGTTCTACAGGTCAGTGTGTGTGCTGGTCTTTGTTTTGGCAGATTGTGTGCCTATTTTATGATGTGGTAGGCCGTTTTTCCTTTTTATTTACCTGATATTACCACAAACGTTACCTGCAACAATCACAAACGCACCCAGTTGCCCATACTTTGCAAAATACCTATACAATGTGTCTTTACAAGTTAAAAGCTGCTCCAATTGCAAATATGGGCCACTTTGATAAGCTGCTTGATTCCTAATAGGGGCCACATTAATTTTGGTGCCTAGACCTGAATCCTGACCCCGTATGACCCTGGGTGTTAGTGCTCTGCCCTGACTGGAACTGCAGACACCATACCCATTGCATAGCATGGGATGTTTATTTTGCTGTTCATTGGAATTTCTAGCGAATTTTGGGCCATACAGCTGGCACGCACATCTTACAGTTGCACTTACATAAAGCAATGTCTCTGGAAATAAAATTGAGGGACCTGTAGGAATTGGGAAACAGTGAATGAAAGAGAAGGGGTGGGATTAATGCCTGAAGTTTTGTATAAGGGGTAGGCCCCTGACGTGTCTGTCGTGCTCCTTATAGAGGACTGGTCCAGTGCATTAGATGGCTTGTCACTATACAAAACTGAGAGAGATTGGAAAGGGTACTGAATTAAAAAAAGGAAAATGTTACTTATCGCGTAAGTATCTGTTCATAGCGTGCAGTGCTGTAGATTCACATGCTTTGCATACTCCTGCCATCTAGGGTTGGGTTTGGACGATTGCAACTTGGTTATCTTCGAAGAAGTCTTTTGAGTCACAGGTATATGGTGACACCTCATTATAATGGCATTGCTCATGGACACCGATCCCATAGTTTTCACCCAGCAGTTTGTTTTTTGCCCAGCAGGTGAGTGCTGTGAATTAATGGAAGAAAGTGGTGCACATGTGTATTGCTAGAGAATTAAGTATAGAAAGAGAACGGAAAAAGGAGACCAGTCATACGTCCCCAAGGAGGAGGGTGGGCGCATGCGAATGTGCAGCATTACTCACTACGAACAGATGCTTACAGGATAATAATTGTCCCTTGTAGCATTCATTGCTGTAGATACACATGCTCTGCATGCACTGTAAAGCAGTCCTTCTGTATAAGCGGTGGCTAGTGTGTGCATGGAGCAGATGTTTTAAAAAGGGTCATTAGGACCTTCTGGCTAAAACTTGTTGTCTAGCAAGAACATCCACTCAGTAGTGTTTGGTAAATGTGTGTGGTTGACCAAAAGCTGCCTTACAGGTGTCAGCTAGTGGAATGATTTCAAGGAAGGCCATAGTCGCAGCCTTCTTTCGTGTAGAGTGTGCCCTGAGATTTACAGGGAGAACTTGATTGGCTTTAAGGTAGTAAGCATGGATACACTTCACTATCCATCTGGCTTATAAAAGGATTTGGTTGTGTTAATGTAGGAAGGCCTTCTGTGAATGCCTTGATGACTAGGGTAGCATGTTCTCTATTCTGCATGCAAGTGGCTATGGCTGGCAAATTAAGTCTAATGGAAGTATATGCTAACCAAGAATAATGTAGATAAAGGAGGTAGCATATAATGTTCTGCACAACAGGTTTTAATGGATCGATGTGCTTCAGGATAAGGTAACAGACAAACCTCTTCCATTTTGCAGCACAGTAAACTCAAGTAGTTGGCCTGAGTGCTTCCTTGTGGAAGCGCCTCTATGGGAGGCGTAGGTTGCCAAAAAATAGGATCTCAGGTGCCAAAACACTAGATTGTGCTGTTTGGGGTCTGGATGTCTGAGCTGACCCTGGTTTCTGGTGAGAAGGTCTGGCCTGTTGAGGAGCTGCTCGTGGAGGCCGATGGGCGTTTCAAGGTGTGTTGAGTACCAGGGCTGTTATGGCCCATGTGGGAGCTATGAGGATGAGTATTTGGAATGTTTGTTTCATCTTGCACACCACTAGTGGAAGGAATGGGAGAGGCTAAAAATCTTAAGCATATATCCTTTTCAGCCACCGTGCACCATGGACTGTGGGAACCCAGAGGCGATGCTTGGGCATTTTGCATTTCCTAGGGTGGCAAACAGGTTGGTCTGTCTGTGAAGTTCTGCTGCGTAGGAAGCGGCTATTCAGGACCAGAGAATTGAAAGTCCGATCCGTTTGGTGTGACCTGCAAAGTAGATCTGCTAAGTTGTTGTCCACCCATGGGAGGTACTCTGCCATCAAAGAGATACGGTGGTGCAGGGCCCAAAGCCAAATTGTTTGAAATAAAAGGGAGAGGTGGAGAGACCGGGTGCCGCCTTGCTTCTGCAGATAGTACATCGCTGTTATGTTGTTCAATCACACTAAGACACCATGTCGTGTATCTGTGGGAGGAAGGCTTAATGGACTAGCTTGATTGCTACAAGTTCAAAGTATTTGATGTGGTAATTCTACTGCTGTGGGATATACAATGTTCGTACTGCTGTGTGGTTCAGATGTGCCCTCCGTCACACTTGTCATGTGTCTGTGGTGATGTTGACCTATAGTAGAGGGTGTTTGAAATGCTGGCACTGCAACAAATTGTTGCAGTTTCACCACTGCAGTAAGCTGTAAACACTGGCCATTATCAACACAAGATCCTCCATGTGACCCTGCGCTTGGACCACACTGCTGAAAGGCACTGTTGAAGCGGACACGTGCAGTCTGCCATGGGGCACTATGGCGATGCAGGATGCCATCATCCCAAGGCAGCGCATTACTTTTCTGACCGGAAAAGGACAATCTTGCTGAAAAAGTGCGACAACCTGGTGGAAAGTTATGACTCCAATGGCAGGTGTAGGATTTGCCTATTACTGACTTTAGGGTTGATCCTCGGAAGAGTTGTATTTGAGATGAACCAGATGTGACTTGGTGACATTGCTGGTAAAGCCTAAGGTATGTAGGAAAGAAGTTGGGGTTTGTGTATGGGCAAGGCACTGAAGCTTGTTTGAGTTCTTGATCAGCCAGTTGTCTAATTAGGGGAATACCCTTCATCTCAGTAGGGGAATGCCCCTTCATCTCAGATGTGCTGTGACCACTGCTAGGCATTTGGCGAAGACCCTAGGGTTTGCTCTTACACCAAAGTGCAAGACTTTGAATAGATAATAAAATACATCCTCCTGTGGAGGAACTACAAATAGAAAATCTCAACATGCTTCTGAAAAGAGCTACAGAGCTGGTGCCTAGAAACCAGCTAAGCCAGATGTTCTTCTCCCGTTTCATGGTAAAGATGACAATGGGACGGCTGGAAATCCATTTTGGACCTCAGGATGGTTCTCAAAAACATGATACTTCAGGACAGTCACCATGCAGGAGGTTATCATCCTGCTGATAAAGGGGAGTTCATGGCCTCCCTGGATATCAAGGTCACATACCTCCAAATCCTGATCCATCCAAATCCCCAGCAATGTTTATGATCATCAGTGGCTGATCAGCAAGATAAATTCAAGGCATTACTGTCAGGATGAGGTGTTGGCGTGCTTATGTCTATGTGCTAGTCCAGTATGACGTGCTACTCCTACTGGACCAGCATGTATACTGGAGAAGAGGATAATAGAGGGGTACACAGTGTGGGTGCCTGTTGAACAGAAGACTCATGTCTCAATAGGATGCGCCCCAAACAAAAACCTGATTAAAGATAAAAAGGACTACATGTTCCAAGGTGTCAACAGTCTCTCATGAGACTTGCTAATAGTGACAGCTTTTTTTAATGCCTAGAGTAGAAGTTCTTTGTGGTTCGTAGTGTCCTTGCTATGCAATCATGAAACATTGTTGAGGCAACCAGCACTTACTACTGAAATCCTTGTCTTCTGTTTCTCCATGAAGTCAACAAAAGACATATTTGAAATCAGAGAAGTATCTTGCTGCACTCTTGCAAAAGTTATAGACTTGCACTTGTCATTACAAACTTGTGGACAAATTCAAGGTGCATTACATTAGAATTTTAAACAGACTAATGTGTTACATCCAGTGTTATGAATGAATCGATTAATACTTACAGGTCTTGGATATGGAATTCCGTAATGTAGCCCCATTTCAATCCTTGCTTTACACTCTTCTATGTGCTGTTTCACCATATCTGTGTCAGTAACCTAACAATGCAACAAGATGCATGACATATTGTTAACGATGTCACATAAGACATAACTACTTTTTTCAGCAAATCATTTATTGAAACCGGTCTAAACTTGCAAATTAAGCCTCGAGGCCCAAGTATCCTGTAAATGAAGACTAACTTTGCTAAAAGACTGTTTAAGGTAACCATTGGTATCTTAGCATTTTAATAGTCCGTGGAAAACACCATTAGCCTGTGAGTGGAAGCCAACAATATGAGTTCAAAAAAGTCTCACTTAAAACTACCATTGCAACTGAAGCATCTGCGGAATTTCAGGTATTAGTCTCCACATCGATCCTCACAGGTTGTGCTCTGGAATAGGTGTCAGGAATTCCTCCCAAATGGACCCTTGTGATAATGAAGACGGCATACATTTACAGAAAACGGAAACAGTGCATTTTATATTGCACGTTTTAAAAAGAGATATTATGTAAAGGTTCTTGAGCAACTGAATCACTATATACTCCATATCAAGCCCTAACACTAACTCAAACTGTATCCCAAACCCTAACCTTAAAATGAGCCCTAACTATCACACTAAATGGAGTCCTATAAGTATACATAACTCTAAAACAACCCTAACCTTAACTCTAACCTGCTCCTCTGACAAAATTCTAATTCTTTCACTTAAACACCAACTATACCTCCAATTCTAAATATTAAATGTTAACATAACCCTAACACAATCACACTTCAAAGAAACCTATTCCTAATCATATTCCTAATATCACCATCCAAATTCCTTCAATGCTTAAATCATTAATAACGAAAATTAAGCTTTCAATTTGTATTACTCAAAAGAATGCTGTATTGGTATTTTTTTTCCATAACACCAAGTTTCGCTTAATGCTCATGACTACCTTGTCTCTTTACTTCTGGACATGGCAAACCCTTAAGACCTCAAATTCTCAGTGTCTACTATCTACTCTATCACTGGGCTGCTGGTGGAGGTGTGCCAGATCATGCCGGAACCATGTTCAGCCACTGGAACTACCCACAGCAATAAGGGGGCCTAGAAAACTTATGCATTTGTAATGATATTTTAATAAATTCATTTTAAAGATGGCCGCCAAGGATGCCCACATTCATGGTGGTTATGCTTGAATGGGCTTTCGTAAAATAAAACAAACCCACTCACAAGTGCCAAATCCCTTTTAAGATGGACTCCAACCAATAACATGACGGGAGCCAAAAAGTAAAAAAAGTAATAAAACAAAAAATGGAGTGGTGTGGGGGATGGCAGGACAGCCAAGAACAGTGGGGGTGGGGGATATTTGAAATTAAATTAGAGGGATGGGGAAGCAACATGCAGAACAAGGGTGGAGGAGGGAAATGTAGGCAGAAGCCGGCAACAGGGGAGGGAGAAAGAAAACAACTGCATTCTTATGGCGTGCTTAAAATAAAACAAAAGGAAAATGATACTTACATTTTAAGCATTTGTTCATAGTGTGTAATGAAGTAGATTCACTCACATCCTCTGCAAGTTCTCACAAACTAGTGTTGGGTTAAACATCTGAGAGATGTTTTTCTTCAAAGAAGTGTTTGAGTTACAAGATAGGCTTTGGCTCCTTCCTCAGCCCACAATGTGCATGTGCATTGACTCCATGTTAGATTATATTTCACACAGTGGTAGGAATGTATATATGAAGTGTTGAGTGAGCCTAGAGTGGTATACCATGCATACAATGCATTGCAGACTGTCTATTAACAGGGGAGTTCTGCAATCACCACGAGGTTCTGGGGAGGAAAGAGGGCACGGGTGGATGTACAGCATCACATGCTACGAACAGATGCTTATAGGGAAAGTAATGTTTTCAGTTTGTAGCATGTTTAGCCGTAGATCCACATGCTCTGCATAGACTGTAAAGTAGTACCCTCAATAAGTGGTGGCCAGCAAATACACAATGCGGATGTCTGCAATTAAGTCTTTCAAACTGTTACAAATGTTTCAAGCAGATGGTTTCCTAAGAAAGCATGGTTGCCTCCTTCTTGCAGGTAAAGTGTGCCCTGGGGTATACACTTAGGGCTCTCTAAGCTTTCTGGTAGCAAGTCTGGATACACCTGAATTTCCACCTTGCTATAACTCATTTAGGAGCAGGATAAACTTTGTAAGGTTTTGCAAAGGCTACCAAAAGTTGATCAGACCAGTGTAAAGGTTTAGTCACTTCCGATTTCTGCAGATATAAAAGACAGCAATGATGTCCTGGACCTTACCTTCAGGCCATAATAGGCAAACTTTTACCACTCTGCTGTGTAACATTCTCATGAGGTGGGACTGCATGCCACTGATCATATATTCCCTGAGGGGTCTTCAGGTACCCAAACGTTAAGAAATCAGATGCCAGATCACTAGTTTCAGATACTTGGGGTCTGGTGCCTCATCTGGCCTTGTACAGGATGAGACAGTCAGGCCTGAGCAGAAGCTTCTAATGCGGATTTGGATAGGTATGCAGATAGACATTTCCAGAAGCATGGAGTATCATGTCTGTCTGGTCGGAGGCACCAGGATGAGAGTTAGAGACACATGCCGCATCTTCCTCAAAACATATAATAGCAATGGGATAGAAGGAAAAGCATAGGAGAAGATCCCGGACCAGTTCATTCATAGTGAATTGCCCACTGACTGTAGGTTTGGGTACTTAGAGGTGAAGTTTGGGCATTTTGGGGGTAGTGAACCGGTCTATTTGTGGGGCGTCCCAATGCTGGAAGTACCAGCGTAGAAATTGAAAGTGGAGTTTCCATTAGGGAACTTGTGGATGCATCCTGCTGAGCAGGCCTGTAAAGTTGTTATCCACTCCCAGAAGATGCTATGCAAAGAATTAGCTGTCATGGTGGATTACCCAATGCCAAATCTCCTGTGCTAGTGCCCCTTTGTTTCTACAAGTAATACATGGCTTTCATATTGTCTGTCTTCATGGGGAGTCCTTTTCCCCAAATGACCTTGTACAAAGCTTTAGGGACTAAGCGTATGGCCAGAAGCTCTAGGATGTGGCGGCCCTTGTGTTGAGAGGCCCACGTCCTTTCACAAGTATGGTGTTGAGATGCACTCCCCAGGCTATGAAAGGCGCTGGTGGTGAATGTCGCATGCTGGAGGTCTGCATGCAACAAGTGGTTGCTGTTCCACCATTTCAGTGAGCACTGGATTTCACTGATGCAAAAGTTTGACCACTGCCTCCCAAATCATGCTTGTAGGGGGGGTGCATGAGGAGCTTTAAATGCGGTACGATGGAAATGCATGAACTCATCATTCCATAGAAGCTGTAGTGTGGTTCTGATCATGTGACAATGACTGGGCTGAAAAAGACAAAGGAGCGCCGGAATTCCAACACCCACTGGTAATTGGGGTAGGCTTTCTTGTACCTCCACCAGCAGCCCAGTGATAGAGTGGGCAGCAGGCACTGATTTCAACACAGATTGCAGGAAGGGATGGGTATGTCAAGTTTAGAGATGGATTTTGTAACATTATTGGTGAACCCTGAGCTGTGTATTAGGGAAATAGTTGCTTGAATGGGTGATAGGCTGCAGCTCTTGATCAGCCAATTGTTGAGATAAGGGACAATGTTAGTAACCCCCTTTTGCAGTTGGGTGGACACTGTTCATAGGCACTTTGTGCACCAACTTGGAGATGTTGTGACTTTGAAAGGGAGTACTTTGAACTGGTAGTGATGATTTGAAGTAGTAGCAAAGTTACAGGTAGTGGGCATGGTGGGTGGATGTGTGGAAATAGGCATCCTTAGGCTTGAGTGTTATCATGTCTTTCCCTTGTCAAAGCAGAGGGATGATGTCCTGCAGAACTGTCATATGGAAGTGTTCAAACAGGGTGTGTCCATAAAGAGGCATGAGGTCTAGGAGAGGCCTGAGGGAGCAGTCTTTTTTGAGAATGAGAAAGTGAATACATTCCTTTGTACTGTTGCCGTGAAGGCACTCTCAGTTTTGCCCTTTCTGGAGGAGTGTCTGTACCCCTTCCTCGAGGGGCCAGAGTTAGTCTTGAAAGAGGATGTGTCTGAGGTGTGGAATGTTAGGAGGGGTGGTGAGAAGCTCTAGGCCACAGCCATGGTATCCCAAATAAGACCACTGGACTGAGGTGATCTCTTCCCTGCAAAAAAGGAAAGCTTGTATTTTCCTCCTATGACAGGTGTCATGTGATCCAGGGGAGGACAAGTCACTGTTTGGCAGTGGAAGCTTCCTTGGCTAAGCCACCTCTGCTCTTTCTCCTACTGTTTCCCATGTTTACACCACTTGTATAATCAGTACATCCTATGTTACCTCCTGTTGTAGGCATGCTCCTTGTCTTTAATAAGGCTGTGTCTTGTCTGGAGATGTTGTCTATGTTCCTACCCTTGGCTGCTGTTTATAAAAAGTGCTTCTGGCAGCTGGATTTTGCAGTGCATCCATGGACATATTGATCTCCCTGCCCTTTTTGGATCATTTCCAGCATTTCATCAACCTGGGGGCCAAAGATATGTTCTCCGTCGAATGGGATGATGAGGAGATGTAGTTGGATTTCGGGTTTGAAACTGAAGCTGCGAAGCAAGACTTGTCTTCTGAGAAAGACGGTAGTGTTGGTGGCCCTAGAGGCATTCAAGGCTTATTTGTCTTCAGACACAGTCTTATATCCTCTATTTCTGTACTTGTTTAGGAGGAGTTTGATAATGTCCAGCTTCACCTCTCAATGAAGCCTGTCATACCTGGAGAGGGTATGCCAGAAAGTGGCTATGTACCACTTTGTAATTGCCCTTATTGCTACTCTTTTGCTCGCAACATCTAACCTTCTGCTCTTCTTATTGGGTAGAGGGACATCCCCTTGTCTTGAACAGAGGCCTATTTACATGCAGTGTGAACTACTGGCGAGTCAGGCAGGCCTGACCTAGGATGTAAATAGGGACGCTGGGTGAAGGTTTATACTTCTTCTCCACTGCATGTATACACACCTTAGATTTTACTGGCTCTCAAACACTGACTGGAGGGGGGTGACTTAAACTGTACTGTGTGTTTTGACTTAGAGTCTCCACTCGGCCTCTTGCTTTTGTATCACATGCATGTGTATACTATGGTGTCTAGCTGCCCGCTGAATAACTTCATATTTAGCCTTGGTGTGCCTTCGCTGGGCAGTGGTCCTAATCACGAGACTTGCATGGGTCATTACCCGTCCCTGTATTTGAGGGCTGGTCTTGTGGGCCAGTGGGATCATATGTACTTCCAGAGTCTGAGTTTGTATGTGTGGACCACTCAGGTAACTCTGGAGGAGGCAGGGGAGGTGGTTCTGCCTGAGCTTGGTACTGGTACTCGTGGGAGGGGAGGCAGTGAAGGAAGGCGTAGCAAAGCAATTGTGCCCTATCTCCATACTTTTGCTGTGTCAAGTTCCTTGGGGTCTTTAAGGAGAGTTCTTCTTTAAACATCTGACTTCTCATTCAAGGGACTGCCTTTTTGGGATTCAGTGGAGGTGGTTTTGTTGATATCTTCCTGGTGATAGGATATACAAAGAGATGGTTCTGCCCTGCATCACAGCCTTCGACTCTACAGATCCGTCAGTCGATGAAGCTCCTGGTACCAGCTTCAGTGGTGCCTTCGGTGTCAACTTCAGAGTCGCGAGGGGCTAAACAGTCAGCAAAGCATTCAGCAGGTGTCACCGACGTACAGAGCTTCTTCCAAATCAAATGTAAATTGTGTGAACCCGAAGACTCTACCCATGCACATTGTAGAATAAGAGATGAGTCAAAATACATCTCATGATTTGAAAGCTTCTTTGAAGAACAACTTGCATAAGTCAGAGTCTGACACTAAATGACAGGAGTATGCAGCACATGTGTATCTACAGCCACACATGCTATGAAGAAATAGTTCCCCGAATTCAAGCAATATCAGCAGTAAACGGATAAAAGTCAACTATCAGAACACCGGGATACTTAAATGTTACTGGGTAGGACAAACACATGAATAGGGAGCAAAGCTATAGAATTAACAGGAGAAATGTGAAAGGGACAACAAAGCCATCCAGTAACAAGCTAGAGGCTGATCCAAAGCCCACTCAAACTATATGTTATATATTGGACACAATAGATCTACCTACAGACAGCTAAGGCTGTCTGTACATGAGACCAAAAAATGCAGAGATCCAGTAATGATCCAAACATGGCAGAGATACGGTAAGAAACACTGGAGAAGAGTAGATTGTTATCCTAGAAGAAAGCTGGTCATCTTGTATGGGGAAATGGAATGATAAAAGCAGTCATTGCAATGAGAAGTAAACCCTTAAGTGCAAGAATGACCAAACATTAGGAATGGAAAGTCAAACAGAAGACAGACTGAATCTGATTTGAGACACGTGGCTACTAATGAGCGCAAAAGCCCGACAGACTTTAGAGCATAAACTGACCAGAAGAAGTCACATGGTCTAACGTCTGGAGTTCCGAAGCTGTGCAAAAAAGAATGGAGGAAAATATTTAGATAGGAGAGAAATATTAAAAGTAACATTCATTCTCAGTATAGTAGGTGTCTTGAATATTTACGTCTCTATCATTCTCTTTACTTTTGACTGAACCCCCTTTCCACATTTCCACACTCTAAGTCAGAACACACAGTACAGTTTAAGTCACCCCCCTCCAGTCAGGCACTTCCTTTCTCTGCCTCACTTCCAACATTTCTGTTTGTCTTTGTTTTTATTGAGACTTTTCAAGATCATTTTCAGTCGCTCCTCGCCCTGCCCCTCCTTCACTGTGTGTGTCTGAGACTCTTTTTCTTTTTCCATGTCTATTTCTAGGAGCCATTTTCAAAGGCTTATTTCTGTGCTTGTTTCTCAACCTCTCTCTCTCCCGCTCTAAGCCTCTTTCAGTGGGCTTGTGAGTGCCCCTCTGTCCTTCTCTCTGGCTAGCAGTACTAACAAGCTTGTTTTTCCGTTTCTGTATGTCTCTCTTTCTGCAGTCACATTTACAGGTGTGCACATAAGCATGTTTCTCTCTGCCTCTTACAGCTTTTCTTTGGTTGCCTTTCAGTCGATGTGTGGTTGTGATCGGTCTTTTTCTTTACTGTTTACAGAGGTAGTGTGCCCTTTTGTAGAGTATGTGTGGCGTTCTGTTACTCTCCAGGGCTGTAAGCCAGTTTATCTCCAAGGATGTTTACCAGTCTCTCCGTGTTTATGCAGTTTCTCACACTCCCTCTTGCTTTGGTGCATTAGAGTAGTTCGGTTCCTTCTCATATAGACCCTCTTTCATTGTATCTAAGCATCTACATGCCATTTTGACTTTCCAACTTCTTACCATGTGTTTTTTTAACTTGTGTTAGTGTGCAGGGTTTCAACTGCGCCGCAGGCACACGCCTGTCAGAGATCTGAACGTCACACACAAACACAGGCACGGTCCGTGACATCTGGGGTGACTGCCACCTCTACATGCCTCACATAAGAGGGATGAGGAACATTTAGATGGAGTAGGAGGGATAGGGAGCAGGAAGGGGGCGCGAGCATGGACAAGCAGAAATAGTATGGGAATGAAGGGGGTGAGTGCAGAGGAGGAGGAAGAGGACGGGCAGGGCCGCGATGGTGGTGAAGCAACCAATGGGGTAAAAGTGCAGATGTGGAGGGACATGAAGGTTGAAACAATGGAGGAGGAGGGTGAGCGCTGAAAGAAGAGAGGTGTATGTCAGAATGAGGAGGGGGAAGTGAAGGTGAAAAGAAAATATTTGGAAGAAAGAAGGAAGAGAAAAGGGAAATGGGTGATGTCCACGTCCAGTAAAACCCATTCAAACAAAATTTGCAAAATAGCTACAGCAGCAGCAGACTTGGTAATGCAAAAGCACCAGAAGTCAGAGCCTGAGGACAAAATGGAGACATTTTCGTTATTTTTCAATAGTAGTTACCCCGAGCATAATCACCATATTATTCCATTCACAGCCTTCAATGACAACTCAGACTCTAACATGTACATGGCAAGATTTCCACACATGTCATCTGAAAGACCATTTATTATTCAGATCTGAGAAGACCCCCAAATCAATGCTTAAGGAACAATTCTACACATTTGCCAAGAATGTTCAGATTTGATTTATTATACTTTTGATTTCTTTACTATCATGTTGTCTCTTTTCAATGATTCCCTTGTTTGGGGGCATACTTCTCTCCATCTTCCAGAAGCTTATCCCACCAAGACTTACCTGGTGTTTTAGTAGCATAAACGGTGTCTGACAAATATGTGCTAACACAGTTGCACTCTATAATGCATGACTGTTTGTAAAGCTGCTCAGTTTAGATGTGGGCATTAACAGCTGTGCTGTAAATGTGCCACCTGGAAGGAGGAGGGTTTTTTCAATCTTATTGGGGCACTTTCCTGGGACAGTAGAGGGAATCTTGCCATACTTTTGCCTACAGTGCCCCCTTACACCAGACAGATTCCCAAAAAGACGAACACAAGTCCAGGGTGTGCTGGATGACTTGTGTGCTTGGTGTGGGAGGTGCATATGTGGGTGTTCCGGGTGGAAATTAATGTTGAATGTGCGGGATTCTGTGATTTGCTGGGTGTGAAGGTATCCCAAAAAAGGGGGATATGACAGCTGTGATGCATGCTGGTTACTCAAACGGTGAAGTGATAGCTGTCAGGCTGTGTGTGGGGCATTCTGAATGTGAACCCAGAGAAGGCAGTGTTTTCCAAATATGACAAAAAAGGGCAAACAAAATGCACATAAAACAGTGTGAAAGTACAGACAAAGGGACAAAATAAGGATAGGAGTCACAAGTGAGTTTATATCCACCCAACACGTACAGTTTCCATCAGACGTCATGATATGGGTCAGACTTCAGCTCTGTACCCCTCACACCTTTGACAAGGATGTCCACCAACAGCTGCGCACTCTTTACAACCAAACTAGCCCTTGTAGACCCTCAATACAAGTGGCCGTAAAACTCCCTATTATTCCCCAATCCCAGATTACCATTACAAGAGGGTCTTTTTAATGTCAGAGAAGGGAAATGTGGGAATTAAGAGTTTTTTTAGAATATTGTGGACATTTGGAGATGCCATTGTTTACTGCATGTTTGCCCACAGTATCCTCTTAAAGGCATAGCCTGCTAACAGCAGCTGAAATCTCCATTGTGCAATGCAACGGAGTTGCAGTATTCATTACGGTAGGCCTGGTACGTTTCATTATCGGGCCCTTTAGGAATTAATGGGCGACCTGTAATTACAGCATAAGTATTAAGTACATTGGTGAAGATCAACTGAGTGCATCGCATGACCGATACCCCAAATATCTACCATGGTCCCAGTAACTCTTCTTTCACAACCTTTGTGAGGACTCTTTCCCTCACCTCCAGATCAAATTGTTGACTGTGCTCAACTAGACCCACCGGTAGCCCTAGCTAACTGCCACCGTAGGTCAACCATGCAATCTGAAGCCCATCATTTTTTATTTCAATTTTTTCCCTTCAGATTTGGCGCTCAGACAACGACATAATTTGCCAGTTTGGACAGTCCACCTTTGCTCATCAGCAAGTAATGTTTCATTTAGGGCCAGATGTATCAAAGGGTTTTTCCCATTCTGTGTCAATGGGAAAATGTGTTCGTACATATGGCCCTTAGTGTCCTATCGTTACATGTACATACTTCGGATGGGCTCTTGTCATGCACAGATTTTACTTTAGCTTGACTTTTATCTAAGGTATACTGTTTGCATTTTCCTTTCACAACGCTCTGAAGTCTTGTGTCCTGGCAAGAACTTTCTAAAACAATGTAAATGAATGAATGGTAAGCAGGGCATGGAGTCAGACCAAAGAAGCCACATTTTCATAGGATAAAGGTTTATTTCATATTTCATTAGACAGTGGTATAGCGCTCAGGTCTCTTTTCACAAAACTTCTTTTATAACTAACAGACAAAACCCACGTCTGAATATGGTAATGAGGCTGTACTTACATTTTTATTTTTCTTAAACAAGGTTTTGGCTTCTTCAACAATATATTGTTTTTCTTTGACGGTGTCTTCCAGCTCCCCTGACAAAGCCTGCCATTTATTTGCTAGTCTGAATATTTTCCGGTAAAGACCAAGAACCTCTTTTCGCGCTGCTGTTGTCATCTAAAAAAATGGTACAACTTAGGACAACAAAGGCAAACTTTTATTAGATTGGATGTTATTTCATCATTGTGTAACCACATTATAAGATAACTTTGTCTAAAATATATTAGCAAAATATTTACAAATGTAATCAAGAATTTACAAAAGCAGTAGGTTTGATTTTACTGAAAACAAAATGCTAGGTTTCAGAGAGAAAGCCGGCTTACCATTCAGGTGATCCAGCCCCCATGACTATTCTAACACCTTCAGTCAGGATAGATCTTTAAGTCAAGAAGGGGTTACATCCTGGCAAGGGCTAATGGGAAGCCAGAAACTGTTGAAGCTATGTTACTCATCAGAGGCAGGCAGGGCATACACAAAAGTGCTTTTTAGCCCCCAGGTCCTAACAACCGTGTTCTGGGCCCAGCTAATAATCTTACCACCCAAATTTAGCAGAGTCAGTTATTCACCGTACCAGTGCTTTAGACCATTTTGTCTCATAAGGTTGATTGTCAGTGGTAAGAAGGAGTTTTAAGTTTCATCCTTTACATATACTTTGGAAGATAACACTTAAATCAGAAATGCTCACATTTCCATTAGTTTAGTGCATTTTTGTTGCAGGTTGTAGACTAACCCATTTCTTCTAAGTTCGACTCACATAGAAGTGGTTTCAGGTGATACAGCTACATTAAACTGCCTTTCAGGTCAAACCTAAATAGCAGTGTGCTAAATTTTGCTGTGCAATTACATTACCTCTTCATCAAAGATATATCTTGACATTTAAACATAACACTAAACAGAGGGCATATTAACTGCTAGCAAAACTATATCATACAGGTCGCTTATCTTATGGTCAATGTTTTCACCCATAGAAGACACCAATAAATTAGTTACTTACCTTCGGTAACGTTCTTCCAGGAGGATACTGCCTCTAACCACCAATACTCTCATTTTAGAATATTCCCCAAGCGCCATACTGGGCCGGTAGATTTTTTTTTGTAGTGGTGCTCCCACGTGCCTCTAAGTGGCAGTGTGTGGCTTTGAGATGGCGCCACATTCACCGGGAAGTGACGGAGTGGAACCACATTTAAGCGCTATCACTGAGACGTTTCTTATCTTTAATATTTCCACAACCATAGGCGCGGAGCATGATCTACTGTTGGTAACTGTGATCTCAATACGTTTAGATGTTAAAAAGACGCCACTCCCCAGAATGGGGAAGTTAGAGGACAGGGTGGGATCTACTTTTAGACGGGGTATTTACCAAAAAGAAAAGAAAATAAAGATAATGCACTTGCTATGGACTCTAACTGCAGATTCCTGTCCTTTTTTGAGATCAGTAAATAGCGAGGGTAACAACTCCCACCTCTTTCAAACATCAGTACCCTCTCAATCACACCCAATGGCATCTCTGGAGAGCAACAGGGCGCACCTCTTCTAATACAAAGCACAGATGCTCTTCTGAAATTGGTTCTTGTGTGGGAGGGATAGTGTTTGGGGAGAGAAAAGCCACGGAATAGCCATTTTGAACAATCTGTAACACCCATTTGTCAGACGTGATGGCTCTCTTTTGTACATCAACCGTCGGGGCAGCATAATGTCAATGGCAATTTAGCAGAACAATGGATGAAGCCCCCTGACCAACCCCCCCACCCCACATGTAAGTATATTAAGTATGAAGCTAAAGCCGTTTCAAAGGCCAGACTAACAACTACCAATATAAAGAGACCTGCAGAGCTAAACAGAGCTACTAGCATGACACAATATCTTTTTAGAAAGTGCACCTTTCTCTAGAACATCCTCTCAACAACTACACCACTAAGATCTGTATCTCATAACACAATAACTGCTCCTCAATGTCATCAAGCATGACATGGAAACACACTTTCCAAAACGGATCCTAATCAAAGACAACACACTTCCAAGCACACACCCACATCGTGGACCACGCTACACATATGGATAAGTGCTTCAGCGCCTCACAAGGTGGAAGACACAATACACAAATGCTAGAACGCAACACAATACAGTATGAAGTGACTTTCATTTTTTCATTTACAGAGGGGTTTCGTCTGTGCGCTTTTCGTCTATTATGGTTTTCAATTTTTAACCCTCAGACTACAGCATGGAAATAAAGCTGTGGTTGGTTTTCACAGCTCACATCAATATTGCAGTCTGTCATATCCTTCAGTCCCCTAAACATCTGCCTCATCCGCTTGTGTGTACAATAAATGGGTATGCTTCCCATAGCAATCTCCACTCTTTGTTTTTCCTTATCTTCTATAATGTGGGAGGTAGCAAGGTGTTAAGCCAGAGTAATGAAGTCTTCATACCAATGGCTGCATGTTGCCCCAGCCTTCATCCAGTGCATTAGAGTAACTGCATATCAGTTCACTTGCATCAATTATTTTTGCAGCCATATAGTGGAGAACCTCATTATTAGCAGGGGAGGGGTCACGCATGGTTAGATCTTCTTACGCCCAGTAGGATTCATTTTGACGGCCACTTCTCAGAGAAACCGAAGGCCCCTCTCACTCATTTCTATGCCGAGTTAGGCTCATCCACATTCATCTTGTTTTGAGTCCGGCGACCCTGCCAGAGAAATGTTTACTAGAGGGGTTATTTGTACGTGTGAACCTTCACCCCGGCCTCTGGAACCGGAAGGTACAAGCATCAAATCACATTTGATTATTTTCTGTTGCTTTAGACGTTTACAAAAAACAATCACGTTTTCATGCGATGTATTTATGTGCTGATCCACTGTTTCTAGTAAAAACTCTTTCACCCTGCCCGTCTGCCTGTATTGTAAGTATCAATGCGCACCCTGGTGTGTAAGGGGTCTGCTTTGTTAGCTGACCATCCAGTTTCTCCTATAGCAAATCAATTGCATCACTAATATTTTTGCGAACTACAAGCACAGGTTTTCCAAGCTTCAAGAGGCACATTTTTTAAAGTACCGTTAGGGTTTGATGCTTACATCTCAATTTCACACGTCGTTCTTTTTAGCTTTCAGTTTAAGGCAGCAGAGGTGTTAACAATTCATTAATGTAAGCAAAACCTGCAATGTTAACTGTGGAAGAGTATCATTATAAAATAACATGTTGGACACAAAGTATCTGACCTTTGAATTGGTTAACTTTTTGTTGCGCATACTGATTTTACTGGTATGGTTGTGCTCCAGCTTAAGTACCTTTTTTCAGTATAAAAATTAAAACCAAAAGATCACTTTGGTGCATTTTGATTATAAAACATAAGTCTCAGCAGCACCTTTGTATCTCAATATAGACTCAAAATAAGGGACTTCCACCCCACTTTGGCTTTCTTTCTATTATTGGAACCAGGCATAGTTATCTTTGTTGATGTTGGTATAATGTTCTTGTTGCGACATTCTGAGGCTTCGGGTTCTCTCCAAATTCCTCTCAGGTGAGCAGGCTCACAGAACACCCGGCCTGCCCCTCAACCGGGAGCCCCTTTCCCCAAGGACAATTATTGCCCGGATCTTCAATCACTGGGACAGAGGGAGTTGAGGGCTGATGGGATTGTTGGGACTGTTATGACAGATTTTGAATTGATTTGCTTCCTCAATCAAGAATGTTAATTATATAAGTGTTAACATGAGATGATTGTGACCTTACTTACTGTAATGACAAAGTAATGCTGATGGAAATCTTTCAATAAAATCTCTTTTTTTTAAATAAAAAGATGCTGTTCCCAGCTAAGCTGTGTTATAGTGTGCGCAAGACGTGGCACTTCCTCGCTTCGCAGTAGGTGTGGGAACAGTTGGAGGGATGGCCTCAATAAATGACAAGGCACAGACAATGAGACCCCGAGGAGCTAACAAACGCAGCGAAGGCCCGCCCCAAAAGCCAGATGAGAGCCAGACAGGGATTGGTGGAGAGGAGAAGCGCAGCAGCAAATAACTCTAAGCACGGTGAAAAGCAATCAGTAAGACTTTGTTTGAAAGACTCACTACTTACTACTGTAGTCATGCGGAAGGGGGGTGGAAATAGTTGCCATGAAAATCTTCAGCTGTACTTGCCGTGAAACATGATTGGGGCGGGGACCCATTGCCTACCATTCATCTAATTGAAAGCGGCCTATGCAGGAGCTTTAATGGTCTAGTCAAGATTCATCCCAGTCAGAAGTTAAGACAGAAAGTTAATGGGGGCAACAGGCGCTCAGTAAGTTGGGGAACCATGGTCAGTTCAAAGACCACTGTGCAGGGTGGCATGGAGTGGGGATTATGTTCTAGGGGAAGGATTACATGTTTCTTCAGCAGGCACCTTTCAGGTAGTTGACAGCCATAGGCGGGGCCTGTTCTGTACACCAGACAGCACTACTACAACCCACCATGCTTAACACCCAGTCACAGGTGCACACCCCACACACCCTCAAGATGATGTCCTGGAACGGTAATGGCCTAGGCCACAAACTGAAAAGAGGCATAATTATGCAATAAATAAAGCGGCATAATTCAGACATAGTGCTGATGCAGAAGACTCACATGCTGGGACCAACCTGAGGGCACTATCACGCAACGGCTAGACCCTCACACTGCGTGCGGGCGGGCTACACCTTTCATTCAAGGGGAATGGGCATACTGGTTAAAAACAAAGCAACATTCACACCCCACTCAACTTGGAGAGACATACAGGGGATATATGTCACCCAGTCTGGCACGTGGGACGGCATCTCCAACAACATCTGCTTAGTATATATTCCACCACACCATCACCAACTTACCTTCCTCAAGATTAGCACACTGATATTGCAACTCCCACCATGAATGCAGACTATGGGGGGGATACTACAATGCGGTCATGTCTGAGATAGTGGTTAGACTCACCCACACTAAGAGACAGAGAGTCGTCCACACTAGTCACATTGTCACGTTTGAAGAGGCCCTTGGCCTCTTGGACACATGGAGGCTTCCCCAACCCGAAGAGCGCCAAAACACGGTCCTATCAGGAGCACACAACAGCGCATCACGCTTAGATCACATCTTTATGCAGCATGCACACATTCAGGATAGCCATAGTGAAACACCTGGCCTGGGCAATATCGGACCACTCAACAGTGTCGCTAGAGCTGAAGCCCAAAAAAGGTCAAAAGTGAACTCAGGCCCAAAACCAGTGCCCCCATGGTACTTGAAAGAGGATACGATCATGATGGACATCAGGAAAACAACAGATCACTATTTTAAGGACAATGTGGGTTTGGTGGAATTGCCCATTATCGTTTGGGAAGCCTACAAAACTGTACTAAGAGGCCAGGATTACTTCCTAATCTCGGGGCAGCAGAAAAAAGCAAGAGCAGAAATGGATCACCTGGAAAGCGAGATTACAGCTTTACAGCGAAACCTAACTGGAGGAGAGGACGAGAAAATGGCACAAACCCTCAGACTTAAAGAAAAAGAATACAGAGACCTAGCCGAAGAGGCTGCAGGTAAAACACATATCCTGACACAGAGGGGACTCTATGACGTAGGTAATAAAGCCAGCAAACTCCTGGCATGGTTGGAAAAGAGAGATCAGGCCCGAACTGGATGCTCTGGCTCACGACTGATGGTGGGGAAACTAACAACAGGGTGGAGCACATAGCAGAAGAATTTGCAGTTTACTACTTACAGCCTTATGAGGCCAGGGGTACTATCCGATGCACGAGATGCAGGGATTCCTTAGCTATATTTGCAACCCCATGTTATTGGCAAAACATAAGCAAATGCTACATGGTGACTTCATAACCAGTGAGATCATACAAGCTATAGGCTCCCTTGCCTCTGAGAAGCGATGGGACCAAATGCCTTCCCATCCAACTCTACAAAGGCCTAGCTAGAAAGTGGCACCTCATTTACTCATCATATGGGCCTCGGCCAAGACCGAGGGGAGACTCCCACAAGACCAAATGCAAGCCACAATAGTGGTGATCCATAAAGAAAATAAGCCCCATGACCGCTGTGGGTCATACAGGCATATTTCCTGCCTCAATGTGGAGATTAAAGTCTTAGCCAAACTGCTCCCCACTAGACTTAAGCAAGTAGTTACCACCTTGATCCACCAAGACCAATCAAGCTGTATGCCTCATAGAAGTACTAGTCTAAACATTCTATGCCTATTTGGCATATTGGCCGGCGCATCGGACAGTAAAATATCTATAATGGTTCTCTTGATGGACGCCACTATGGCCTTCAACACCCTGGACTGGGACTCTATGCATTCAGTGCTGGAGCACTTCGGATTTGGCCTGCCTTCCTGGGGTGGACCTGTCTCCTATATGGGGAACCGGAGGCCCGAGTCAGAGTTAACGGGGTACATTTACGCTACACCGGGGGATGAAGCAGGGATGCCCTCTCTCTCTCCCCGAATATTTGCCCTAGCTCAAGAGCCATTGGCAGTATGGATCTGGGATGACCCACTGGTGCGGGGTATCAGTTGGAACAGCCCATATCCTTATATACTGATCACATCATACTTTATGTAACGGACCCAAAGCTTACTATCCTGCGCCTAATGCAAATCCTCTGCATCTTTGGCACCTGTTCACGCTACATCATTAACTCGCAGAAATCACTCATGGATCTAGTGATAGGGTCTGAACCGGACCTACAAAGAGAGATACCCATGCCCATTGTACCTGTTCTATAAAAAAAATCAAATACTCATCCCACATTGCTTTGAAGCCGATGTACAACACTTGGGGGCCCTGCCGCTCTCTCTTCTAGGAAGAGCGGCCCTGTTAAAAATGACACTCCTATGGATGATCTACGCATTGCAAAACACCCCTTACCTGGTACCCAAAGAGCTTTTTCATTAAATGGAATCCGCCCTCCGGCTCCTCATCTGTTGTTCCGGCTCTGCCTGCATAGAACTTCAGTAATTAATTAAGGGAGTATGTGACTGGGGTATTGGGCTGCCTCATATATGAAAATACTACTGGGCCGCACAGTTGACAATAGTTAACGATTGGCCGTTTGCGCCACATGATGAACCAGCAATACGCATTGGTAAGCTGGCATGAGGAAAAGAGGGATATGAGGGGCACTCTATAAATCCAAATTAACTTGGACACTCCCCACACACCAGGACAGTAGCATGTGGAATCAACTAGCCAAGATAACCTCTGTTTGGTCGAGTGACCTTCTGTCAGAAGAGGGAAAGCTGCAAGGCTTTGAAAAATCGAAACTGATAGATATCACCAAACTAGGAGATGTATGGCATGGTGGTACACCCTGATGTTTGGCAGACCTGATAGACCAATGCCAACTAACTCACACACAAAGCTATAAATATCTCCAGCCTACCCACGCCTTTGCCTCACATATACAAAGGGACACGTTGATCGAGGAATCCTCCCCACTAGAGGACCGTATATTATTGTAACGACTATGCAGCATGGCTATCGCCCTCATTTATAAAAAAATAAAAAATAAACAATGCCCCTGACACCCTGCAGACCTTCAAGACTAAATGGGAGGCAGAAATTGAGGAATTTGAGGAGGGTGAATTGGAGGAGGCTTTGGGGGCGCCCAGAGAAATCGCCATTAAATCAGGTTTCAGACTGGACCAACTATGCCTCTTACACTTTTCTTACTACTCTCGAACAGCTCTGCACACCATGGGTAGGTGCCCGACAGCGGTTGGCATGAGGGGTAGTGGAGGTGAAGGGACCTTCCTTCATGTGGTCTGGGGTTGCTCATACATACAATAGTACTGGTCGAACATTAGAAGCACGCTGAAAGAGGTGACAGGACATCCCGTTTCAAGCAGTCAAATTTAGTATATTACATGTTTTAGGTGGTTATGCACCACCTCGCTACAGAAAACTGTAGTTATCCCTTGGTCTAGCAGTTGCTAAAAGAAATGTTGCACGTAACTGGGGGCGACCGAACCACGGACTCTGCAGAATTGCCAACAAGATATGGATTGGTGCATGCTTGCAAAACGGACAATCTATCATAGCAGAGGGTGTCCCAAAAAGTAGGAAAATGTGTGGTCTTCATGGAAAACTTACAGAGGGTATGGGGCTGTAAATGAAGTGTCTCATTGAGCTATTAAATAAAATGTGGTCTTATGCAAGTCCTGCTACTGACTACAACACTTTACCTGTACATTGCAACTGTTTGAAACATATGACAACCGCCATGATGATTTCTGCTTGTTGTAAAAGCATGCTTGTTTAGTATATTGATATACAACACCAATAAGCAACCTTTGACCCTGCTTGCAGGTAGGTCGCTTCTCGCTCCGCCTTCCGCGCTACCACCTTTCCCGATCTTTTACTCTTTTACTCTTTTTGCTTCCCCGCCGCTGCGTCCCCTGGGGCCCCTCCCGCCTCCCCCATCGTTCTCTCACCGTTTTCCTTTTCCCTGCCGCTGCGTCCCCTGCGGCCCCTCCCGCCTCCCCCCTCGTTCTCTCTCCGTTTTCCTTTCCCTTTTCCCACCGCTGCGTCCCCTGCGGCCCCACCCCCAAGCCCTCTCATAGGTTAAGCCGTCCCGCCTCCCAGCTGCCACTCCCACCCTCCCCTCCTCTTATGGTAGCCGCGGCGCGCCAAAGGCAAGCCCGTCTGCGCCCGTCCGCGCCTGGACCGCGCCCAGCGCCATCCCCCCGGTTCGCGAGACCCTAGCACCTCCAGACGCCGCTACACGACCGACCAACTCAACGCCCTCACCAAGGAACACCCACGGTCCCTTCGCATGCCGCACCTGCAGATTCACCTGCGACAGAACAACAAAACCGACAAAGACCGAAACTAACCACCTCCACTGCATACTCCTCAACACCCGCTCAGCACGCAATCACGCCATCGAGCTCTGGGACCTGCTCGACTCCACCGCCCCAGACGTAGCCTTCCTGACCGAAACCTGGTGGAACGACTCCTCGGCACCCGACATCGCAATAGCCATCCCGGACGGCTACAAGATCATCCGTAGGGACCGCAACAACGGAATCGGAGGAGGCATAGCCATCGCCCACAAATCCTCGCTCAAAGTCGACACCCACACCGACGACTCCCTCAAGACCGCCAAACACCTACACTTCCGCATCCACACCAACCCCAACACCACTCTCAGAGGAACGCTCATCTACAGACCCCCCGGACCACAAGCACCATTCAGCGAATCCCTCGCCGACCTCACCAGCACCCACGCACTCACCTCAACGGATTACATCCTTCTCTGGGACCTAAATTTCCACCTGGAGAACAACAACACCACAAACTCAACTACTCTGATCGACAACCTCGCCAACCACAGCCTCAGACAACTCATCAACACACCAACCCACATTGCCGGCCAGATCTTTGATCCCATCTTCTCCTCAAGCGCCCACATCACCTTCAACCATACCACCGTACTCCACTGGACCAACCACCACTGCATCCACTTCACCTACAAAAAACATATCGAGCACCATCGCACCCAACAATCACCCCGGCGATGCTGGAACAAAGTTACGGAAGACCAGCTTACCAACGCCCTCGTCCAGAACCCACCCCACGACTCCACCGACCCAGACACCGCCGCCAACAACCTCACCCCGTGGATCAAAAACTGCGCCAACACCCTCACGCCACTCAAAAAAAACACCGACAACCAAGCTAGAAGAAAAGCCACCTGGTTCACCGACGAGCTACTGAATTCTAAACGCGACTGCCGGAAGCTAAAAAAGGAATGGCTCCTCAAACGCACACCTGACAGCCTCACAGCCAAAAAAAAGACGCCACCCGCAAGCACCACCAACTCATCAGACCAGCCAAACGATCCCACTTCAAAGACCGCCTGGACAACAACGCACATAACAGCAAAGAGCTCTCCAGCATCGTGAAAGAAATCTCCAACCCCAGCGCCAACGTCAATGACATCCCTCCATCCCAAGAACTCTGCAATGCACTGTCCACCTTCTTCCACCGGAAGATCATCGACATCCACAACAGTTTTGACGCCACTCCCATGCCAGACCCCACCCCCGAACACTCCACCTGTGTAAACCACCTGACCTCCTGGACCATCGTGAGCGACACAGAGACACGCAAGATCATGAACTCCATCCACTCAGGATCTCCGTCAGACCCCTCCCCCCACCATGTATACAACAAAGCCGACACCACCATCGCCCCCCAACTACGAAGTCATCAACATCTCCTTCGAAACAGCGACATTCCCTGAAAAATGGGAACACGCCGAAATCCGCGCCCGCCTCAAGAAACCCAAAGCAGACCCAACGGCCTCAAGAACTTCCGACCCATCTCCCTGCTCCCCTTTCCAGCAAAGGTGATTAAAAAAATCGTCAACACACAACTAACCAGCCACCTCGAAGACAACGGCATCCTAGACTCCTCCCAGTCCGGCTTCAGACGAAACCACAGCACCAAAACCGCCCTTCTCGCCGCCACAGACGACATCAGACGCCAAATGGACAACGGCGAAACATCAGCCCTCATCCTCCTGGACCTATCTGCCGCCTTCGACACAGTCTGCCACCGCACCCTGGAATCACACCTCCACGAAACCGGAATTCAAGGAAAAGGTATTATAAAGTCTCTCACACGCAGTACTTATCTTCAGTTCCAGACTTTATTTTCATCTCCACTGTTCAGCCTTCATACAGCTTTTCCCAACCTCCTTCCTTCAGCACCTCAGCTTCACTCTAGATTCTCCAGCCCCTTCTCAACATTCTAACACAGCCTCCCATGTCCCATTCCAAGTGTTCCATGTTCCCACTTCCATGGGGGGAAGGAACATACCATTCACAGTCCTGTGTTATAATTATTACCTATTACATCTATATGACTATAACTATATAATAATATAACATAACAATAAATCTAATACAGTGAATAATACACTACACTACTGGTGCTTATTATACCAAGCTAAAGCCTACAGTTACCATATTACAACACATCTTCCCCTTTATGACAACAAAAAAGTTCATTTGTTACATTTGTTACACTTGACACGTAAGAAAATCTTGTTCCATACAAGGTCCTTTTCCTTGACATCGCAGGCCCTTCACCAACCCGAAGGTGTGGAAGTTCATATTAATATGCATCTTGAGCATGACAACGGCTTCTCGCCTGCAATCTCTTGTCTTTTCATCGTGAGACACCATCGGAAATTGCCATCTTACTATGCGTTTGGTATTTAACAATCCTGTCCATACTCCAGCACTGGCCATTACTCAACATAACAACATTTTTCTTTATTTTAGTTATGTGGAATGGACCTGTAAACTTAGAATCTTTCCTATATGGCCTCACTTGACCCAAGGGTCTACTTACTAAGACTTGATCACCCACCATCCAACTTTGCAGTTTCGCCCCATGTTTACTGTCATATCTCTGTTTGTATTTGTTTTGGTGCATTGTTATCTTTGTACGGTTGTAAGTAACTAACCTTTCGTCTTTATTACCTCCCCCAAGCCAAGGTGGAAAGAATTTGGTGCATGGTTTCCTCCCACGTAGAGCAACAAATGGGGAAATCTTAGTAATTAAGTTCGGAGTAGTGTGGTAGGCCCAAAGCATCTCTCTGACTGCACATTCTACATTTACATGGTTAGTACAAGCCAATTGAATGCATTCTTTAATCATGCGGTTGGCCCGTTCAGCCAGGCCATTAGCCCTGGGGCAGTACAGAGCGGTAGTGAGATGTTTAATGCCTACCGAGTCCAGGAATTGCTTCATCACTATAGATGTTAATTGCACACCGTTGTCTGTGATAAGAGTTTCAGGAATTCCTTCCACAGCAAATATGTCCTTAAGGAATGTTATAACAGAATTTGTGGTAATTTGGTTTACAAATCTCGTGGATATCCAATGGGAATGGTAATCAATTAGGACAAAAGCAAATCTTTTTTGGAGACCTGCATGATTAAGAGGGCCAATAATATCTAAAGCTAGCTTAACCCACGGTTTGTTGGGAACTTGAACTGGGGAGATGGGCGTTTTGCGAACTGTTTTAGATTTATCACTTGCAGCACAGATAGAACATCCCTTAACTTCATTTTCTATTAAGGAATCCATGTTGGGGAACCAGAAACACTCCCTAACTCTGGCTTTGGTGAGACTACGTCCTAAATGGCCCTCATGGGCCAGTTTTATTATTTTTAATCTAAGGCTCTGGGGAGGTATGATTTTATCGTTTCGGAGTACAAAATTATTCTTTTCATTTATTTCCAACCGCACTTCCCAGAAATCCTTAATGATATCTTCCAGATCTCTTCTCACTAACGGCCACCCCTCTCTAGCTTTTTCCTTTAATAAGGATAATGCATCATCCTGTTTATATGCCAACTCCCATTCCTCATTATTAATGGAAGGTAAGTCAACCAACAGTATGGGAAATTCGTTAATTTCCACCTCCTCCTTGATGTTCATAGGGGATCTAGAAAGAAAATCAGCTGCAGAATTCTTATTACCAGGAATGTATTCCACGTTAAAACAAAAAATTTCAAGCCCTAAGATCCATCTGGCTATTCTTGGAGTGCTATTGCTTAATCCCTTGGTGGAGAACACATATACCAAGGGTTTATGATCAGTTCGTAGGGCAAATTGAGTTCCCCATAGGAAAAACTTGAAATGTTTTATGGCCCAGAAGGCCGCCAGGGCCTCTCTTTCGATGACCGAGTAGTTAGCTTCTGCCTTGCTTAAGGCCTTGGATGCAAAAGCTACTATTCTTTCTCTTCCATCGACAATTTGAGACAAGGTAGCACCCAAACCTAATTTGCTGGCATCGGTTGTGAGAATTGTCCTCCTGTTATGGTCAAAATTGCATAAGTAAGGTGCTTCCACTATGTCCAGTTTGATTTGCTGGAAGGCACTATCGTGCTCATCAGTCCAAATATATGGTACGTGATTTTTTAATAACTCTCTAAGTTTACATGAGATGGATGAAAATTTTTTAACATATTTGGACATGAATTCAGCCAACCCCAGGAATGATCGTAACTCGTCTTTGTTTTTTGGAGGATCAGCTTTTCTCACCGCATCTACCAGGGAGAATTTGGGTTTAAATCCGTCTTTAGAAATAACGTGTCCTAAGTACTCTACTGAACTCACCCCCAACTGACATTTTTCGCTTTTTAATGTGAGCCCCGCTGTCTTCAACTTTTGAAGGACCTCTCTTAAATTCTTATTATGTTCTTCTTCCGAGACACCATAAATCAGCACATCATCCTGGAAGCATAACGTATTAGGTAAGTCGCCCAGGATGTTATGCATGATTTTCTGAAAGACAGCTGCCGCCGATGCGAGCCCAAAAGGCATTCTGTTGAACATGAATGAGCCAAATGGGGTGGTAAAAGCTGTGAGCCATTTGGACTCGGGATGCAACTCAACCTGATGATATGCGCTTGAAAGATCCAATACTGAAAAGTATGCTGCTTCCCCCATAGTACTAAGGATCTCATTGATTCTAGGAAGGGGGTACCTCTCGACCCATATGTTCCTATTCAAATCCCTCAAGTCCACACACAGCCTGATATCTTTACCATTACTCTTTTTGGCCACCACAATGGGGGCCAACCATTCCGAACACTCAACTGGTTGTATGATTCCCAAATTTTCTAATCTGTTCAATTCTTCTTTGACCGCACTCTTTAGGAGGTGCGGTATCGGCCTAGTCTTGTGTGTTACTGGTTTAGCTTTAGGTTTGAGCTTAATCTTGTGCTGGAAATTTTTTAAAAGCCCTAATTTATCAGAGAAAATTTCTGGGAACTCTCGTATAAAGAATTCACTTCCACTAGGGTTCTCAATACATAACACTTGTTCCGGGTTGTTAGGATCAAGTTTTATTCCCAGTTCTTTTTGGTGTTGCCACCCAAGCAAGCTTGAACCATCTTCCACCACGTATATTTTACCAACGGTGGAGCGGCCTTTAAAGGAAATAATGCCTGTGAACATCCCAATCAATCAAATAGGATCCCTATTATACCCCTTGGGACTGATATCCGCTTGTGATAGCTCAATTTTACTGCCATTTTCAATCTCACTTAAATCCCGAGAATTAATAATTGTGAATGGAGAGCATGAATCCGCATATACTCTAGTTAGCCTGTTGTTGATGGTTATGGTGCACTCTGGATATCTATTGGAGTTACCACTATCTGAGTTTATTTGCAATACAATTTTTCCGATCAACTGGGAAGCATCATCCGATTTCTTGTTGTCTATCAGTTTAGAAGAGTCCTTGCACACCCTCGCAAAATGCCCCCTTTTATTGCATTTCCTGCAAATTGCAGATTTGGCTTGGCAATGAATAGAATTAGCCAAGTGATTACTACTACCACAGCGGTAACAGGTAAAGTTAGATTTTACATTTGCGTGCAGTTGGGGTTGTTTATCCTTGCCTCTGATTTTAAGAATTTTATCATCTTTGGGATCACTCTCAATTTCATTTACAAGTTCATCAACAGGAGTGTGTCTAATTTCCTGTAAACAAATCTCCGTGTGCTCTATAGATTTTGCAATTTCAATAGCTTCCTGCAGATCAGGTTGCCTCTGTAGCAATTTTTCCTGAATTTTGGTATTATTTGTGCACCGCACTAGTTGGTCTCTGACGAGAGAGTCATTGAGATCCCCGAACTCACACAAAGCGCACAACCCTCTAAGAGCAGCAATATAATTGGTGACACTTTCCTGCTTGCCTTGACAACGAGAGAAAAATTTGTGACGTTCAAGCACCACATTAATGCGGTCCCCAAATTGCTTCTCAAGTTTTAAACATGTGGATATATACTCATCCTGAACCTGACCTTCGGGATTATTAGGATCTGGAAGAGAATCATAAATTTTCCTCCCATGGGTCCCTAAATTGTGTAGCAAAATATGTTGTTTTCTCACAGGATTGAATTTGTCCCCCCCAATTGCTATCAGATAGGATTCGAAAATCCTATACCAATCCTTCCACGGAATGTTAGGTTCCCCTATTTCATTTAAGAAGGGAATTGGTTGCAACATTCCTGCAGCGGCCATTATTACAATAATAGAGTATTAGAATAAGTTAGGATAATCAATTGCCTAGTTACAATAATACAATTGCTATTTGCAGTGTGATTTGCCAAGATATCCTGACAAAACAGGGAAATGGAAGTTAGAGAAAAAGCATTAGCAACAACACAATCCCAACATGCACTTTTAAATTGTATAGCTTACAGTCAATCAGCACAGAAAATTAGAGGAAAATACATTAGCCACAAGTCAATCCCAGCATACACTTCAAAAATGTAGAACAGTATCACCAGCTGAGTTAAGACAGGTAAGAATTTTCTCCTTCCAATATTGGTTGTACTTCCGTGAAATCTCCTTAAAAGTGACTTCCCTGTGCTGTGCCTGTCAGCGTGAGCATGTAACAGGCTAGGCCGTTCCTTGAATGCAGCCTTAACTAACTCCCATACGCCTGTAATGAAGTATTTTGCCCCGGACTGAATGCGCGATCCACCAGAAATGCAATCAGCGTCGTAACGACCTCGATATGCTTGTGGGAAGGGAAGTGACTTTTGATGTTGTCCGATTGACTGCGCTTCCTCAGAGAATGAAAACTGACACGAGCGCGTGTGGAATGCAGCGCTCATAAACCGGTGAACGGTGAACGAAGTCTTCCTTTACCAGCGCGCGATAAACAATATGTACGCTGAGGAGAGGAAGGAATTCTGATGTTTTGTTTTTAATCGTGCTTCAACGGTGCTGAAATGTGAGCGCTCGTAAACATGTGGACAACCACCCATAGGCTTGTTTGAAATGAATGCTTTATCTACTCGCGCACAATAAATGACATGTGGTATTAGGTCTACCACATATTTTGCAGTGCTTGTCAGAGATTGCCACGATTGGAACGTAATCTTGAGTCACTCAAAACGGAGATTTCGTCACACATCCAGCCGGGTAACTTAGCTCGAGAAATTGTGACCTCTCGTGAAATCTTGTTAAATAAGTAGGTAAATATTAATGAGAATTCACTTCTTGTATGGGTACTGAAGGCGTGAATACAATTATCACTGAAACAGCCGAAACCAATCAAAAGGGGTGGAGATGATAGTGCCCCCTTTCGCACTCCTCGTCGCCAGTATTATAAAGTCTCTCACACGCAGTACTTATCTTCAGTTCCAGACTTTATTTTCATCTCCACTGTTCAGCCTTCATACAGCTTTTCCCAACCTCCTTCCTTCAGCACCTCAGCTTCACTCTAGATTCTCCAGCCCCTTCTCAACATTCTAACACAGCCTCCCATGTCCCATTCCAAGTGTTCCATGTTCCCACTTCCACGGTGGGAAGGAACATACCATTCACAGTCCTGTGTTATAATTATTACCTATTACATCTATATGACTATAACTATATAATAATATAACATAACAATAAATCTAATACAGTGAATAATACACTACACTACTGGTGCTTATTATACCAAGCTAAAGCCTACAGTTACCATATTACAACAAAAGCCCTCGACTGGATCGTCTCATTCCGCACCGACAGAACCAAGAGAGTCCGCCTCCCCCCCTTCCGCTCCGAAGCCACCGACATCATCTGCGTTGTCCCCCAAGGCTCATCCCTCAGCCCAACGCTGTTCAACATCTACATGGCCCCCCTCGCACAAGTGGCCCGACAACACAACCTCAACATTCTCACCTACGCCGATGACACCCAGCTCGTCCTCTCACTCACCAAAGACCCGCGCACCGCCAAAACCAACCTCCACGAGGGGATGAGATCCATCGCCGAATTGGTGAGAATCAGCCGTCTGAAACTGAACTCAGACAAGACGGAGGTCCTCATCCTCGGATCCACCCCCTCCGCCTGGGACGACTCCTGGTGGGCCCACCGCACTAGGAACCCCACCGACACCGACCAACCACGCTCGCAACCTGGGCTTCATCCTCAACTCCTCCCTCACCTTGTCTAAACAGGTCAACACAGTTTCCTCCTCCTGCTACAACACACTCCGCATGCTCCGCAGAATCTACAAGTGGATCCCGACAGAAACAAGAACAGTGACACAGGCCCTCGTCAGCAGCAGGCTGGACTATGGCAACGCACTCTACACAGGCATCCCAGCGAAAGACCTACTACGCCTCCAACGCATTCAAAACACCTCCGCCTGACTGATCCTCAACGTACCCCGCCACAGCCACATCTCCCACCACCTGAGAAACCTTCACTGGCTCCCCGTGAACAAAAGGATCACTTTCAAGCTTCTTACCCATGCTCACAAAGCGCTCCACGATACCGGACCAGCCTACCTAAACAACAGACTCAGCTTCTACACCCCCACCCGTCAGCTCCGCTCCTCTAACCTCGCCGTCGTCACCCGCATCCGAAGAAAGACCTCCGGCGGCAGATCCTTCTCATACCTCGCCGCCAAAACCTGGAACACCCTCCCCACCAACCTGCGACAGACTCAAGACCTACTCACCTTCAGAAGACTCCTCAAGACCTGGCTCTTCGACCAGTAACACCAGACCCCCCCTCCCCCGCGCCTTGAAACCCTCACGGGTACGTAGTGCGCTTTATAAATCCAATGATTGATTACTTGATTGAATAAAACAGTATTTTCTTAAATAAAACGTTCCTGTTGCATTTGAAATATGGAGATATCAGTCAGCATATCAGTTATAACAAGACACCTATTTGTAATTTTCTACTGTGAGATGAGGATCAACATTGTACATTGAAGCATGTATCTAGTTCAACAGGCCCATTTTCAGTTTCTAGTAAATGGCCTGTGAGGCAAGAAGTTGTCTAAATCGAGAATTTTTTTTTGTAAAACTCAGATAAACTCTACTGGCCCTAAAACAGATTATATATTGCATTCCAGCAGGCACCATTGTGCAACCGGGGTGGCCACTATCCTTTCTAGAGATGCATCTTTGGTAACTCTGTTTTTCATTTTGTTTGTTCTGCATTTTACGTGTAGTAGCCCGATTCTCTAAATCTGCCACATATTTTACATGCACCATCTTAACAAAAACACCATTATCAACAGTGACATTGCTGCATAATGTGTACCAGACACAAGTCAAAGGTGTTCTTATATATAATTTCATAAGGTCTTTAAACATTTTTATGTATTTTGCAAAAGGGACTTTTCATTAGTATCCACTGACTAAGTTAACTCTCAACAATTTCTGAATTAAAAAACATACTAAAAAAACTTTGTACTTGAATCTTGGGAGATTCAGATTCTGGAAGACTCACAATTCTGATTCACTTCAAATTTTAGAAGGGTAACAGTTGGTAGTGTCACATTATCAACAGTTTTTTCAGTGTGTGTTTACCACTGGCTGAACTGTCCTCCAACTCTTTGAAAGAAATCCGACTGGGACATCTGCAACAGAATTGTTGGTTGCACAGCCAGCACTGAATCTGGAAGTTGCACTGAGAAGCCTTATAGGATAGATCACATGATATTAGTCCACTGACACCAATCTTGTTTTGGGTAATAGTTGTAATATCCATGGTCATGTTCCTTTCATCCCACAAATCGGCACAGGATCTCAATAGGTTGGACCAAACTTTACCTTTAATCCCAATCAATCTACAACTAGCCTTCCAACCTTCAGTACCCAGCTTGACAGTCACTGAATACAGTGTTGAAGCTGTAGTCTGGCATGGACAACCTTGGGCATGCTGCAAATTCAGCAACAGAGCAGGCATGATTGATCATGTGGATCCTCCCTTCCTGAAAGATCCAATATATACATTTTAACCTTCAATAGAATTTAGTAAGGGGAGCAGTTATAAAGCACACATCTTGGCACAATATTAATAGCCCTCTGTGCACTAACCACATTCTGAACCCACAACCCACCATTGCCGAAGACAGTAGCGAATCAATGCTTGTTTTACTGTGGCATTGGTGCCCTCGATGATTGTGTTTGAGCCATGTCTAAAGCGACATGAGAATTTAACTTAGTCCTACCTTACCAAGTGCATCTGCTAATTCCTCAGAGTTAAAAGTTGTCCCTTAGCAGAATGAACTCTGCACATTGCTACTAGGCTGAACAAGCCTTTTATGACTGTGTCAGCCATAACCTAGAATTTGGGCAATATAAACATAAATACTGTATATAGTATATACAAGTATATAGTTATGCCTGTCTAATGACTAAAACGGACTGACATGGTCCAGGTAAACGTTTTGGAAGTGATGCACTTCTTACTCCATTGGAGTTGGGAGGGTCTTACAAACCTTGCATTGTGATATATACATTTTTTTTAGTTTTGGCATTACCAGTCCCCAATTTCACTGCTTTAGAATGTGTTGCAAACTCCCCTACGGGTTCAGTATCTATGTCTTCATTAGAGGCTACTATTAATCAGTTAGATTCATTTTGCATGTAGCATTCGCCTATTTTAGGAATACTAACTATAGGTAGTCCATCTTTGACGAGGAAGTAACTGTACTTCTCCTGAAAGCCAGGAGGTGAGGCTTTTTACTGTGTTATGATTAGACTGCTGAGTGTATGTCCAGGGCAATCCTGATTTTAAACTGCGTCATTACTTATTTAGGAAGCTACACAGCATGACAGAGTTTGCATCTGAACTGCCCTTACCCAACTAACTTTAGTGTGCCAGTTTGTGCTGGACTTCAATCAATGGAAGCTGTCATTGAAGAGCAGCTATCTTACCCCAAAGCTATTTAGCTTTCATCATCTTTCCCAGTGGCCTTCCTAATCATTGGTTTCCCAGTGCTTTAAGTCAACACTGTATCCATGAACACACACTGATGACTGACATAATGAGAACTTGTTTATCAACTTTTTTCAAGGCTAAGAGAAGTACATTTTATTCTTCAATTTGTTTGGTTGAGTCACCTAAGGGCTTCACGCACATGTTTTCACCTTCAAATACCTAACCTAAAATCTCCATTGCATTGCTGCACAACCTAAGAAGTACCACTGTTCCGTGCCTGTTGCAGGTTGCACCAATACATCAGTATAAAAAAACTTCCTGATAGTCAAGCTAAGGAGCTTCAGTAATTACCTGTCAATGTGTGTGGATAGGGGTAAAGAGTGGTAAAGATCTTGAGGGTTCAGACGATGAAAGAGGTAAGGGGAGGTGGAGAGTTTTTAGGATTCAGGGAAGGGTAGAGGTAAACGGAGGTAGGGGTGTTATGGGGCTAAGAGGCAGGAAAAGGTGAAAGGAGGTAAGGCCTATAATAAAAGTATATAATACTAAAGGGGACTGGTGGGGGGGGGAGGAATAAAATATAACATGCACACACACACACACACATATATATCAGTAATACCCACAAAAATGTGTAGTAAGAACCCACCGTGTAATACAATGCATTGTATAAGCTGATTTGTATTACATGCATGGTTACGTTGTACACATGTATTTTCTCTGCTGAAGCAAATCGCTCCTCTACTGAGGTTAAATAGTGAGATTTATATGCAATACATGTTGATTGTATAAAATATACGTGTATCCAGAATGACTGGGTACTAGTCTGACTACCAAATTAAGGGCCAGATGTACCAAAGGATTTTACCCATTCTGTGTCTATGGGAAAAAGCTTTCGTACATATGGCCCTAAGTTAGCTGTAAATGTGCTGCAGTAAGCATGTGTCTTTGTGGGTCTCTGAGTATTTGTGTATGTTCCTGTTTCCAATCTTTTCTAGAAAATGTAGGTGTAATCAACTGGTATAGGGGTTTCGCTCTCAGTATAATGTGGAAAATAAGTTATCAAAATTTAAAATTCCTTTTACTGCTTGTAATTCCATTAGGAAACTAGAAGGCTAACGTCCCACATTTTTCTAAGACCCGAAATGCTAGTCCTTTCCCTTCACTGGATAGCTCATACCTTAAGAATTTGGTAACTGTAATTGGATTTATATAGCGCTTATTACCTCTGACGATGCATTGAATCGCTTTACGGCGAGTAGCACGCTACTCCGGAACCCAAAGTTAGTGGTTAATTTAGTGGTTATTGGTAGATATTGTAGTAAGTCATGAGCTCTCCAGTTTCTTTGTGATATATTAATATCAGATAGGTGTGATCATTAGTGGGGGTCAAGAGGTTCGAGGTGACTGGCATGTGAGATAGACTGGCTGGTGAAGATTTGGTACAGTCAGATTACAGGGATAGTGTTTTAAAGAGGCGAGGTTATGATCTAATACAATAAAATAGATGAGGTAGGCAGGGTTAAGACTGAGGGGAGGATATACTCAGAATTAGAAGATGGAAGGTAAGAAGAGGGTCACTCTTAAGAAAGAAAATACATCAAGGTCAATTCTTCATGCCGGGTTTTAGGAGTAGAGTGGAAAAAGGCTTTCGGAGATAGTAAGCTATCACAGAATGTAAGCTGTAGAAGAAACAACATTACATATAGTGCTCCCTAACAGGGACGGACAGCTTAAACATGGGATTCCGAGTGTACGTATAATTTAAACATTAAGAGCCCTGGCATGTTGTGCAGCAAGCGTAGGACTGCTCTTTTCATTTTCACATTCACAAAGCATATTTTGGAGTTCCTGAAATTCAGTTTGTAGCCTGCCTTAGAGTCCATGCTGTCCACATTCTAAATGTTCTTCCAAATCACCCGTCATACACAATAGAAACTGCACTCAGGTCACATTGCAGTAGTTTAATTAGTCTTGCAGAGAATACCTTAGGCCTATTTTATGACCCTGGGGGAGTCCAGTAAAATCAAATTGGAGTTCTCCTAAAGTAAAGGAAGTCAAATAATAGGATTCTGATGCTACACTTTTAGTAAATAAAAATGTTATTGTATTTTCTGAGCATTAGCTGCATCATTAACCCAATGCTATGTACATTTGAATTGCCTATGTTTTGCAAAGTAAACTTATATCGCGAAATTCAAAAACGATTCTTCAGGTCTTATCGGGTTTCAAAACTGGGTAAAGAGGAATATCCATTGTTGACAAGTATAGGGTTACTATTTTCTTATATTGTAATTTATCTACAATTAGTTTCAGGCCCTTCTGTATTTCCGTCTCTATTACTGGATATTGTTTTTGAACTAGTGGTTTGTCTCTCAAAGGAATCAGGCGTGGCCCTGCATCTCTATCTCAAAGCACCTGTTTTTTTTTATACAATACAGGAGCCATTGGTGAGAGTGATGGTTTCACTGGAACTTCCTCCCCCAAGTGAGCCTCGATTAAAATTTGTAGGGGCAATCTTTTTCTTCTAATGTTATCAGACTGTCCAAACAAAATCAGAGATTATTCGTTCAGTACCTCCTTTGAACTGCATTCAAACTTTATAAATTAAATCTAGTTCATTTAAAAATCCATCGCCATTTCTATTTGCACATAACCATTAGTCTTATTCACATTGCAGTGGGTCTGGAGGTTCTGGTGGGCTACAGTTACTCCTGGGGTGCTGTCTATTATGGTCACCTCCCTTGTTCTGTGCCTCCAAAGAAATCTTTCTTTGACACATCCTATTTGTTTGCTTCAGAAAATGTTGTTTTTAGGGTCCTGACCCTTAATAGTCTCCTCTTCCCTGATGATAGGCTTGTGCCTTCTCAGGTCCTCAGGAAGAACAAGCACATCTGCTCGATTCTGCCTACGTTTCTCTGAGATTCTGTGAAGAATAATAGCTCTCAGCAAAGGATTGATATTTCTCTGGAGTTCTTATTTCTCTCCTATCTCTCAGGACATAGCCTTCGCGTTCTTCATATTTACAGTAAAATTGTGGCGTAATTTAAAATCCACTTCGGAACGCCATCCGCTCCACTCAGGTTGTTGAGTTTCTGGCTTCCTTTCTTTTGAAGACTTTCATTCTAAGTCTTAGTTTGAAATAGGGGTCTATAAAGTCTAACCCCTGATATACCTCTTCCTCTGTAGACATAGACCTGAGATATTATTTTTGGCAGCTTCACTTCTTTCTTGTGTGGAGTAGCAGCGTATCTTTGGCAAATTCCCAATAGGGCTGCATCGCTTTTAATATTACCAAGAACAATCTCAGTTGCTGTGCCTATGTTATCTAAAAGATTCATCCTTAAGTCTACTGCAGATGAAACTCTCTATTCTTTCTGTATTTGTTTTAATACCTCTGGCAATGCCACACCTAAAGGCATACCATGTGTAGTCATGTGTACAGTAACAAATACACTTCCCCATGACTAATACTGTTATAGATTTGGTATCATGTCCATCGATAAAGATATATTTAATTTTCCGTGTTTATCATGTGGAGTAAAATTAGGAAATACCTCTTCCAATTGATGGGTTTTTCATGACAACCAAACAGAATAAAATACTATTTTTGTCAGGGAATGTCCCATGAAGCATCTCTCTAGTTTCCGCTAAAGTGGGATTGCCTCGTTTTGATTGTGATGTATATGTATCAAGCACAGGCCGAGTCTTTCCTACCAGTGCGAGTGGACCAACCTGTACCCTTCTTACCATATGTGGGAGTTTCCCCTGAAACAACGATAACTGTACAATGCAGCCGAAATGCATGTTAAACATACATAAACATATCATATTGTGAAGAAGGGTCAATCTTAACGTAGTTTGTGAATAGTCGTGCTGCATCAGCAGCTTCCTTTTGAATCCAGGAATAAAAGATCTATGTAGCATATACTGGTTCTGCTCCGACCACAAGCACTCCTTCATCCGCGCTTATTGGAAATCCCCTAGATGCCACATGCTTGGTAGGGGCTGGCGAACCTTACTCAGGTTCGCTACCTTTTCCCACTGTTTTGATTCTCTAGCCACTTTTAAAAATGTACTCATAGTACTCACGATAAGTGCTAATCCTCGGTATCTGGTGGTTGCTAACAAACCCCAGCAGGAGTAGGGGACACCTCTCCCTCGTTTCAGAAGATTCATACAATACCTCTGGACATCTCCAGTGAAGCTTTGTGTGTGCACCTTAACTCAGGGTGCCAGACCCTCCAAGTTCAAGCCCCGTGTCCGGCTCCATGCCGTCAACCTCCCAGTTTGGAGGGGCACAGGCACACCTGCGAGCTCTTCTTAGCCGAGGAGGGAAACGCTTAACGATCTCTCCTCAGAGGAGAACAGACCGGTGTCTCTCCTTCTTCTCTCGGACAAACTAGGCTTATCCAAATTCAGAGTGTCAAACAACCTTGCCAGAGAAACTGTTATCTGCAGGCGGTTATTTGTACATTGTTTGAACCTTTACACTGCCTCTGGAAACAACAGACACACAAAGTTGTTGGTATTTTACAATAAAAGGTTGTTTATAGTATGTAATCTGCACATAACTCTTATGTATCTGAATGGTGGCATTTATTATGGTGATCTGCAGAGTCACTAAACAAAACGAATATTAGAAAAACCCTTAGCATTTTACATCACTCATTCCTACTATCTATAATAAATTGGTCTAATCCCTACCTCACACCTATAGATATGTTATCAGCCCCATGCTTACTGTATTGGCTGAGTAATTAACAACCTTCCTAACAATGCCATGCCAAGCTATGTGACTATCCTGTATACCTCAGGAAGCTCTGGGGCAGGCAGTCAGATAATGGCGCTCTAACATATCCCCTCAAGCAATCAGGCTTTGTGTTTGCCACTCACATTTCCCCATTTTTCTCTCTAATGATTCTTTAAGGAGAGGGTGGTGTAGCGACTATGAAACCTCTCATATTAGCACTGTAACGTACAATATTAATGTGAGAGATATATTTGAAAGGCAAGGAAATGTTAACAACTTTGCTGCCTTTCAAGTTCGTTCCATGTGTCGCCAAACTAGCTCGTGGTACTAATCAATGTTTGGAAACCAGAATTGAAGAGCCCTCTCCACTGTGTTTCATTATTTTTGTTAGCATGACTAATGTCAACCTGTAACTAAAATAATATGGCAATCTCACATGCAGTCTATTATCATCACCACTCAGGATTAGTGCTCTAGGCCCTACTCCTTAAGCCTATGTACCCTAAAGAGTTAATGTCTCTAATGTTTAGCATACAATTAGGCATGAGTTGTATGTAACTTGCAAGTACTCTCAGGAAAGCCCTGCACATATGTTAAAATACATGTTCAGTTATACAGAAAAGCTCCTTGCAGTACCAAAATCTTAAAGACTGTCTTGCTCATATCAAGTTGTGGATGAACTCTGGCTAGCTTCAGCTGAATGAGCCAAAGCAAATCACATTCTGTGGCCTCAAAAGCAGACTACACAACCCTACTATGAGGGGTACTTTACCTAACTATTTGGCCAGCTACTAGAGCCCACGCACTACCTGAGAAACGTGGGAGGTAAACCTAGATAGCAAACTAGATAGGTAAGTCCAGGTTAAAGAAGTAGTAGGTGTTTTTTCTTCCTGGTATCTCTTGTGTGTAAAATCTTGAATTGTATTCCCCTTCAATACAGCAAACTGTGATTTCTAAATATTAGACAATGCCAACATCATCTGTTTTGGGCTTCTGGCCTATAATCACCCATAAAATTCATAGGACTTAAAATGCAGAAAGAAGGCTGGCTCTAGCCTTTGCAAATGTCACCATAAATCCCAGGCGCAGAGAACCCTACATAGATTTAGAGTACAAGACTGAATTAAGTTTAAAATTTGTATATGGAAATCACCCTACACTGAAATATCCAGGATAACTGAGATGCAAAATTCTCTCTATAGAAATGTCACGCAAACATGCTCCCTCTGGAAAAATCAATTATTCACAACAAGGTGCCAGAGAGAGAAAGAGAGAGAGAGAGGGAATGTGAGCCAGGAGCTTCTCATAATTAAGTCTCAGATAGTCAAACAGCTTGCCAGAGATCATCAGACAAGTAACTGACTATCTCACAGTTAATTCTAATAAATTTCATTTTGGTTAAGGACAGAATATGTCCCTGTGATTTGTCACCATATCACCTACAGACACTATGGCTCTTATTGAGTTTACTTGGTATAAGATGGCATGCCAAGGGTGTGTAGGTAGACTGCCTCTTGGTCAATCCGTGGCTGTAGAGACAGGGGTGCAGGCATCCGAAAGGCATATGCAAAAGCATCAAAGATGCAGCTTCTTGACTCAAATGACACTCTTGCTTCTCCTGGCCAGCTGTAATGTGGGGGTCTCATGGCTCATAGAAAATCTCTCTCTCAAGACATCCTACCTGCTGATCTTCAACTCAGATAGGTCTTGTGCATGTCTTATTGGAATCGGATTGCTTCAGAAACGCATCTTTGAAGGCTTCTCAGAGAGGAGGGAGAATGATTACCCAGCAGAGGTTCCACTCGTGGTCTGGTAGATTTCTCCACACAGATTTGTAGGAGTCCTTGCTTTCTAGACAATACGCAAACACCAAGTGAAAGGCAAAGGGGACAGTACTTATACTCTTTTTGTGGCCATGAAAGGAACTCAGAGCCATCCAGAGGGCCTTCTTCATTTGTCCACGTAATTTTCAATCCTAGGGACATTCATCTTAGAAGGTACTGTCCCCAGTCAGACCAGTTATGACTGATTTTAGCGAGTTCCTCAAATGGAGTCTGCAGGAATCGAAATCTGTTGCCAGGGAACTTGTGATAAAGTAAATAGGCAGGTTTCACTCAGGGCAGCACAGCATCTTGTCACCAAAAAAGGGACTGGTGACTTGTTGTCACAAACAAATTTCCAGGAGGAACTAGGGAAGGTGTATGTAGGTTGGCTTGCCCAACTTGGTCATAATCATTTTTTTCAACGGAACGGTTACTATCTTCACCAGCACTAAGTCCAAATGGATTCTACTATTCTCCATGTTGCCTGTGACACACCACATGTCCTATAATGTTATGAAGTCAAGGGAATTTAGATAAGGGGATTGGTCTGACTTTTTACCTGGAGGGCCAGTAAGCAGACTCTCTAGTGAGGTGCAAATAAAAAGTATTTTCCCGACTATCCAATTGTTTGTACCACTGTCAATCACCCCACAGATAAGGATGAGGGGAAAATGGACAGAAAAATGGACACCCTCACTTAGAAGAGAGGGGGCTCCAACTCTGGGGTTTCACTCTGTCATCAGAGCACAAAAAAAAGATAAAGCGCCAACAATGGACTTGAATGGATCCTGTGTTCCCTGAAGGAAAACACATGGTTGTACAGAAAAAACATTACGAGGCTCAGCTTTTTTTAAAGTTTGAGTTTATTAAGAAACTGCAAAAAACAGCCTTTAAGTGTATAACATAAGTTGCAAATTTTTTATACAACCAGAATAATAAACACTGAATACAGTAAATGTGAGTGAATTCATAAAGTAGATATATGAAGATGAATAAAGATGCACTTATGCTGCAAAACAATGAAATTAAATAAGGGTTAAGAGGGGTGGGAAAGAGAAGGGGAACATATATAATGGTATTAACAATAGGATAAAAATGATAACAATAAAAACAAGATAAATATAATCTTTACATATATGTGATTGTAACATTTTATAAATCAATGTAGATAATGCAAATAGAATAAAACAGAAGGGTTTATTCAGGGTGGTTTTCTTACTTCAGCTGATAAGGCAATAGCTTTGTTAACAGATGTTGTGGCTAGGGACAAGTAGACGTTTAGTGGAAGCGATCATAGATCTCTCTTTATTGCTAAGGATATAGGAGAAACATAGTTAGTATCTAATCTATTATGGAAACACTTGGAATTCCACCAGGATCGGAAAGTAACATTATTAGCTTGTTTCCAGTTTGATGTTATTACATGGAGAGCAACAGCTAACAATAAATCTATCAATTTATATCTTGGGGTTGAACTACCAAGAAAAATATTGGCAAGGGAAAAGGTAATATTAACTTTGAAAATCTTGTTAATTTATTGCGAGGCAAGGATCCACAACAGGGAAATGGAACGACAGTCAAATACCATATGTTTTAAATCTGCATTTGGACATGAACAGGACCAGCATTATGGGCTGTTAGATGGAGACAGGCAGTTGAGTGTAGTGGGGGTGAATAACAAACGGTAGTATTCAAAGTAGAGGGGTTACGTGGAACATGCAGCTTGTGTCGTTTTATGAAGCCTAAGCCGCATTTTGTCCCACGAGGCAGTATGCCAGCATTCCATTAAATCCCTTTCCTAGGCCAATTCAGTCTTTGATTTGGTTCTACCTGAATTAATATGTAATGACTTGTATATAGCAGATGCCGATGGATTAGTATGTAACAAAGAAAAAAATGTAGTGGATATGGACGGAGGGGAAGGTAAGGTGAAAGTGTACTGAACAATGGAGGCAGGTAAAAGCTCATATTGTGGTTTGCATGCTGGGGGAAGGGAGAATGTAGTTTGGAGATCAGAAAAGGACAGACATTAGTTATCAGCAAACAGTTGTGACAACCAGCATAGTCCTTTAGAGTGCCAGGTTTTCCAATATACAGATCAACCTTTTATTTGTAATAGTTTGTTATGTCAAATAGATTGTTGCAGAAAATTAGCAGTGGAGGGGTAAGTTGAAGATAAAAGAGGTAGCAATAGTTTGCAGGAATGGGAAACAACTGGTGTGCACGATTGAGACATATTTGCTGTTTCAAGAATTTCTTTGAAATCAAAAGGAGAAATGAGAGCTTTCTCTAATTGCAGCCACAACGGAGAATGTAGGGGGAGTTCTGGGGAAAGCCATCTAGCAGCTTGTTTTAGAGAAACGGCATAATGATATTTTTTAAAGTCTGGGAATTTAATGCCTCTGTTAGATTTATCATTTTTAAAGAAGACAAAAGTATACAGGGAGATTTGCCTTTCCAATGAAATTTGGAAAGAAGAGAAGTCTATTTTCTTAAAGTAGTAATGAGGGATGTCGACAGGGATCATAGCTATCACATATAATATCACAGGAGATAGCATCATTTTAATAGACTCAAGTCTTTCTCACCAAGAGAAACAGTGGATGCCATTGAGTAATACTGTAAGTTAAACTTTAAAGTATTTTAAATAGTCTGCCAGAACCACAATCCTAGGCATTTTATTTTGGAGGGTTGCTAAGTAAATCCAGTTGAAGCAAAAAGTTGTTTATTGAATAGGACATTTAAAGGTAATATCTCACATTTGTCAGTATTAGATCGTTAACCCGAAAGATGAGAAAACTTAGTGGCTTGGAGAAAAGGAGGACGGGAAACCGTATGATTACAACAATATAAAAGGATGTCATCAGCATAAACCAATGTTTTAATTTGTTAAGACCCATTTGGAAGCGAGAAATAAGTACATCTTATCAGATTTTAGTGTGAAAGGTCTCAAGTGCGATGATAAACAGAAGAGGTGATAATAAACAGCCTTGGCGTACCCCTCTAAATAAGGGAATAAATTCTGAGAGCATAACATTAGCAAAAAATAGCAGATTTAGGGCCTGTATACAATAAGGACATTAAATCAATAAGCCTGGGTGGGAAACCAATCCATTTTAATACCTGAAACAAAGCCCCAACCAATCCTATCAAAGGCTTTTCTCTGTGTTCTCTGTGTCTAGAGCAATAGCAGCAATAGCATGGTCTAGTGTAGAGGCTTTGCTTAGGATGCTGAAAAGGACTCGAGCATTGTCAGAGGCTAGTTGACCCTTAACAAAACCAAACTATTCAGGATCCATAAGATCAGGTAAAATAGGCTCTATTCGTAGTGTCAGAATGTTTGTGAAATGTTTGTAATCGGTATTAACTAAAGAAATGTGGAAGTCACTTTTACATTGTGTGGGATCTTTATTGCCTTTCGTAATTAAACAAATCATGGCATCCTGGAAAGAGCCTTGGGAAGAACCTTTTGTGGCAATAGTGTTAAATAAAAGTAGAACTTTGCGAGGAGGAACTTTGCAAAGCGGGTATAAAATTAAATAGTAAAACCATCACGTCCTGAAGGTTTCCCTCTATGACGTAAAGAGACTGCATGAGATATTTCTGGAAGTGTAATATCTGCTCCTAGCTAGTTTAAATCAATATGATGTGAGGGAGAGAAGCAATAGATTAAAAGTATGCAGTCAGATCTGATTGTAGTGGATGTGTGTCTGGAGAATATAAATTGGTATAAAAATTGACAGTCATTTCGAATATTCTTATCTTTAAAAAGGATATTTCCTGTAGTATTCTGTAAGGATTCTATTCTGGTTCTGTCTCTTTTGATTTTCAAATAATTAGCCAGAAATTTCCCCATTTTAATTTTACCTCCATAATATCTTGCACTACTCGTCAATAAATAAGCGGAAGCAGCATTTGTAGTTAATCTGTTAAAGGTGGGTTTAGTGTCTGTAAGGTATTGTAGTGAGTTCTCGTTTTCAGAGTGGTAGTAGTCATACTCCAGTTTTTTTATTTTATCATGTAATTGATTTGACAGGGCTTCCATATGTATTTTCTTGGTTGATACAAAATTTACTATAAAGCCTCTAGCCACTGCTTTAAAAGAATCCCAAATCAATATAACAAAGGAATTAGGTGTACTGTTAAGAGCAAAGAATTCATTGGCAAAGGCTTCAATTTCAGAAGTAAACTTAGAATCTAAAAGTAGTAAATTATTGAAGTGTCATCTGCCTGCAGGTGGTGAAAAGGGTATAAGATGAAGGTCTGTGTAAACTGGTGCATGATCTGAAATCAAAATTGATTCTATCTTTGAATGAGGGACATGTTGGACTAGGGATTCACTGAAAAAAAGATAATCTATTCGGGACTGTGAGTGGTGCGGGGACGAATAAAAGTATATTCCCTGAGGTCTGGATGGCATAATCTCCAGAGGTCAACTAATTATTTATAATGGATGGTGGATTTAATTTGTGAATGCATCTTGGTGTGTACAAACTTAACTGTTGAGTTTCTATCCAGTTTAGGGTCATGTATTTGATTACAATCCCCACCAAATATAATATATTCATTGTAACATTGATGTAATCTATCTGAAATTATGGTCCAAAATGTATTATCAACAGAAACCGGACCATACACATTAAAAATAGTTAAGGGCATGTTATCTACATGGAGTTTAATAATGATGCTATCTACATGGAGTTTAACAATGATCCATCGCCCTTCAGAATCAGACTCTTGGTTCACAGCCATAACATGTAATATTTTTAGGACATAGAATCAATACTCCATTCTTCTTTCCCAGGGCTGGGGAAGCAAACACATTACCTCCCCAATATATTTTTAATTTGGCAACATCTGATTCAGAAAGATGTGATTCCTGAAGTAATGCAACATCTGTTTTAGTTTAGCTAAAGGAAATAATACCCAATGTGTTTAATAGGATTACCTAACCCTTTGATATTCCATGTAGTAACCCGGAACATAGCATTTAGACATTAGTGTGTACAAATAGTATGTTTACAGCAGCAAGAATAATAAAGGACTAACACAAATAATGAGAAGAATAAGAAAATTGTTGTATGAGAGAAGGAAGGGTAGGAGGATGAGAGGCAGAAAAAGATAAAGGATAGTGTGGAACCACAGAAATCAAGGATACAGTGAGACAAAACCAAAAAGCCAGCACAAGGCAAACAAATGACAACTGAGAAACATACCTATGAAAATAGAGAACAAGAGGGAAGGTGGCAACACCAGAAGATGACGACTACAACAGTCGAACTCCACAGAATGCAGGGGCAGCTCCAACTCAGATGTAGATGTGACAGGGAAAAGACGTGAAGACATATACCTATGATATAAGAGAAACAATGATGAATTAAACTTTGCAATGGTAAGAGAAAAACATTATAACAGTAAAACCTTAAAAAAAACATTACAGATCTAATAAATAAATAGTTATAAAAAGAACAGACGAGAAAAGAAGTCGATATTCAAGTAATTTTTGAAGTTCTTATCTTCTGCTCCATGTCGTTGAATAATTGTTTAAGTGCGGCAGGCTCCTCATATGTGATTGCCTTTTACTTGTATGTCACCTTAAATAAGCACGGATGATGTAGACCAAATCTAGCATTCATGGCTCTCAATTGAGGATGCATATCTGTAGCTTTAGCAACATCTTGAGGAAAAAATAGCCTGTGACCAGCCCATATCATTTGCAAGTTTGGCTTTGACAACATACATGACTAGTGGGAGGTATGTATATTGAAAAATAAATAAAATTACTCTTTGTGGTTTTACTGAGATCTTGGGACCTAGTCTGTGTGCCCTTTATATGTTAAGGGGAGTGGTTGTTGAAATATCAAAAAGTTTTGGAATGAAAGATTGAAAGTAGGCCATCAGATTAGAGTCCTCATTATTTTCAAGAAGTCCATATATGCATAGGTTGTTCCTACAATTTCTATTTTCAAGATCTTCAGTGTTTTTTTTAGTAGGGAAATTTCAGATTCCACATGGGAAATACATGAAGCTGTGAGTTGAAGATTGGCTGTTTTTCGTTCCACCATTAAAACTCGTAATTCCAGAGAAGACCACTTCTCATCCAAATGTTGCAATGTTTTTGTGGTCTCTTCCCTAAAGAGTTTCAATGCATGGATTTTCTCAAGAATCACATCCATAGTCGCTGGCATGGATTTCACTGGTGATAGAGGGTCTTTTTTTAGGCCTTTAGTTTGACCCTGTTGGCAATTTATTTAATGAGGTAGCTTTTGGAATTGCTCCAGATTGGGACTCAGATTTTTGAACTGCAGTATCTTCCATGTCATTGTAATTGGAGTCTGAGTCCAATAGAGGAGTAATATGAGGCGTACTAGAAAGTTTAAGATTTCTTGTTTTTCCCATAAGCGTTAAAAGGAGAATTTTCCTGGGGATTACTGGCTCCCAAAGGGTGTGAGAGGAAATAAAATGAAAAAGAACATACTGGAAACAATGTTATTATGTTGAAAACCTGAGAAATAGGCACCAAAGTGAAATATATCATAAGTGAGCCAAATTATAAAGAATATTGTACATTTTCTGCTTTTAAAAAATAATAACCCTTCATGAAGAACAGTTCAAAATTCTTGAAATATGAGAAAAATGTCCAGAAGATAGTGCTAGAAAAAAAAACATTTGGCAGAAACTCACAACAAGAGCTGGTAGATTAAAATGAATTCAGTGAACGGCTGATGACATTAAGAGAAGGCTCTGTGGTGAAGTAACATGGCTACGCACAGAAGAAACATGCAGCATTGAATCCTATTTTCAATACAGGTGTCACTGAGGAAAGAACTTCATAATTTTTCATAAAAAATAGGAACAGGAAATAGCAGGAAAATTGTTAAAAAGGGGATATTATTAAGGAGCACGACCACTCCAAATAATTTGTTATGCAAAGAAAATGTGCTTGCTGCCTCTCAAAATGGCAGGCATGGCCCTTCTTTATGAGGTTAAATCCCTGGGGCCGGCCGCACAAATACTGCTGAGATATTGGAGCTGAAAACGGCTCCTGCCACTCATCGAGTCTTCAGGAGGAGACACATACCTGTCTCCTCTGACAGGCGAGTGCTGGAGCGATCCCAAAGGCGTCAGAAGCCTCCTGCACCGACGGAGCTCAACACGGTGCTGCCATCTTGGTTGGCGTCAAACCACACCCCTCCATGAAGCTCAACTTCAGGAACCTATGCAGTTGACATAAGCCCAAAAACACTTCCACTGCCTATAAGGTCCTGTAGTACTTTAGATGTCCAGCTGCCCTTTACAGTTCTGGGATTTTCATTGACTAAAGTCAAGGTAAAATGTTGTCAGAGTTTTATAATGGTTTGTATTCGATAACAACTATATGGGAAGTGTTCAATCATGCCAATGATTTTGTATTTGATGGACTAAGCCATTTATTTATTTCGACTGAGATAACTGGTTGTCTACTAAGGAAGCTGTTCAGTAAGAAGTAACAGTTGCTGACTATATAGGTTTGGTACATGTTTCAGAGTGGTATGACTATGCTAAGTAATGTAGAAAGATTCTGATGTATACACTGGTGAGGGTGCGTGGATGTGCTGTGTAGATGTTTTTGTCTTTATTGTGTCAGTAAGTGGTTTTCTTGTGTGTCAGAGGCAGCCAAAAGTGTCCCATGTACTTTCAGCAAAAAGTAATAACAGGGTGTTGCATCAACCGCCTTTTAGTCTAGAAACATCATTCTAGTATGCCTGGCCCACCCATTCTAAACATTTCCTCAAGGTTCCCATAGCAGACCGACTGCACTGAGAGTGTATGATGAATTAAAGCTGCCTTACTGGACCTCTAATTCAGTCCCTAGTTTATCCAAGCTTAGCTAGCATGCCTGTAGGTAACTTAGTGACACTATCAGGCAGCGGGCAATAGGGCTCAGTGAGTTAAGCACTAAGAAATATACCTGTGGGTGTCACCACTGGATTTCAAGTTGGAATACCTGCAAGGCAAACTTGCCCTTTCATCCTTTGATAGTCGACTGAGTAACAGCATTGAATTTGGTAACAACAATGATGATTAAACCTGTTTCAATAGCTCTCATGGGTTATTACCGGACCTTCCATGACAACTGATTGCAGTATCTGGCATAAAGCTACTGCATCCATAGTTAACACGTAATGCCAAGAAGTATCCTAGGAGCACGGAAATGATAAGGCAACGAAAAGCTTAACATAATCCTTGAAAGATGGTCTTCCGCAGATTCCAGAAAAATGCCCACGGGCCAAGGAGGAATAAAGGAACAAAAACATTAACTAGGGCCAACACACTTAATAGAAAAATACTTCCCTGATTGTGCTGCGGTGCAGTACTGATAGTTTTTCAGCTTCTTTTATAGTAGCTTTCCAGGAAATACCATCAACTGTCTCGGACTAGAAATCTTGAGTCAAAAATCATAACTCGTCATAATTGTGCCCATTTTCTAAAAAGCTCCTTCGGGAAGTGCCAGCTAAACTGGAATACTATCTGAGGATCAAATGCTGTAACAGCCCCAGAATAACCCAGGCCAAGGACCACACTCTGCTAGGTAAACCATCAAATGTGCTCAGCACAAGAAGCAAAGACTCCATGCCCCACTAGATGCCGGATGGAAATGTAGCAAGGCACAAACGAATAAGAGCTGACAGGAGTTGGTAGGAGAATTCGCTCAACACTGACCGTCATACATCTACCACGTGGTCCTGTAATGCAGCTATATGGGTTGCTCGGAAGCTGAAGTCGAACAACCTCAAGACATATCTTATTTTGTTGTGGTGTAATAAAACTGCAGTGGTTTTCTTCCACAACCCATATATGAGATGTTGAATTTATTACTAAGCATTCTAGATGTTGTCAAAAGGCACCACCGGACCCATTTTGCTAATTCCAAATCCCAAGTGACATTACCAGCAGTGCCTACTTGCTTTCTATAGTCCAATCTATTTTTCTATTATATTTAAACCATTGCAGTGGGGTTTGTCAGTGGGCATTCAGGCTGTTTCCCACCAAATTCAACCTGTCACAAACTGGCTGATATCTGATATGCTCTTCAAATTTTCATTCGTCCCACTTACTTTGACTTTGTCATGTAAATGACTGCATTTGCATCACTTACCAAATGAGGAAAAAAGGCTCCCCACTGCACAGAACCTCAGTGAATAAAAAGAGCTCAGCTCCCTCACCCAATGAATAAATGGCTGCTTGTCTGGCTATCAGAGGACTTTGGCTTGGCCGTAGGGACACGTTCACCTTTCACCCTCTTCTGTGTGATGCAACCAATACAACATCATAGGCTCCATGGCTCTGACACCATCACTGCCCCATGCTTTCAACAATGAGGCAATCGGCCACACCTGGGAACAGCTGGCTGATCCTGATGAGATGCTGCTCTTTATTATGGAGAGTACCATCAAGATTTGCTGGGCTGGCACTGGACACCCATTTTGCAGCAAATACCAAGTACTTGACAGGAGTTGTGGTGCATACAACAGGCCCCTCACTCTGCAGTTCTAGTACAGGGCCAGATGTATGCACACTGAATTTACTAAAAAAAGGTTGTGATCTGTGCGCTGACTGTTAGTGAATACAATGGGATTTTGCAAATGAACCTTTGCAATAATAGGTTAGTTTGCAAAATACCGAATTGTAGTGAATTGCATTTCGACCTACCTCTTAAATCTTAATGAGGTAGGTGACAAATTGTGACCCACTATAATTTGCTGCCATCACAATGATGGTGGCCTGCTCAAACCAGCAAACCTCCATGTCTGTGATTGCTTTCAAATAAAACAATCATTTTTATTCAAATACAGCCATTTTCCTTGAAGAACAGAGGGTGTGTGTAGAGAAAAAATGAAAGGTTTTACAAACTTTTTTAGGACTAGACAGAAGTCAACATTCACAAAGGGGAAGAGGTCCTTTGGGGATCCCTCCTGTCTGCTAATGGGTTACCACTCCATTGAGGAGTTGGTATAATTGAGACCAACAGCCCAATGGCCTCTACAGCAAAGTAAAGTTTCCACCCAGAACTTCGGGTCAGATGTTCTAAGCTTTCACCAGTCCCAAAACATCCAATTCAGTAACACAGACAATTTGCAACCAGTACAAAAGCTTGTGATCCAGGAAACTGTTTCTGAATAACAAATGTGTTTAGAAATGGTAACTGATTTGATATTTGGAAGGGTCTCGCTCTAGCATTTTTTCAAAATACTGAATTGGTACTCTATGTATCAATGGCATGTGAGATGCCAAGTTGGGGTGGTAACACATTTGTTAAAGGGAAGGGCCCCTTTGGGATATGAAGTGTAAGCTTCATGCACAGCAGGGAAGTTGCCATTTGAGATTTGTCTGATGAATATTCATTCATTAGGCAGGTCGTCCTGCGAATCCATCTGAATCATTATTTTATGAACCAACCTATTTCCATTTAGGTCGGTTAACAAAATAATTTAGTAGTCACAAAAAGTCAGCACACAAATTGTGGCTGCACTTTTAGGACATATGACACAAAGATCGAAAATAACCCGGACGGGGGCAGAGGGTCACCTTGTAGCCTTCATTCTTAAACAGATGGAACCCATTTGTAACCTTCCCTACACTGCTCACCTTCCAGTACTGTACTGGCTTTTAGATTGCTGACCACGAAACACCTCTTTCATCTTTAACAAAGGATCTTGATATTGACTGTTACAAAAAAGTAGTGCATTTCGTATTTTTGAGCACCATCCATCGCCTAATGTGTGGTTTGTAAACTGCTGCTTGTGCATTGCAGTAATCATTACTTTGCACCATTCCAACTGTGCCTCATAACAGTTGCATTATGCTTTTTTTTACTGTGACAATTCTACCTTTGTGCCTAGACAACCATCGATTCACTCGGTTTTATGTCAACCCACATTTTGCTTCTACTTGCATCAAATGTGTGCAGTCTACCTTGAGGTTGCTTATCGAGCTGTGGAATATGAGGGGCATTTCAGCATTTCTGTTTCTAACGAAGAGCTGCACACTTTCAACCAACAACAATGAAAACTTTTAAACGGCTGTTGTACTTCTGATATTTCCATTAAAGCTGACTTGTTCACGTATGGAGAATCATCAATCTTTAACTGGTGACGGGAGCAATAAACATGCAGAAGGCATGGAATAGCTACAGGCTAGTTAGTCTTTGAGTCCACTCTCGTACTAGTCAGTCTCTTGAGTCCTCTTGTCTGTCAGGAACACTGAGCACATGTTCCTCTCAAGTCCACAAACTGCAATGCGCTGATTAAAAGACTAAGGTGAATAAAAGTAATAATGGAAGAAGAGTCCACCCATAGCTTGGTCAGTAAGACTGGGGTCAGATTTCCCAACAATCAGCCTGGCATATGATGTTAAAAAAACATTCGACAACAACCAGGGCACATGAGAGGGACTTAATGGGCAGTGGAAAGGGAGAGGGATGCATATTAGTAGGGGTACTAAGTGGTAGTAGTACTAGGAGTACTAAGTGAGAGAAACACAACATTTTGTACAATAACTAACATTTTGAGGCCTTTCAAAACAGAGGTAAATGTGTGTGTGTGTTTGTCAGTGTGTGCAAGCAAAAATACCAACTCAAATCCGTCAGACACCTCACCATAACCGACTGGAAGCACCTGCACCCAACTACTGAACAATTTTGGCCCAAAGTAGCCCCTGTGGCTCCCCCATCACAGTGTAAACTACCATTTTCCTCTTTTTCTATATTAGTGTGCACTGGGGCGTTCTCAGTCTTAATGCAGACACAGACATTCAATATCTGGTTCTGAAATGCTGCTATTGCATCAGTGATAGTGGGAAAGTGTAACAGCGGCTTCTGCACAGAAGGTGCAAGTGATGTTTTTAAGAGATGTAGGAGTTGCTGTTGCAGGCAAGTTCTTATTGTCAGTTCCATTTTGTCAGCAGCACATTGGGATGTCTGCCGTGCCATGGATCCGCCTAAAATGATGATGTCATGCAAAAGAGCAGTCTCCCATACCACACTTTCAGTGACTGCTGGGAGGTGGCTCGGGAAAAACTACTGGAAGAGATCATTCTACATGTGGCGGTCACGCAGGGGAAGAGCTACTACTACTTAGAAGGCTCCCACCCAGTAACAACAATTCAAAAGAAAGTCATCAAGCGCTTGTTGTGCACACTAATGGGGAAACAAAATTAAAAAGATACAAAATACAAAGGACCTACTTGCCTTGTTTGGTTTATCGAGTGAATTTTCTTTTGCACTTTCTCTACTTATGTTGCCTCTATATCATAACTAAATGAATCAAAAATGACCAGCTGGCATCTTCGTTGACTTTACCAGTTGAGCCACACCCTTTAATTGTGCTTTGTCCTTTTTAGCAGCAGAGTGCATAAGAACAAACAGAATAGGACAGAGTATGGCTAGAAGTACACCCAGCTGCTGCTGGAAACTGAAATGTGTAACACCTGAGCAGTTATAAAATAGAGCATTTGTAAACAATAGGTCCTACTGAATCTGCCAAACGTTTTAGTGAACAAAACCATATTCCTCTTCCCATTAGGTAAATATGATAGCATGCACGTTTTTAGGCTGTGCTGAGACAAACCCAGTCATTAACCATTTAATGTTATGTGTGTACCAGTAACTCAACACCCAAAAATGTTGTTTTAAACATTGACTACTCTGAAAGGGAAAAATGTAGTCATGTGGAGTAATAAAGCAATGCACCACTGACAGGCTAGGAGTGAGCAAAAAGGTAATCGCAACCAGTCCCTTCCCTACACCTGCGTGCAAGTGAAGGGCGCCTATGAAGAGAACCCTCAAGATAAGGTTAGGACAAACCAACTACTCCATAGATACATCTATGAGGGTCTTCGTTTTACAGTACAAACGGTTTGTTAAATGCACGTCTCCTTTGACAAAGCACAGAGGTCATATTGAGCCTGAACTGATTCAGACTGCTTGGTGGCTAAGGCTCTAAAATTAATACTGACCAGGCCCCTGCCCATCAGCTGCACACAAAAAGTATACCCAGAGTCCAAATATTAATTGGCCCTGAATAGATTATCTTCCCTCAAGCTCCGCCCATTTGAAAGAAATGGGCGTTTGGAAAAGGCAACTGCCCTTCGGGCGGGATATAAGATTGTCCAAATTAAAGCACAGGATCCAGTGACTACTGCGACCCTCAAGGCCCAACCACAATTGAACTGCTGCTACACATACCGGAAGCAAAGCTGCAATTCGACACGCTGGCAGTTGGTAAAAATACAGCAGTTTCGAGCCACTGGAGTCTACGGCAGGGATTCCTGTCAGAAAGGCAGCACTAATGGAGCGTTAGCGCTTTACTGACTGAGCCACATACACTACAACTGTTAAAACCAAAAAACAGCGAGGTTAACATTTGCAACAAAACATGAATTCATTGTAGAGTGACAACTCAGATGAATCTTTATTGGTGTTATATATATCTATATTTAGGGTGCATGTTTAGTTGTTTCACAACAGTCAGTGGGAAATGTTTTGATTTGTAACTTTCTGCACCATAAAGGCCATCTGGTGAGCCCAGTTACCAAATTCAAGACAAGCAAACCTGTAACGGTACCATAGCTGTCCAACAGTCAAAGTTAAAAAAAGGCCTTCGGGAAGTGGCTCAGTAGATTGCTTACACTGGGGTGTTACTTTTTCAGCAACAATTAAAAATGTTATAGCTTGCTACTTCATTCTCAATGATCGAAGTATAAAGGCATGTCTGTGTAGGGACAGTCTTACACCCCCCTTCTCAATCTCCACACAAAACCAAAACCTCCGCCGCATGCTAATGGAAATTGAGTGCAGGACAAGCATGCCTGTCGTTAGCCTCTAGTATGGTAAAAGACAGGTTGCTGACAGTTGTACAGAATATCACATATCATTCACATACTCATGCTTTCGAACTGAATTAAAAAAAAAACAGATTTGCAATTGTTAAAATTCATAACACACTTTATAGTGAGGTAAGAAAACAGCTAGAACTGAAAATATGCATGGGTGTTGTACACAGACAATTCTTGCAAACAGAGAGATTCCCAGCCTTATGTTTTAGTTCCAACTAATAGTGAATGTGCAGTGGGCTGGGTCGGTCCTTCAAAACAGTCCTTGGCCAGCTGTTTTTCCGGGTTGTTACTGAAAAAACTCCATCTTCTGGCCAAATTGATCCAGGTCACACCTCTGGATCCAGCTGGGCCCCTACATCCAGTGACCCTGAAAGCCTACACTTGATCACCATTTTGTATAATTTGTAGAAATTACCCCTCACAACGGACAGCCACATGTTCATCTGCTCTGCTGTCATTATCATGTGAAAAGCCATCTGATGTCATGACTAGTAAAATACTTTTTCGGTCATATGCTGTTGGAAATGACGGTGGCGAAAGGTACACCCAACCCCCGAGGAACACGAAGTAACCCAGAATACATATTGATACTCCCTATTTGGGTCAGACACTCCTTCTTTTTAGGTCGAGCCTACCAAATAGCACAAGACCTACTGTCAGTTAACCAGGCTTTCTAGTGGGACTAAATCCCGCCCACTTGTTGCCATTGTTGTAATCCTCATTTCCTTACACGTTTTACTCGTTGGCATGCCTGTTCAATCTTGCATCTGTCCCTCCATGGAACATGGTCTCTTTACGTGTAGCTTTCCACTACTCGCTTTTAAGAAACTACTTGCTTTCCCCTCAGTGTGCAGGCGTTTTCAGCTGTCTCCCTTGTGTTCCTCTTTCCCCACATCTGTGCTTTTATTGCTCTCTCACTAGTGTGCTTTTCTGCCTTCTGCTCTTCCCACACACACACGAGGGAGCTGAAATGCTGCACTGCTCCCCTGTATTATTCTGCTTTGCAACACTTCTCACAAACAGCCATGCTGAGATGCTGCTGTTTCTTCCTTCCTCGGTTCGGCTCTTTTCTCGTATGAGCTCCTGACCAGCTGTGCCTCTTTGTTTTAATAGGCTTCTCTTTCCATAAATTAGCTCTCTGGCAAGATTTATGGCTGAGTCTACTACTTCACCCTTCCTTCCGTGAGCTGTTGGGCATAAAATGTAATGTTACCAAGACAAGGCCCTTATTTTTTATAAACAAAGTATGCCAGTGGACTATGAGTGTGTATTTAGATCGGAGTGAGCTCAGTAGGTCTGTGTTCTAATCCTGTGTCAAGAAACCTGTTTTGAGCTTGTGTTCTTTAAACATTTGAAAAGCTGCAGATGCTTTCTTCATTAAATTTGAATCTAAACTTTGTTTTGACTTTTTCGACTCATGGTCGCGGAATGTTTTAAGGCGCTGTATTCAAACTGCAATATAATCTCTCGCTCTTGATTCAAATGTTCTTTCTGACAGCATCGTCGGGTTCCGCGTGTTTAAAATTATTTGAAGTGGTTCTGAGGTTTCTGTTCAGTCATTTTGCATTCAACAACATAACGTCGCTAAAACAGACCATACGAATACATATAACTTTAACAGAGGACAACCGTGCCCTCTGCGACTGTTATTTTTAACGTCTATGCTTAAAAGATAAAATATTTAGATGCGCGCACATTCATAGCCGTCACATACAAGACGAAAAAAGCAGCGTCTGATCCAATACAGTTCATGGGCGAGATCTAGCGGCTTTGCCAATGCTTGTTATAAGCTATAACGTGTGCTAAGTTCGCTTTCTGCTGTATCCCAATGCAAGCAATTGGGGGGATGCATGTTTTCAACTGTTAAATTCTGGCTTACTTGTTCCCAAACGCAGACAGACTGTAATCGCCAAACCCAACCCCGCCTGAGAGCCGTCAGTGGGGGCTAAGAGGCCAAGCACATTCCTTCTCTCAAAGAGCAGTAGGTTATCCCCATCCCCTGAAGGAGTGGATGAAGGGCATACAACAGCAGGTGAAGGTGCAACACGTCACACTCACTGTCCTCGTGACGGCACAGCACGTCACGCTCACTGTCCTTGTGGGCGCGCGGCGTACACAAGTGAAACACCGTAAGGAGGACACGGGGGTCACTGCCACTGTGCATGCACAGGAAGGCGTGCCAGGGGAGGGGCGGGGGCACAGGCGACGAGCTAGCGACGCAATGTACAAGCCGGGTGGCTCTCCTCGCCGGAAATCTCTTCAGGAAAAGTGCCCAAGAGTGCCACAGGAAACGACTCGGCCGTGACGTATTGTACAGACCGGGTGGCTCTGATCAGCGGAAGTCTATTCACTAACACCGGGACCCGTTAGCATGGGTGACTAGGGTATTCCAGGTGTCTCGGGCCCGGACGCCGATCACGGACGGGCAAAAGTGCCCCATTGCAGAGCGGGGAGCCGCCACGGGACCGAGGCTGGACGAGCAGCAGGTACATTAATTGCCAGAAGTAGCCCTTCCAGGAAGGGAGGAACCAGGCGTCCTCATCGGGTATTAGGAAGACTCTGACAACGGCAAGGGAGGGCTCTTTCTCCGACCGATCCCTACCTGGTCGGCGACTGCAATGATGTGCCGGTATGGTGTGCGTGCACCGGTCTGGTGGGGTCTCTTGTGCCAGGGAACCACTCGGAGCCGAGCACCGAGGTCTCCCAGAGCGAGTGCCCACAGTAGGAGGGCGCCGTCCGGCGTCTCCCTGTCCAGACAGTGGGACACCCCACCATAGAAGCACACAGGACACTTCGATAGAGAGTAAAGTGGGGATACCTCGTTCAATAATGACGTACTTGTGCCAAAGATACAGAGCCTTTCATTGTCACGTCAAATGCATGATCGTTGATGCGGAGCCGCAGTAAAATGTCACGTTTGGCTAATTAATAGGCGCACGGATATATAATCAGTACCTCTTCGAGTTTATCACCGGTAACCGTCATGTTTTTGTGGCAGGGGTATTGCAAGAAAAGGTCTCTTCTGCGGGGAATACCGCTGTATCATTACCCTTGACTCTAGTTAGGGTACCCGAGGCAGTCGTATGTACTAGGAGTTTATGTACCATAGAAAGTTCAGAGTTCCTTGGAATTTATTGAACGCAATAATTATTAGGAGTGATAAAGTATGCACCCCTGTTAGATTTCGGTAGGTCAAATTGACGAAAAAGTCCTAGTAATTGCCAGGACATGCTTATACAGCAAGCACGAACATCTGCTTGTTATTTCCCCTTACTTATTTGGGGAAAACTCCAAAATAGGTATTTATCACTTCTAAGATATATTTTCTTTGGGAGAAGTCTTTAACCACTTAACACACTTTATAATATACATCGTTACAACAGTATGATGGCTTGCAAATTGATTAACTTCCCTTTATAGTTTATACTTGCTCACTTTTATTGGCAAGGAATTTTTATGTATGTTTTCTAAGAAGGGCAACCAGAATGAGGGAATGCCAAATGCACACAAATAAAACATTATTTTTTAACAATGCACTTCTCTCTATTACAGATAAGGCTGTACTTACTTGTTACCCAGTTAATGTTTTACATGCAACTTCATTCCTTCGTGTCTGTAGAGCACTGGTCATAAAATAAGTTATTTTTGTGTTTATGTGCTGGAAATAAATGTAGTCATGAGGTCAATGAGGTCATCATCCATGCCAGCCTATTGGGAGGGGGGGGGGGTACATTTCAAGTAGCACCCATTGCTATATTGCTTCAAAATGCAGTACTACATACTATCAGTGTTGCACTGGAGTGCAGCAGCAGTTCGTCCTAACGGACAGAGGTCCCACCTGCAGCAAGTGCTGTAGGTAAACACTGAGAATAATAAATTGCCGATTACCATTTTATTATTCTGTGTGCTGGCCCGCGCTCCTGTTACAGTGCATATGTGAGAGTGTGGACTAGGCTGCGATAGTGGCATGATGACTATTGCCAGTGCGCATATCGGATAGGCCAGCTGGCCTATCCGACATGCACGCTGTAGACCCAGCAATCCCAGGGCTGTGAAACAGCTGGGGATAGCTGGCACAGGCCCCTAGCCTCAAAATGAGCTCTGGGTTAGCCTGCTCAAACCAATCCTTGAGCTGCGCTCTTGCTGAAAACAGCCTAAGAGCAGCTCCAGGATTGGTTGTTAGCACAACAGGAAGCCGTGAACCACTTTCCTGCTCGTCACCCGGGACGCTGAGGAGGAGAGACATGCAGCATGGGTGAGTCTTTTCGGCATCGCACTGTAACCTACCCCACTGTTTTTAAAGAATAATAGCTTATATTGCTGTAGTGTCTCTTTCATAGTCGGTTTTACACAGCTAGGTAGTTGCATAGAGCCTGCACCAGTGATTGCATGCTAGCATCACAATTCTAGACAGGCAACAGAGCTGTTAATGAAGCCTTTTGTTGAACTGATTTGATCTATATTTTGAGTTCTTGCCTAAGCCAGTCAGTGCATGGACTGTTGCTTGCAACAATCTATTTTTAAAGAAAACAAACCTAAAAATATGGTTGGCTTCATTGTCAGTCTTATTTACTTCCTCTTCATTGGGGGGGGAGAGGGGGGGGGGGGGCGTCAGTGCATAGCAGTTTCAAATTGTCTCCGTGTGTGTTTGTTTTTTTTTCTTCCCAGAAGCATGCACCAAATACTGCTTGATTTCTTGATTAGCTTTATTCCACCCTGCTTAAGCTCAGACTCCTTTTTGCTTTTGCTTGCAAGACAACTTAAAACTATCATAGTTGAAGCTCAAGCTTCCCGACATCTCCAAGAGTGGAACACAACCAACTAGCAGTAACATAACTTTGTGGCGTGTGACCAATTTCCGTTTTGGCTGGCTCGTCTCTTTTGTTGATAATGAATCTGTAAACATACTTCCTTCATTTTACGGCTATTGCCATGCAGTAGGTGTTTTTCTGAATTGACATTTGCCACTATGGCATGTTTACTTATATTTTTAGTTGCCTCTTTTAGAATTTGGAGTTTTTTTTTTTTTTTAGCCACGTGATTCAAAAAGGTTCGTGTTTCATATTTACATCTACTTCACTGTTAATTCCTAAAACCAAATGTAACTCTTTTTTTACCTCTACCCACCCCTGAATCCTAAATCCCCCCTTACCTCTTTTTAACTGTCCCTGCACTAAAACCTTGAATTTATTGTTACCTCCCATTAACTTCACCCATCCCCAAACCGTAAAATCATCCTTGCCTCTTCCCATCCTAAACCTTCATGTCATCCTCACCTCCCTTGATCCACCCCTTAACTCTCAAGTCACACTCGCCTTTCTCTCTTTGCCTCTGCCTACCCGAACCCTTAAGTCATCCTTACCTCTCTTTAACCACCCCTTGAACCCTCAAGTCAGCCTCACCTCCCTTTACCTCTCCTCATTCCTGAGACCTGAAGTCATTTCACCCCTTATACCTCTACCCATCCCCTGCGCCCTCAAGTCACCCCACCTTCCTTTACCTCAACCAACCCCGTAACCTTCAAGTCACCCTCACATTCCTTTCTTCTCCCCATCTTTAAACATCATTTCGCCTTCACCTGTGTTCATCCCTAAATCCTAAAATATATTTTTTTAAATACATACCTGCGTGGTAAAGGTACATATACTTACCTGCAGGGCACTTGCCTGCTCGGTAGAAACTATGTGTTAAAGCTCCTGGATGGTAAAGGCTGTTTGCTCTGAGGTAGGACATAACCCACCCCTTCCTCAAAAACTCTCCTGCCTTCACTCTAGCATTCTAAATATCTTGGGAGCATTGTCAGTTTTATGTCCTTCAGTATATTTTGTAGACACCTTCGCTTGTTTGACAGTTTGCCTACTCCCACCTCACTACACATCCTATATTTCTCACCTGAGCCAGCACATGCAGCGTTGCTTGTGAGATATTATGTTTACTTAGAAGGGGCTTAGGGCCCAACCCTTGCTTACCATTGGTTGGTTCAGTTGTCATTCTCATTCCCTTGCTTCTATTTGTGATATCATTATGTTCTGTCAAACTTTCAAACATTTTACAGTATGTGGGGCATTTTAACTTATGGTTTGATTCAGCACTAAGCGACTCAAATCGCATGTTGATAGTGTTTGTAGGCATAATTGGCACGCAGAAGTATTACTCTTGATTATGGCACAGTGTATTCCTGGTCTGAGAATCACATTTATTATTCTGGATCTGAAGTGTTGGAGGTAGTGTATCAACCCAAAAACACTAGATTAAAAGGTCCTCTACTTTGGTGTGATTGAGGAGACTGCAAGAACATCCAGTTTTCAACAATATAAAGAAGAAGTTGAACAGGAAGAGAGTGATCAAAACATGAGGTAAAACTCAGAATGTATTGGAATGAGATGCAGAAGCAATGGATAAACTGCTGACAGCCAGATTAAAAGTACAGAAGAATAGACGATGACCAAGGAAAAAACTCCAAGAAAGGATGATGTGAGCAACACGTTAGCTGTTTATCAGAATAAAGTAAGTTATGCATCACAAATATGAAATTAACTTTTTTGAAAATTTCCAAGGGCATGAAGAGTAAATAGTGTAATATGCTAATCCATTGTGTCCAAGAAATGTTAAGGCCAGTATAGAAGAAAATTGAGTGTGATGAGCAGTGGTTCAAAAGTGAATAACACCCCCCAGAATGACCATAAGCTAAACCACTTGTAAGAAGACTGCTGATTGTACATGAAACCTTCAATTGAGTTAGGTAGTTAAAGAAGAAAATGGGAAGAAATGGGCTAGATGTTATTACAAAATAATAGGATCCTGATAAATACAGGCTTCCACATTACAGAATGCAAAGAAAACCAGACAGAATAAGCTGTATTTGCGTGACATGATATACTTAGAGATTTCCGTTCTCTGTTTTTTTTTTTTTTGAGTGGGGGTGGGGGCTAATCAAAATTTCTTGAAATGTAATAAAGTGCAAGAGCTATGAAACACTTGGTTGTGGGATATGGCAGTTTGGTCCTTCTGATTTGAGGGTGCTATAATTCACTGCTTCAGTATCTGTGGCATGTGCTAACATTTTGTCCGACATCTCTGTCCCAGACTGTCCATTGTTTCTGAAAATTGGGTCACATGTTCACAAGGAAATACCTCCATAATGGTAGAATTTCTGTACAAGCAAATCTACTTGCAAGGCTGACATCGCACCATTCCTTATTTTGTGAAACACTCGTGGCATTTTTCCCACTCAAACCTCGCTCTTTATATAAGGTGATGTAGTACATCATTCAGGAACAGGAATAAAGTAGTGAGAGAGTGTAGCTGAAGAAAGATCGTCCGAGCAGCCAGCTACAAGTTTAAATTCATGTGCTCCATGATATGGTGACGAATCATGTCTTCATAATTACAGCAGTGGGACAGTTTCTGCAGGGGTGTCATTCTGATTACTCACTGTAGTACTTTTGTTGAAGAGCAGTAGGTTTCCATTTGGATTGTTAAACATTTATGATCATTTGTTGTAATTTAAGATCTTTCACATGCTGAGCTCCAAGTCTGGATTATATATTTATTGATGTTACCTGCTTGATTTTATGAACTACAGAATTGCGCTCTGGGTGGCGTCTTGTTGGTTCCTATATAGGAGCTCTCTCCCAATATTGCAGCACTCTGTTGGTAGCACGTTGATGTCACCGGTGGAGCCTTTATATTATTTGTTCTGCTACTACATTTCACAGTTTGAGGGGTGGAGCGATCTCTGTTGAACCACTGTTACCCTTGATGTTTGAGTCTTGAACCAAACTCCCCCCCCCCCCCCCCCCCCCAAAAAAAAAGAGGTCTCCATCTACTGTTTGACTCTTGGTTGTGGTGCTAAAGATGTCCAGGTGGCTGTTTTCCAAAACTGAGGACTTGATATTTTGAACCTTAAACTTTAAAAAATCATAACTCCGGTTGTACTAATTGGATTTTGATTGCTTTAGTGTCAAATAGTTTATTAACATTTTCTCTATTTTTTCTAAATTGGTTTGGGATTTTTATTGGGTTGTGTTTGCACTGTATTGCTGTTTGTGTGCTGCGTACTTAACACATTGCCTCTCAGTTTAGCCTGACTGTATTTTGTGCCCAAACTATCCAGGATTAAGCACAGGTTAAATTACTGACCTTTTGTGGTTCCTCCTGCAAGACATTGTGGCTGTTGCTTGACCAGGGTTTACACACCAGTCAACCAACAGCCCAATTTCTCACAATGGTAAATACAGCCCTGAATTGTGAAGCCAAGAGAGAAACAAATAGGTAAAGAAGAAACAGATCTTCACACCAGTGTGCCTACTACCATAAAGAAATATAGATGTGTGCGATTGGTTAATCACCAAATGTAAAAGCTACCCAGGAGACAGTATATGCTATAGTTAGTGGAATCACGCTTACATTACCTCTAAAAAAGATTTGTTCTTTTTGAGAGGTCATGTAAGGGTGTTGTCAGCTGTGTTCTGGTTTGCGTCTGTTTAATGGGCACTCCTAAAAATGTTTGTGCTATGTACCATCTGATTACCTATTACTAAAATATAATTTTTGAAAGCACTTATTTTATCTTAAACTGTAATAGTTTTGCGACGGCCTATCTAGAGTGTATGTGATATCATTTGAATAATAACTTGGATATTCACAGTGCTTGCAGTTACTGGCCTAGACTGTAGTATCTAAATATATATTGGTCATTATTCTCCACTGCACCAACCAGAATTCAGTTCTGTGAAATCTTTTCTTTCTTTCTTTTTTTCTCCCCCCCCCCCCCCCACACTAAAAAGTGATCGCATTAACCACTTAAGGTTTCGTAAGGTAAAATAATGCATTTCCTACAGATTAGTATAATGCTTTCTTTTATTTAAGGTGTGTGAGAGGGTATAAAAACCAGCATAACAGTTAAAGAACATTTTGTTAGTTTTACCCACTCCTTTGACCCCGCTACCACACTCACTGACCCCTCCGTGGCACTCACTTTTTTATGCATTTCAGCCTCTGCTTATAAAAGAAGAGCACCTGGAAAAATGCCAAGTAAACTACGTTGAGCTTCCAGGCCACGTTTATTTACAAATAATTACAGAGATAATTGCTCACCCATAAGAATACAGACACGGACCCCCAGTGAGTCTGTTCCACGCTTTGAAGACTTCTGGTTTAGAGAAACGTGGAAGAAAAGACCGTGCCCAGTGCTATTAACTACTTCACTGTAGAACCTGTGAGGCAGCCCTTCCCAGTGCGACGAAACAGCCAGCAGCAACAATTTGCCAGTGAGCGGTGATAAGTGTTCAGCGCACTGGCTGGTTGCATTTAAATTGGCAGTAGCTGCAGCATTTCAGAGGCACTGGTAGTGGTTGGTCACGTGGAACCATCTTCTTATGGTGGTAGAGAGGACCGTGATACCCTTGATCAACCATTTCCCATCGAAAATGTTTGGGTCATTAATTTAGGTAAACTCAACAGGTTGCATCACTTTGGATAACCAAACGAGCATTACCTTTTTTGTTTTTTAAAATCAAAAATGAATTTCTAACTCAGAGGTGAAAGGGTATGTGAGTTAAAACAGCTGTTATTTAGTAAAGATTACAGCCTGCATTTGATTTAATGCTTCTGAAAATATTAGAGGAAGGTATGGTACGATGGGACAGAACTCCAGGCAACTTCAGAAATCACAAATGATCCCATGCCAGGTATGAGTGGTTTATTTAATCCAGGTACTATGCTGCATTTCATAAAGCAAGATTTTTGTTTTGTTCGCAGGTTGTCTTAGTCCAGTTTTCGTAATAAAGTGTCACTCAAGGTGAATCTCACTCACAAGTGCCCTAAAACATAGAAATGCCAATCGTGCACAGTGGAAACTTGGCAGCTTTGCAATTGTTGTTCCTTTGAATTTGTCAGTAAGCTAGTTTGTTCTCATCATTTAATCATGGAGATTCTGTTCTCTGGATTCTGTTAAAATTAAGTTTACGTGTCCGGTAAGAAAAACATGACCATGAAGAAATTCCAGCTAGGACATTTTATCTTCTCTGTTCACATTTATTCTTCATTGCAATCCCTTTACTGGAAGTGACTGACTCTTGAGATATTTGAAATCATTTTGACCAGCTCTAAATTTACACACAGATTTGATTCTTGGAATATTTAGACTTAGTGTGAGCTACTCTAGTTTACGTTTTGCTGTTTTCATTAAGTGTCCTTTTGCCTGCATGTTTACTATTTATCAAATGTTAAAATTTGGGGCTTTTTTTGAAGAATGCAGATACTGGATTGGACTTTTTGTGTTTAATTTAGTGCATTCCTCCGATAGTTAAAGTTGTAAACATTTGTTAAACTTGTAACACAAACATCATTATAGTGGACGTCTATGGGCAGCTGTTCCGCTTTAGGAATAGTTCATTCAGTCATTAATTTAACTTCTAGTGACATTAATATGGTTTCTGAGTAAGTAGGTCTCTGTATGCTTTGATTCAAACTTGTGGTTTGTTAGCTTTTGTTATTTTGAGTGACACCCCAGAGTTTGGGACTCTTCCAGCCTGGGCCTCAGCCAACACTAAATCCACTTTGGTGTTCTGTAACGTTTAATAATTCATTTATCTGGCACCACTCTTTAGGTTTCTTTTCTTTTTTTTTCTTCGTGGAAATGAGTAAGACTTTATAAATAATAGATTGAGTTAACTGAGAACTGGGTCACATACCTCAGTTTTGCTTGTTAATGGATTTCTTAATAAAAGCTTGGGGTATCTCGTGTTTCCACACAAACCTTAATTTGCACCAACGGCAAGCGCTTGGTGGGAATGATGTTGGAGTTTGGCAGGGTGAAAACAGTTCACGATCATAGTGAATGTTCTTGAATTGTACATCAATATATCGTCACAATTTGTCCCTGCTGCCACATAGATTTTAATGACACATAAAGAATACTTCCAGATTGGAGCAGATGGTTGACAGGGTTTGGAGAATGCCAAAGCATGTCCAGTCACAACACTGTTTGCAGCTGCATTGTTCATAGATCCAGTATCCCAAAATCAAACTCCTCTAGGCTTTCCATACTGCAAAGATCATTGGTCATATTGCTAAAGTGTGATGCAAAAACAGATCTTCCAGTAGCACAGACAATTATCCAGCTACCAGGGTTGGCAAAAAGTCTAGCATCACTAGGAGACTCATCAGTAATTCTGTAGGGACATTACGTCCTGGTCAGTAAAGTTGGGCACAGAAACTCACCAATATGTAACATTTACTCAAGATGAAACCTGGTTGATAACCCCTTGCATAAACACACAAAGAAGTGTAATTTGCGTCCACGTCTTAAAAGGTACAACTATTTATATGGGGGGCAGGGTGTGACCAGGCAAGATGGCTGATAAGACAGTCTTTTTGGCTCTCCTGCCGACGTCTGACCCATCCTGCCAATATCCTGTGCAGTCCTGCTGGAACTTAGTCCCAGAAACTATGGATCTGTACTGCAAGTCCACAGCATTATCCTGAAGGCTTTTTTACAGACCTTGGGGCTGCATTCTACCCTGAACTCAGGCGCGGCTCTGTTGATGCGGGCCGCCGCCATTTTGATTCCTGGTGGTAAAACAGATCTATGAGCAGAGGGGAGAGGGGCCGGCAACACCCCCGCACAGCAGACGCAGATGTGTGCCCTGCTTGGTCCCAGGGTGCCCTCGAGGCTGAGCAGGGAAGTCACAGGCCCGCGGTGAGTTCCGCCGAGATCGCAAACTCGCCTGGCCCGTGCCTGATAGTGATGAGCCCGGTGAACGAGGTGCCCAGTGATGGGCACCAAGGTGAGGATTCGTCCTTGTGTGCGCTGAGGGCTCCTGCCTGCTGGTGTCCCTGAGCTCCACGCGGAGCTCAGCGCCATCTGAGAGGCACGCTGCAGTGCTGCTGAAGGCTGGTGTGAACCACCTGGCGAAATGCAAGCAGCCAGCTGGGTTGGGCCCTGAGCCATTCTGTTTGTTCCACTGGTAAGACCGGAGCATGGACCCTGGGGCGCACCTGCATGTTTTAATCTCCCTTTAGGCTGCCAGAGCATAGCCTGTTAGCACGATAGCGTGCAGTGAAGAAAACTGGACTACCCACGCTGTCATCTGTTTAATGGGCCCTCATCCCTGATGAAAGGATGCAGAGTCTTTCCCGAGAACTGGCTGACCTGGGATGCATTGCCTGACTGGTAGCCTAAAAACGCATTGTGGTTGGTGTCCATCCTCCTTATATTATTGCCTCCCACAAAACGCAGACGGTGCTTTCACGAGCTGGACTGTTTGGGTGGACTGACGGCACCCTCAGGTTGGGGGCCCTATGGCTGACTTTTAGGGGCATCTCCTGGGAACTGGTTGCCATCCTGGCGGAAGAAAGTCATCTTGTAAAAGACTGGGCCCCACCCCTGCGAGACAAACGATAGCGATCTGTGACCAGGGAGCTCTCCTTGAGAGGGAGGGGTGGTGCCGGGGGGGGGGGGGGGGGGAGGGGGTGGGAGTAGCGTCAGGGACAGTTTAGGGCTCCCCTGTGTTTTTACATACCGGCTTGCATGGCTGCAGAGATAGCATCAGCCCCACCATGGTGTAAGATAAGGACGCCAAGTCGGCCCAGGCGAATAAGATACTCAACTATACACAGCTGCTCCCTCCAGGGAAAGGGACCCGAGAAGGAACCCCGACTGCAGGTGTAGGAGAACAACTTGGGGCTACCCTCTGGCATTCCCCATGGCAGCAATTCATACTTTGCGGGGGGAGCTCGCACTCAACATTGGCTTGGACTCTGTAGATGTAAGCCTGCTGGGGGCTGACCTGTGCAAGGTGACTGAGCAGGTGACCACGGTGGAACAGAATGTGAGTACCCTGCAAACAGACCGCCAGGATGACCAGATAGAAGATTCTGGGGGAAGGTCCCACCGGAATAATTTACGAATTGTGGGGTTTCCAGAGAGAGCAGAGGGACAGTCCGCTAAACGTTTCCTAGAAGACTGGATTACTATGAGCCTTCTACCAAAAAGACTCTTGACATTTTTCACTATTGAGCGCGCATATAGAGGCGCACTAGCCTGCTGCTGAAACTCAAGCGATTATTGCCGTCTGTTTAATTTTCGCGATCAAGACGATATCCTGCAAAATGCATGTATAAAAGGCCCCTTAATGTATGAGGGCCATCCTACATCCATCTACTCTGATCACACTCAAAGGGTGCAGGGGTAACAGAAAACTTTTGTATCTGTTAAACGGCAGCTACAAGACCCCAATTTGAAATACAGCCTCACATTTCCTGCAAAATTAAGGGTCCAACACAAAGGAAAGGCTCTCTTCTTTTTTTACTGCAAATGATGACAATGTCTGTCTAGGCTCGAAGGAGGGCAGATCTACCCAGGAACTGTCTCAGATGAACTCATTGCAACTGGTCAGACAGAGCCAATCAATCCACCTACAGTGATGCCAAGGGAAGTGGAAGAGTTTGGAAGACGACAGACGGCTGGAGAAAATAGTGGTCTGCCCGGATGGTACCCTACAGACTGCAGAGATAGTGCCTGACTCAGCGAAGATCTCACAAGATCTGCATAGAGAGCAGGGACTTGACAACAGTGGCTCAGCTCAGACCTGAGTCAGGCTGGCGTGGAACCTGCTACCAGATTGGGAGCATGCTGGGGACCATTTCAGGACCACTGAGAATATGACCTATAAAGACAGACCATATGATAAGCTGTGAGTTATTTGATTTTGTAGTTCTTTGATAGTGGGATGCTGTTTAATTTCCCTTTTCCTTTCTACGTATAGCAACATCGTCAGGGCACCTTAGAGGCTAGCACCCACAGGGATGGAGCTTGAGTGCCTCGACCTTGCACCTTCCCCAACAACCTAACCTCTTGCGAAGCACCAGTTGAAGCGAGTGGTTGGGTGGGAGTGTTAGTGTTGCAGTGTTTTTTCTTCCCTACTTTCAAGTTGGGGAATGGCATGCAGATTGATGACTTTCATCTGGTCTGTGTTTTGATGGGGTGGGCGGGCGACACTGCCCATGGGTATTGGGGTGTTGGGAGAGCCAGGGGTGTGGAATAAAAAAATAAATAAAAAAAATCTACTTGTCCATGGGACAGGTTGCTTTTTAAATCTACTTGTCCCTTTGGTGCCATGTAGTGCAGCAACATAACAAAATAAAATGATGGACCGAGTGTTGAAACTTTTCAAACACTCACCCCCAGTCACAGATCTGGGTTTAATCCATCGTTATTTTGCTCACTACATCACCTCAGTTTGAACCCAGCCATATGCAAATCAGTCTTGACCCTGTTCCCCATGGGAACAGTCCAGCCCGTACTGCTAGGCCAGGTCTTCCCTGGACAGGAAACAAGCATCCTGGGACCAGTTTCAGGGTATCACCCTTCATCAGCCAGGCTAGCTTGAATCCAGAGGCACAGCGAGCAAGGGACCCACGTCTGGGCATACCCCTGCCACTTGGGGCGCACAAAGCAACATCACAAAACAAAATAAAATGATGGACGGAGTGTTGAAACTTTTCAAACACTCACCCCCAGTCACAGATCTGGGTCTAATCCATCGTTATTTTGCTCGTTATTTGTCACCCCAGTTTGAACCCTGCCATATGCAAATCAGTCTTGACCCTGTGGGAAGGGTATGCCCAGATGTGGGTCCCTTGCTCACTGTGCCAATGGATTCAAGCTAGCCTGGCTGATGAAGGGTGATACCCTGAAACCGGTGCCAGGATGCTTGACCTGGCTTGGCAGTTCGGGCTGGACTGTTCCATGAAGAACAGGGTCAAGACTGATTTGCAAATGGCTGGGTCCAAACTGGGGTGGCATGGTGAGCAAAAGAACAATGGATTAAACCCAGATCTGTGACTGGGGGTGAGTGTTTGCATTGTTCAACACTCCGTCCATCATCCTTTTGTGTTGCTGAAGCCATGTAGTGTAGCGACAAATTATGGCAACAATGTCATTATGAAAGAGCTCTGATAATAGCCTCTCTGATTATGGAGCTACGATTATAGTAGGGCTTGAATACTTGCAATTTCAATCCCTACTATAGCAATTTACTTATTTTGCCACCTTTCCTCAGATCTATATACTGGGGTTGCAGGAAGCAATAGTTCCAGGGCAGGAATGCCTTTGAGTCTGCAAACCTACTAACTTTGCATGTTTTAAGGATTTTTCACCAGCTGTTCTCTAATCTTTTGCCATAATGAAAAATATTGGAAGTTTACTCCTGACAATGACAGAAGTAGAAGTTCTTCCAGGGTTGGGAAAGAAGTGGTTGGAGGGAAAGTGAACTTGTAAACGCTCAATAGATTTTCACATGAGCAAATCTACACATGCATATTTGCTCGTGCTAAATTACAGTTCACAAATATTTTCTAGGAGTATGATTTCTGATCTATTTCTGTAAGTTCTTGTGAATTCATGAATGCCACTAATTCAAAGATATATATTTACCACAGGTGCACTTTTGTGACTTTCTTTTAGAATTGAGTCCCTAATTAGGTCTGTTGTTAACAAAGACATTTTATTTTTATTAAACTTGTATTTCTTTCTCTCTATCAGGTAGCTTTAATATGAGTGATCTCATTCTGCTCTTCCACAAGGAGAATATTGGCACACAAAGTAGTTTTTTTCATGGCCAGGAACTACTGTGGCATTCAGTGGCGTAGCGAAACTGGAGGGGGGCCCCGCAAAGAACATGGAGGGCCTCCCCTTAAGACTACCTCAGGGCAGGTGCTGTGCTGAGGGGGCCCCCCTGGATGGGGGCTATGGGGCCTTTGTTATGCCACTGGTGGCAATGTAGGCTTTTTGAGACCAAAAATGTATTTTTCTTTTTGCCAGTGTTTGTTACAATGGTGAGCTCCCATAACAATAACGTGTTACAAAAGCTACTTGAGGGAACCAAGGCTACATGGGTGCCATCAGTGGCTTCCACCACATGTGGAACGTGTGCCAAAGCATAAAAATCAGCCATCACATTGCTCAAATCTTCACGTTGTGGAAATTTGATGTAGCTGGCAAATGGCCATGCCTCAAATGGCAAACATGACACACATTGCCAAAAGACTCAAAAAATGTTCGATCAGTTGGCTTTGCCAGTGCTTGTTTATTTTCATGATTCCCATAATCTTGTTGAAAATGGTTACACTGATTTTCCACTAGGAATATTTTTGGGAAATACTAGCATGCATCAACACATTTTACTAAATGACGCTTCAAAGAAATAGCACCTAAAATTTCATAGTAGGGAAAAACATTTTTTCCTACTTTCATTTTTTTTCTGAAACAATTTATTTTGAAAGCAACAAATCCTCACTCCTGCTTACAAGCTTCTGTAAACATTTGCATCTAACCAGACAGCATTCTGGGAGCATTATACGTAGTCTCGCATTGTTAAACTTTAGTGTGTACACTTTTTTTTTTTTTTTTTACTGGAACCACTGTCAGTAGTGCAGTGTGACCTTAAAACGTTTATTTACAGCACTCACCCTTATAATGAAGGCTTTTCATTAATGGACCATAAATACACGTTTGAACAGCATTAACATAAAGACACACATTACCTCAACTGCAGACAGTTTCCTTTTCTGTAAACTGTCAGCCAAAGTGTTTGTGCAGCAGGGGTTTGGGCCTACTAGTCCCAAGGACAAAATAAACATGAAAACCTGTTGCCCTTGACCCCAAAAAATATGTCTTGGGCGATAGGAATTCCACATCCCTGGAGAGTTTATCGCTGTTTCTGTTGGAGTACTGTTAGGGAAGTTGGTACTGCTATGGTGTGTATGGAGCCTGCAGGAGGGGCTGACAGAGTCTGTATGTTGGAAGCGTGACCGTGCACATCTCTGGGAATCTGGGTGGTACATTGCAGGGTTGTTTAGAGTATGGCTGATTCTACGACCAAATTGATTACCTGGAATGTCAGAGGCCACCATTACTTTCCTCCAGGAAACACGTGTGGGGGGATTGTTATCCTAGCTTACATAAGCGCTGGAGGAGGCAAATTTATCCCGCCTTATATTCTGGCTATGCACGAGGGATGTTTATTTGGGTGGCCCGTGGGGTATTGTTTAAACACAGAAATCATATAGTGGATCCAGAGGAACAGTACGTCATACCTCATGGGACCTTTGATGGTTGAGAGATTTGCTTTATTTAGGTATACGTTCGCAACATCAAGTGCCTGGCTATTCTTCCTGGGGTTCTGGCGAAGGAGTCACCCTATGTTGCCGCAGCCATGGTGCTTGCGGGGGACTGTAACCGCATCTTTAGATTATTATTTTTTTTTTTTTTTTTTTTTTTTTTAGAAACCATTTTTATTGATTTTTAGAAGGAAAACTCCATATAGCATACCATTTTTGACTTATCAACAGAAAATCCCACATACTGGTCATTCCAGCATCCATAAGATGTCATGTAGAACTCGTACCATGGTATAGGTAAATAACCATAACTAAGAGCACCCTAAGCCTCCCACTTTCTCAACCATCTGGGCCTCTGTGTGATCTACTGCGTATGTGAGTAAATCTTATACCAAACGTGTTGTTTAGGGGGCATGGGTTTGGGAATACGGTCAGTAATACACACACACAGACTAACCCATTACAACGGTTCATCAACGGATTCTGAGCTACAAGGGAGATCTTCCATCTGTTGATTCACAGCGTGTAACATGGCTTCCCATGCCCTAAGGCCATTGTCTATTTTATTATCCGTGCGCACACGTTTCACACGGAGTTCCTCCGTGACAGCCCATTCATTCACATCTCTGAGCCATGCGCCATGACTAGGGGGTTCCAAAGAGAGTCAACGAATAGCTAAACAACGCTTCACTACCATGAGGCAGAGGAGGATACATTTTCTGCTAAGTGCTCTTTTTGCTGGGGTAGGTATAAAGCCTAATATAAAAATGTCTTATATTTAACTGAAGGTTCCAGCCCTACTAACGTCATCCAACACACATTCACAATAAGGGAGCAATTTCGCACAATCCCATACTGTAAGGAAATGCCTCCTTGGCATGGTTACCCCCTGACTTTTTGCCTTTGCTGATGCCAAGTTATGATTTGAAAGTGTGCTGGGACCCTGCTAACCAGGCCCCAGCACCAGTGTTCTTTCCCTAAACTGTACCTTTGTCTCCACAATTGGCACAACCCTGGCACCCAGGTAAGTCCCTTGTAACTGGTACCCCTGGTACCAAGGGCCCTGATGCCAGGGGAGGTCTCTAAGGGCTGCAGCATGTCTTATGCCACCCTAGGGATCCCTCACTCAGCACATACACTCTGCTTGCCAGCTTGTGTGTGCTGGTGGGGAGAAAATGACTAAGTCGACGTGGCGCTCCCCTCAGAGTGCCATGCCAACCTCACACTGCCTGTGGCATAGGTAAGTCACCCCTCTAGCAGGCCTTAAAGCCCTAAGGCAGGGTGCATTATACCACAGGTGAGGGCATAGGTGCATGAGCACTGTGCCCCTACAGTGTCTAAGCAAAACCTTAGACATTGTAAGTGCAGGGTAGCCATAAGAGTATATGGTCTGGGAGTCTATCAAACACTAACTCCACAGCACCATAATGGCTACACTGAAAACTGGGAAGTTTGGTATCAAACTTCTCAGCACAATAAATGCACACTGATGCCAGTGTGCACTTTATTGTAAAAATACACCCAGAGGGCATCTTAGAGATGCCCCCTGAAAACATACCCGACTTCCAGTGTGGCTGACTAGTTTTTGTCAGCCTGCCACACACCAGACATGTTGCTGGCCACATGGGGAGAGTGCCTTTGTCACTCTGTGGCCAGGAACAAAGCCTGTACTGGGTGGAGGTGCGTCTCACCTCCCCCTGCAGGAACTGTAACACCTGGCGGTGAGCCTCAAAGGCTCATCCCCTTTGTTACAGCGCCACTGGGCATCCCAGCTGGTGGAGATGCCCGCCCCTCCGGCCACTGCCCCCACTTTTGGCGGCAAGGCTGGGGGAGATAATGAGAAAAACAAGGAGTCACTCTCCAGTCAGTACAGCCCCTAATGTGTCCTGAGTGGAGGTGACTCTTACTTTTAGAAATCCTCCATCTTGCAGATGGAGGGTTCCCCCAATAGGATTAGGGATGTGGGTGTGGTGTGGCCACCCTCAGGGCCAGTAGCCATTGGATACTGCCCTCCCAGACCTAAACACCCCCTAAATTGAGTATTTAGGGGCTCCCAGAACCGAGGAAGATAGATTCCTGCAACTTTAACAAGAAGAAGGACTGCTGACCTGAAGCCCTGCAGTGAAAACGGAGACGACAACTGCTTTTGCCCCAGCCCTACCGGCCTGTCTCCCAACTTCAAAGAAAACTGCAACAGCGACGCGTCCAACGGGGACCAGAGACCTCTGAAGCCTCCGAGGACTGCCCTGCAACCAAGGACCAAGAAACTCAGTGAACAGCGGCCTGTTCAACAACCTGCAACTTTCTTGCAACAAAGAAACAACTTTAAAGACTTCACGTTTTCCACAGGAAGCGTGAGACTTTCCACTCTACATCGACGCCCCTGGCTCGACCTGCGGAAAACCCACAGCGACGCCTGCAGAGGAAATCCAGAGGCTCCCCCTGACCGCGACTGCCTGTAACCAGGGACCCGTCGCCTGGAACCAACACTGCACCCGCAGCCCCCAGGACCTGAAGGAACCGAACTCCAGTGCAGGAGCGACCCTCTGCCTAGCCCAGGTGGTGGCTACCCCGAGGAGACCCCCGTGCCTGCCTGCATCGCTGAAGTGCCCCCGGGTCCCTACATTACTTTCTATCTAAAACCCGACACCTGCTTTGCTCACTGCACCCGGCCGCCCCTGTGCCGCTGAGGGTGTACTTTGTGTGCCTTCTCCCCCCCCACCCCCCCCCCCCCCCCCCCCCACCCCCCACCCCCCCAGTGGCAAACTGGAACCGGAGCACCCCTGTTCCCCATAGTCGCCTGTGTGTTTTGGGCACCTCTTTGACCTCTGCACCTGACTGGCCCTGAGCTGCTGGTGTGGTAACTTTGGGGTTGCCTTGAACCCCTAACGGTGGGTTGCCTATGCTCTAAACTTGAGACTTGTAAGTGTTTTACTTACCTTCAAAACTAACCTTTATTTACCTCCCCCAGGAACTGTTGATTTTTGCTCTGTGTATACTTTGAAAATAGCTTATTGCCATTTTTACAAAGACTGTACACAATATTGTTTTCATTCAAAGTTCCTAAAGTATCTAAGTGAAGTACCTTTCATTTAAAGTATTGTTTGTAAATCTTGAACCTGTGGTTCTTGATATAAACTAAGAAAGTATATTTTTCTATATAAAAACCTATTGGCCTGGAATTGTCTTTGAGTGTGTGTTCCTCATTTATTGCCTGTGTGTGTACAACAAATGCTTAACACTCCCCTCTGCTAAGCCTACTGCTCGACCACACTACCACAAAATAGAGCATTAGAATTATCTCTTTTTGCCACTATCTTACCTCTAAGGGGAACCCTTGGACTCTGTGCACACTATTTCTTACTTTGAAATAGTATATACAGAGCCAACTTCCTACACATACCGTATGCAGAATGGTGGCCTGAGGGACATTACAACAAGGGCAGACATCAGGGTGCATGTTATATATTGAGTGCAACTTCAGTGGAGTAAGGTATGTTTGATGTAAAAAATTATATTGCGTCAACTTGAACAGGGCATTGGAACTGGCCAGTCTCACTCCAGTCTGAATCTTTTCCCTGTCTTTCTAAGATAAAGTTCTGGACCACAGCATTCCAGCGGGCCTGAACCTGCAGCGGAGTGATAGGCAGATCATCCTGTAGTGCCTAGTACACATGAGACACCAGGCTTCTCCCCACTGCCATAAGTAAGAGTACAGAGAGTGTGCAGACGATTGAGGCGGTGGGGGGGTGCAACCAGAAATGTGGGCCATATCTCCCTTGCCATCGCCAAAATGTTACTGTACTTTAAGAATTGGCCTTGCCCTAAGCGAAAAGTGTTAAACACCTCCACCATCGGGATAAAGCATCCCACCAGGTAAAGGATCCTCTAGGATGGTGCAACCTCTCTCTTTCCAGCGGTGAACAGACATAGATTCTGCGATTTTGCAAAATGGTTGTAGGGACCATATAGGCATATCTGGGGCATACAGAGCATGACAGATAACTCTGGTGACCGTGCTGTCTCATATACCAGCAACTTGTTGAACCAAATAAGGGGTCTCCAGGGACAGTCTAGTTCCCATCATCAGGAGGGACGGCAGTTCCCCTACCTCGCAGGAGCCTTCCAACAGGTCTCTCCCCCAGGAAGCATCCGACGAGAGCAATGTATTGCGTGTTACAAATGCGCCGCCATGTAATACAGTTAAATATTCAGGACCTCCAACCCCCCTTTCTCCCACGTGTGCTGTAGGGTAGAGAGATGGACCTTTTTTTACGCCCGTCCATCCACGGCAAGTCGGCAATGATGCTGTCGATTTTCCAGAAGAACTCTCTCAGATCACATAAAACGACCGTTGTAGAGTAAAAAGGCAACGAGGGAGTATGACCATTTTTGTTATAGCGATTCTTCCCATGAGAGACATAGGCAGTCCCGTCCCCCCATGAATTTTCCAGAGGCTTGGTGACCCGCTATCGCTCTCCCTATATTAAGGTCATGAAAAGATTGTGCGATGGGTGGCAGATGGATTCCCAGGTAACGCACATCTGTGGTTTCTCTTGGTATCACCAACTGTGGGAGGGTCTTGAGGGCCTGGCCTGCCAGTGAGCCCAGTTATTGCATCTTAAATGGAGAGCTTGATCGGAATCCCTCCTGGCCCTACACTAAGCCGCGTCTTAAGGCAGCACTCCGAGACATAGTGTATGGCTTGCTATGCCTATGCGACATCTGGCACAAGAGACACCCTACATGAAAAGTGTTCTCTTGCTATACCCCGGCGACAGGCACTTCTGGCTGACTATAATTACTGCTTTGTCCCTGCCGAACTGGTGCCCGGAGTTGCTGATATCACAAACTTACCTAGCTATATCTATGACCACGCCCCCGGTCTTATTGGGCTTTGTGTGGGAGCTGGGTCGCCCTGGCGATACCCTTCTGGTGAAGGCCTTGGCGGATCTACTGCTCGCTCAGACAATCTGGGACATTCTGTTACACTACTTTATCGACAGTTGTAGTTTGGCGAGTAACTGAGCCCTTAATTTGGAGGCCATGAAGGTAGTTCTGAAAGGGGTTTGTATCAATAGGTCTTACAGGGTTTGTCACCAGCAAGAGCGCAGCATTCATGTTCAGGAACAGATACTGGGCAAGCCAGAAGCCGCATTCCCTTTTAACCCCTATATGTTGGTGTCCTGGCGCACAGCGCACACCTAGCTCTTTGAGGATTGACCCCAACTTGGAAAGTACCACTATACAGCATATAGGCAACAACTACATGTGGACGGTGACAGAACGGGAGCACTGCTGACCTGGTTGGTCTGGCGGGAGTCTTCTTAAACACTGTGTTGTTAATTTACAAGGATGCAGGGACACACAAATGGTTATCAACAAAGTATTCTTTGCCCATCTTAGTGAAGTATATGCAGAGCGGTGCCTGCAACTTCGGAGGTTCTGTCAGAGTTTCTAAGGGATGTACAGCTCCCTCGCCTAGACCGGGACTGCCAGCAAAATTCTTTCATAAGTATGTAGATGTTCTGGTTGACCGGCTGCTAAAGGTCAGTGGAGTGGCGTTGACCACAGGTACATTGCCATCTTCCTTGAGGGAAGCACTAGTGGTCATGATATTAAAACCAATATCGCTGCCCACCATGGACATGAAAATTCTTAGAAGTGTCCTGGCAGCTCGCCTGCTCCCCCAGATGCCCACGCCGATACACCCGGACCAGTCGGGCTTCATCCACAGCTCCTAACTGATAACTATGTCTTGGCACTCCTGGACTTTGAGGAGACATTTGATTCTCTGAACTCTATGTATTTGTGGCATGTACTCCAGAAAATGGCTGTGTGTCCCGGTTTTATCTGATGGGTCTGCCTCTTTTATTCTAACCCATGCACCCGGGTATGTTCGAGTGTAGTGGTATCTGAGCCCTTTTCGGCTGAGCAGGGGCAATCAACAGGGTTGCCCCCTTTCACTGCTCCTATTTGCCATAGCCATGGAGCCTGTGGCTGGGACCCTGTGGCGGGCGATGGGCCTGTGTGGCATTATGCTGGGAGAGACCACTGCTGTGGTCGCTCTCTACGCTGATGATGCCCAGGTGTATTTGCAACAGCCGACTTATTCTGCGTCTATGTTGCTTAACATCACGCAGGTGTTTGTGGTGGTCTCAAGACTATATGTTAACCCTGAAAAGTCCAAACAGTTCATAACTAGGTAAGCTGGTAGGAATCCCAGCTGAAGAGCTCCCCAGGGTGGGTTTCCCCTGGGAGCTGCAGGAGGTCCGCTGTCTTGGGATACAGATGACCCATACAGCTGCGACATACCTTGAGCGGAACATTGTCCGAGTGGTGGAGTGTATGCAAACCCCGATTCGGTTCTGGAGGGGAACTACTGTTGTCCCTTATGGGCAAGATTGCCATAACAAAAGTTATAATGTTACCTCCCTGTCTTTATGCCCTACCGAGAATGCTTTATGCAATCCCTCGACATTACCTTCAGATCCTAGATAATCTGATAGTAGACCTGCTCTGGGGAACCACGAGCAAATGTCTGGGGCTAGCCATTCTAAAGAGTACATGGGATCACGGAGAGCTTGAGGTTTCCCACTTGGAATTCTTTTACAGAGTGGCATAACTAGAACACGTGGGTCATTTGTTTGACACGGACAACAATTGGGAGAAGAGGCTTCTATGTGGCACAGATGAGGGCAAGTCCCTACAGATGCTATTGATGTTGGGGGTGGAGGATTCCCCCCTCCCCCACCCACCGTGCCTAGATCATCCGACTGAAGGCAGGGGTCTGGGAGAGGTTAGACCGATGGGTTATCAGGCATGCTCCATATGTCCCTGAAATGCCCTTATGGGTTGTGTTACCCTTAGACATATTTCGGATTCCATGTCTGTGCAGAAGTGGAACAACAGGGTGTGAATCTATGGGGGATCTTTACCTTGTGCAGCGCTTCATTACGAAAGAGAATGCCATAGAAACATTCTCCCTGGGCAAGGGGCAATAATTGCAATATATGAATATCTCAAGCATGGTTCGCGAGGTATGGCCTTCCTTCCCTGATGAACTGACGGTCTCTTATTTCTTATCAACCATGCTAAACATGGGCGGGGGGCCACCGATTGGTCTTGCATTTGTATTGCCCACTATGCGAGGATCTGCCATGAACGGTGCTTCCTATACAGACCAAGTGGAAGGTGGCTGTAGGGGAACCATTATCATTCAGGGATTGGGTGAAGATCCACGAGGGAGTGTGGAAGGTTAGTTCCAATGCTTGTTTGAAACTCTTACAATGTAAGTTTATACACCAGGCAGATCTATGGCAACCAGTCCGCTGAATGTCCCCATTGCGGGGCACAAACTGCAGACTTTCTGCATATGTTATGGTCGTGTCCATCCCTATCCTTTTACTGGTGCGCTGTGTTGCATAGCCTTAAGGGCCCCTTGGTGGGAGGTACAGATGGAGATCAGGTTGGTGTTGCTAGGACTTCTCCCCCCGGCATGCGCAAAAACTCTTCAGCAGGGAATTCGTCCTCCTTCAGCTGGTACTAGCAAAAAGGCATATAGCCTTTGTGTGGCTGTGGTCGGGGCCCACGCGGCATGTATGAAAAATGTGGTTGAATGGGTGCGAGCAGAAGAGGTGCGGATGTGCCATGTCCGTTGGGATGATCATTTAGAAGAGGATCTGCAAGCCTGGTCCACTATGCTATCTGATTTACAGGAGGTGCTGGACCGCCCCACCCCGCCACTGATGGAGATGACAACTGACTGGATGTTCCCACTGCGAAATGGCCGAGGAGCAATGGAAGTAACCTGGGACTCTTGGGCTGATGTGACATGGAGTATACATGTTGTCCTACAGACCTCCTTATTAGATTGGGGCGATGGCCCAACATGCAATTACACTAAAGAGAGGGTGGGGTGGAGGTGAGTTTATATGATCCATCATGGATTTCGGGAAATAAAAAGTGGCCATGGATTGTTCTTCTTTCCATCCTCATCAATTATGTTCTGGGAGTGCATGGGGAGACCGCTTCCATGGGATACAGTTGTTGTAGGAAGCTGGCCTGGTGTGTGGTGGGTACCTAAGGTACTTAAACCTTATATGAGGTCCAGGTTTCCCCCATTAGTGTAGTGTAGGCAGTGTCTAAAAGCCAGGCTCTCTTGAGGTAGCTGTGGATGAGCAGCCAAGGCTTATCTAGGAGACATGCTAAGCTCATGCAATACCACTGTAGTCACACAGCACTTACACACATGAAAGAAAACACTCAGTGTTACAAAAATAAAGGTACTTTATTTTAGTGAGACAATTCCCAAAAAGTACTAGAGAGGCAACCCTCCAATAGGAGTTAAGTAACACACTAGATATGTACACTAGTAATCAGAAATAGGCATAAAAAGCAATGGAAAACAGTGCAAATGGCAACAGACTATAGTGACACTAGGGGCAGCCCAAACTATATACTGAAAAAACGAAATGCGAATGCAGAACCCCCACCTTGGTAAGTAGAATGTGTAGAGGCGAGCTGGGGGTACTAAGAAACGCCAAAGATAAGTATCACAGTGCCCCCCCCTCCCCCCCCAGTGACCTGGAAGAAAGGAGTAAGTTACTGGATTCTCCCCAAACCACCTAAAAAGTAGGAAATGCAACACCAAGATAAGACTGCAAGAAACCAACGATTGATTCCTGAAGAAGAAGCCCTGTGGAAGAAGGGGATCCAGACGTCACAGAAGAGTCCAGTGGGGGCGGAAGCCACTACCCACCCAGCTGTGGTTGCAGGAGTTGGTTGACGGTAAGACGAAGACGGTCAGTAAGGCAGCCCTAGTGTCGGTGAAGAGTTCCTGGCAGGTGTAGTCGACGTCCCACGCGGGATGGATGATTGCAGTAGGTCAGTGGCGTGGAAAAGCCACCAATAAGTCTTGGCAAAGGCAGAAGTTGCGTTGAAGCAAAAGTGGAGCTGCTGGGGACCAACAAGATCCAGGGGGCTCAACCCACGGGTGGAGTCCGGGAGGACCCTCAACAGGGCAGAGAGTCCACGGAAGAAAAGGCAGCCCCCCACAGAGGAGACCCACTGGAAGAGGAACCAGGAGTTGCACCAGCATAACTGGAGAAGGGTCCCACGCCACAGGAGAAGCACACAGAGGGCTGTGTGTCGTAGGAAGGAGTGCTGGGGCCTGGGGCTGCACGGAGCCTGAAGATCCCTTAGAGGAGATGCGAACAAGCCTTGGTGGCTGCACGGAGCCTGAAGATCCCTTAGAGGAGATGCGAACAAGCCTTGGTAGCTGCAAGAGATGCGGTGCATGGGGGTACTGTCCTTCGTGGGAAGGCAACGGCTTACCTCCTCTAAAGTTGGACAGCTGACAGAGAGGACCAAGAGGACTACTCTGGAAAACCACCAGTGATGCAGGGTCCACGCAGCTCAGGATGAGAGGAGATCCACACAGCCGGTCGTCATTGCAGTTGGTGCCTGCGGATGCAGGGGAGTGGCTCCTTCACTCCAAGGGAGATTACTTCTTTTTTCTTGTGTAGACTGAAGACTTGCTGTTCTCCGAGGATGCACAGCTGGGAAAATGTTGCAGAAGCTGCAAGGAGCCATGGAAACAATGTTGCAAGCAGAGTCTTAGTTGTGGATGCAGCCAAGAGAGAGACCCTAAGTAGCCCTGAAAGGGGGATTGGTCATCTAGCCAGGTGACCAGCTATCAGGAGGGGACTCTGACGTCATCTGCCTGACCTGGCCACTCAGATGGTCCCAAAGGTCCCTGACAACCTTGGATTCAAGATGGCCAAACCCAGGTACCCTCCGGAGGAACTGTGGGCACAACCTGTGGGGTGTGATGGACAGGGGAGTGGTCACTCCACTTTCCATTGTCCAGTTTTGGCTCGTGTTTATGCACGAGAGCACCAAATGTGCCGTTCAAAGCATACCAGTGGCTTAGGGAGGCTACCCCTGTCAAGCCACGTAACACCTATTTCCAAAGGGAGAGGGTGTTATTCCCCCCCCCCCCCCCCCCCCCCCCCAGAAAGCAGGAGTGCAGAAACCGGTCTGAGGGGTGGCAGCTGCTTGGGCTGCCCAGAAGGGGTGGTAGGAGCAATGCTTGGAGTCATCTAAGTAGCCCCCAGATTGCATGGAATCATACTTCTAATACTGGCAACAGTTTGATACCAAACATGCCTAGGCTCTGGGTTACCATTATGTAGCTGGACCTAGGAAGTGACCTATGTCCAATATATGCGTACAATTGCGTCCCAGCACTCACGAAGTCCATGAAAATGAAGCTGGAGTCCGTTGGGGGGGACCTCTGCTCATGCAGGGGTGTACACACACACACACACACACACACACACACACACACACACACACACTCACTCACTCACTCACTCACTCACTCACTCACTCGCACCCTGCCTTCTGGGCTAGGATGGCCTACCATAGGGGTGACTTATAGTGACCTGTAGTGAAAAGGGTGCAATGGCAGGGCTGCAGACACACTTTGTATGGGCTCACCATGGGTAACATAATACGTGCTGCAACTCATGGGGATCCCCTGGTGCCCCAGTGCCCTGGGTACCTTGGTACCATATACTAGGGACTTACATGGGGGCACCAGCATGCCAAGTGTGTGTGTGGTCCAAGCAACCAAGTTAGAAGGAAGAGAGCATAATCACTGGGGTCCTGGTAAGCAGGATCTCGGTGAACACAGTCCAACACACTGAGAAACAGGCACAAAGTGGGGGTAATCCTGCTAAAAAGAGGCTATTTTCCTATATTAGTGATATGTACTTGCAGTGCCATATGATTTGCCTTTTCTCCTACACCCATCGATAGTGGATGAGAGGTTAACAACTGTTTCTGTAATTTATATCCCGGCCCCAGATGTAATTACATGCTATGCAATAAGTTTTGCAAGAAGCAATTTTGCTTACTGTCAAGAATTCTATGATGTAATGTCTCTGTGCTATCCCAAAAAAAGAATATATATATATATATATATATATATATATATATTTTTTTTTTTTAAGTTTAAATCGACTCAAATGTTGATTGTTCTCGGGTATTTTTTTATTTTATTTTTTACACTATTTCCTGCATGACTGTTGAACAGAGGGTTTCAGCTCACGGTATATTTTTGTTTGCGTATTCATTAACAAATTAATTGTGGCTAAAAGTAACATGCAAGCTTTTTAGGTCTGGACTCGTTACTAAATTTGGAGTTTTTCAAGCTTTGTGTTTTCCGTAAAAAAAAATAAAAAATTAAAATGTGTCTATATGGATAGTCAGGACCAACTTGTCCCATAGACAAAGCATTTTTTGTTTTGCTAATAACTTTAGCACTGTTTGATGAATCTTTACTAACTATTCAAAACTAGTACGCAAGTTGGTTGAGCTACTGTCAGGAAAGTTTTTTAGGGTGATTTCGTCAAGCAAAGGCCAAGAAAAAGGAGGGTGGTCTGAAAACACTTTGCCCCAAGCAATGTCTATGGGGATTTTGCAGTGTTTAGACACGGCTGCAGCCCAAACTGCTGAATGGATTTACATCAAATGTGGCAGAAGCTAGATCTTGATTTAGAAAGAGTGCTTTTGTAATTTGGTGTAAATCTGTTCTGACGTTTTGGAGTAATTAAAGGAAATAAAAATAGAGATCTAGAGACACAGGTCCCCTTGCAGGGGATCTGCGCATCCGATGGCAAAGTAAGTTCCTGTTGGCTGCAACCTGAAAGGAAAGTTACGACCTCCATTTTCTTTCTCGCTTGGCTCAGGAGACGGAAAAATAAAGTGGTTAAATAGATAAGGGGTCAGGATAGAGGTATCCTGACTCCACAGAGCACATGGAGGTGTCCCTGAGGGTCCTCAAGGGCACGAAATTGGCAAAAAAATTAATTGTTGGCCGATCCGTGGATCCACTGCAGCACTCAGCACAACCTCCAGTGTAACTCTGCAATGGTTCTGGAGATCTGATGCAACATGGGAAAAAAACAATACATAGGACATGCGCAGTGGTGGTTGTATCAACATACACTAATTCGATATTACTTTACATCAAAACACCATTGAATTTCACTGAAAAAAACACACAAAACATTAGAAATTCAGCAGTTGTAGTTATACTTATAGTTATACTCATCTGAAGAAACTATAACTCATGCTGTTGAGTACATACTCATCTGAAGAAACTATACCTCATGCTGTTGAGTACATAAGGGCCACAAGTTCGAGTTCCTTAACATAAGTATAACTATTTCTATGGTTTTGTGTCGGTAAAACGTGAACGTAACTATAACGCCCCTGTCACCTTTGTATTTTTATGTGATTATACATATATATGTATATATATATATATATATATATATATCTCCCTTTTTCTCTCTAAAGATAGATAGATACTCATTGAAACAACCAAAGGTTCCAGGGATGTTAAAATTAGGAAATAGAATTTAACCCCATCGCTGCTAAGCCGTTTCCCCCTCCTATGCCTTTTTGGGGGGGGGGGGGGGCTAATTGGAGTAGTTCATGCTTAGACCCCCATAACATTTTGTCCAAATTAGCTAGCCACACCAAATGCGTGTCCTTTTTTTTTTTTTTCCCAACATCCTGGGGATTCTAAAGGTACCCATGGCATGTGGATTCCCCCGGAGGGGACTGAGAAATTAGCCAAAATACAACTAAAATATTTTTTTTGGGGGGGATAGAGAAAAAGTGCTGCAGAAGAAAGCATCTGGGTTTTTTTCTCCTGCAAATGGCATCAACGAACGGTTTGCGGTGCTAAAATCCCATCTTCTTAACCTCCAGGAACAAGCAGACTTGAATCAGAAAAACACATTTTTCAACATGGTTTCTGCATTTTACTGGGACATAGCCAATTTTTCCTATTTTTTGTGCTTTCAACCTCCTTCCAGTTAGTGGAAGAGATGGGTGTAAAACCAGTGGTGGATCCCGGAAAGCTATACACTTCTGAAAAGTAGACACTATTCTGAATTCAGCAAGGAGTAATTTGTGTTGATTCTTCAAGGTTTTCCTATAAAAAGTAACAACTGAAATTAAAAACAAAATGTAAATTGCGTTGAAAGAAATTGCTATTTATGTCTAAGTTTTCCTCTGTAACTTCTTCTAACCATGGCAGATTTTCAAAAACAATATGCTGTTGCGTCCACAGGAACCTTCTGGTTGCGGGGATATATAGTACTTGTAGGTTCACCGAGTACCCTATGTTCCCAGAGCCTATATGTGAGCTGCACCTTGCAGTGGTTTTTCATTGTGTACCGTGCATACAGCAATTAATTTGCTAAAATAGCAAGAGTGGAAAAAGAGTATCAAGGAAACCTAGGTATTTCCAAAATGGGCGCAAAATATGGAGTTTAGAAGCAGTGGTTATTTGCACATTTCTGAATTTGGACATACCCATACTAGCATGTGAATTACAGGGGATTTCTCAAAATGACTTATTTCTTACACACTGTCTTACATTCTGAAGACACAAATGCAGAGAAAGACAATTGGTAATAACACTTGTTCTGCTATTCTGTGTTCCCCCACGTCTCCTGATAAAAATGGTACCTCACTTGTGTGGGTAGGCATAGTGCCCACAACAGGAAAAGCTACAATGCGTAGCTTGGAAACATCACATTTTTCCACTGAAAACTGACTAATTTTTTGCAAAATGCCTGGCTGTGGATTTTGGGCTGTAGCTCAGCCAGCACCAACCCTGTACATTTTAAAAAACTAGACACCTAGGAGAATCCAAGATGGGGAGACCTGTGGGGCTCTCACCAGGTTCTGTCGCCCAGAATCCTTTGTAAACCTCAAAATGTCTCTAAAAAAACATATTTTCCTCACATTTCTGTGATGAAAAGTTCTTGGGTCTGAGGGGAGCCACAAACTTTCTTCCACCCAGCAGTCCCCCACAATGGTACTTGTGTGGGTATACCTCATGCCCACGACCGGAAAGGCCCAAAACGCAACATGGACACATCACATTTTTCCACTGAAAACTGATTTGATTTTTTGCAATGTGCCTAGCTGTGGATTTTGGGCTCTAGCTCAGCCGGCACCTATGGAAATCTAGCCAAGCTGTACATTTTTGAAAACTAGACACATGGGGGTATTCATGGTGGGCAGGGCTGCCTGATTCTCCCTATGTGTTTTTACACAGAATCTATTGTAAACCTCAAATGGTGAGTTACAAAAACACATTTTCCTCACATTTCTGTGAAGGAAAGTTCTGGAAACTGGGGAGCTACAAAATTCCTTCCACCCAGCATTCCCCCCCCGTCTCCCGATTAAAAATGGTGCCACACTTGTGTCGGTAGACTTAGTGCCTGCGACAGGAAATGGCCAAGATCACAACATGAAAGCAGCTTATTTTTCCACCAAATGAACCTCTTTTTCCAATGTGGGTAGCTCTAGTTTTTGGACCCTACCTCCACCAGTGCCTAGAGAAACCTAGCCAACCTGTGAATTTTTTAAAACTAGACACCTAGGGGTATCCAGAATGGTGTGACTTGCATGGATCCCATTCGATTTTCATACCCACAATGCCCTGCAAACCTCCCACTTTTGCTGAAATAACCCATTTTCTATACATTTCTGTGACGGAAAGTTCCATGATCTGCAGGAATCCACAAAATTCCTACCACCCAGCATTGCCCCACCTGTGCCAATAAAACTGCTGCATCACCTGTGTGGCTGGGCCTAGTGCCACAATAGGAACGGATCAAACTAAGAAAAATAGGAGCGCTTGCGTGGAGACACTTATTGACCTTGGTTGGATCCGTTCCTTTTTCTGGCACTAGGCCCAGCTACACAAGTGGGGCAGAGTTTTTATCGGCACAGGAGGGGCAATGCTGGGTGGTAGGAATTTTGTGAATTACTGCAAATTCCGGAAGTTTTCAACACAGGAATGTAGGGAAAATGTGAGACTTCAGGCAAAGTTGGAGTTTTGCAGGACAATGTGGGTAAGAAACTGGTGTGGGGTGCATTTGAAGCACACCACCCTGCACTTGCCCAGATGTCTACTTTTCAGAAGTGACTGGTTCTGGTAGGTTTTTCAAGGTAGCAGCCTAACCAAGCCCAAAAAGTGCAGCTGCTGACCATTGCAAGTGGGACAATATTGGGAGTGGGCCAAGCTCTGCTGGCCCTTAAGTGAAAACACCTAAAAGAGTCTAATCTCCTTTTTCCCTGCCATTGGGATGAGATACTTTATTCATCAGGGTGGGCAGAAAGGCTGTGCCCATTTTGTGGGGTGGGGGCATTGCCATGCCCTTTCTGGGCAGCCCCTAATAGTCCCCTGTGCCTAGTAGGCTTTCTGCCCACCTCTCTTCCCCCCCCTCAGGTTGAGATAGCCCTCTGAGCACCGAGGCAGGGAAAGTGAAATGAGTTGATTGGCTCATTTCACTTTCATTTTCATTGAAATAGCATCTGCGCACCACACACACTGACTGTAATCTCAGTGAAAACTCAAAATAGCCTTGGGAGGTGGGGAACTTGTTCCCCACCTCCTGAGGCTCTTGGTTGAAACAGGGAGTCTCTGGTGCCAACACCTAAGGGATTTCCTGCTTGTGTGCAGAGGGTGGCCGGGGACTGTCCACAACACATCAGCATGGAAAGGGTAAAAAAAATAAACCTTAGAAATTCACTAAAAATAAATAACTGGGACGTTATAGTTAAGTTCAGAATTTACACACAAAAATCCATAGAAATTCAGCAGTTATAGTTAGTTATATCAAGAAAGTATAACCTGTGCCCTAATGCAATTATAACTTGCTCCCCTGCCTTGCAGTTTTCTTATCAATCATTTTACTGCAAAAGTTGCAGTGATATTATTATTTCATAAAAGATACCATCAGTAATGTAATATGTGGGGTAATTAGCAGTTCATGGCAAGGGCGCGAGTTATAATTACTTTAGGGCACAAGTCATAAGTGATGTCATCAATAATTTAATCTAACTTGTCATTAGTGATGTAATACATGAGTTTATAGGCAGGCCATAGTGAGGACCTCAAGTTCACACCTCGAGTTCTCGTTAGCGCAATAAAATATAACTGGTGAATTTTAATTGTAAGCATTTTTATATTATTGAAACACCCAACTATAATGTCCTATTAACCTTTTATTTTCCTGTATGTGTATACACACACACACATTTATATACATATGACACACACACACACACACACACACGCTTTCAAAGCAGTCCTCTTCTTCCACTTTTGTATTCAAGTGTCACACTTGTTTGATTTCTGTCCACCACAGTTTACAGCATGAGGCAGTGAGTCAGCCCACTTCAGCCACTGTCAACACGGGTTTGTTAAAAAGAAAATGTTTAAAAAACCTCATGGGCTTAACCTAGCCACACCTTTTGGCTTTGCCAGTGCCTGTTTATTAATATGGGGAACAATCTCAAATTATGTTTCTTGGGGATTGCACAGAATTGCTAAAATGCTGCATTAAGTGTTGAGAAATATGCAGCAGCATTTTCATTGAAACTCAGAGCAGCATTCATTTACAATTATTATCAGAAGGAACCTACTAGTCTTGTTGCCAGAGCAAACAATATAGGCCTAATTGTCAGAGATAGACTAATGTGGTGCTGTCTTCAAATAATAATGCTTACATTGTTATTTTTCCTTCGCAGTTTTGGATGTGGAAATGCTTGAAAGTACGAGGGCTGTGATTGATCAGGAGCCACACATGTTTGCTCTTCATGGTGTAAGTAATTTACTTAATGGTATACAGTTTAGGGGAAGAATAGGAGACTGCGGCATGCATCCCAATTTAAAGCTGACACAGAATGTTATTGTTTAGCGGGAGGATGTCTAACCGGATGGGGCACAGAGCATATCTCCTGGATGCGTCCCACTGCCACCTCTGTTGACAGTAGATGGGGTTACTATTTGTAACAGTTTACATCTATAATCTATTATTCAAAGAGTAATGAAGGGGAAGTCCTGCATATGCTTCCAGGGTAATAGCTAGTGTTTAAAGGGCTCTTATGTCGAACCACTGCTCTTATGCAGCATAGTGGAAAGTATTGTTGGGGCGAGATTCTCCTCTTTTGTCTTGGGTATTTTGTGTTGAAGAAACTGAGTTCCCGATTACTGTGTTCCTGCCAGTGGTTCACTTCTGAGGACTCTCATCCCTGTCATTTGATTACATCTCTCTGCACTGTCATAAAGCTCTTGTCTTGTCCTACATTTAAACTCTCACTCGAGACACCCCAGGATGCCATCCGATGGTCCTGTCGTCCTTCCATGCAGCCACTGAGCACGGGCCTCTAAATGCTTCTAGAAACCTCACTTCACAATTCTGTGCACTGGATGCTCACCGGCAGCGCCAGTACACGCTTTGCTATTGAGTGGATTCCTCTGCAGCACAGAACATTTGTTTTCAGTCATTTTCATTATATGTTTACTAAGCTCACAGCTCTTATGTCTTATGCTGAATTAGTAAATGCAGATTAGGCTGTAATGCTTTTGTATGTGCTTTCTTACATTCTTATAGTGTGCAGACAGATGCTGTCAACTCATCGTGCCCATACCGTCTGCCTTCAAATCTCAAACTGACTAACGCCACTTTCTTGTATATGTATCCTTGCAACTTTAATTCTTTTTTTGTGATGGACTTTCAAATAACGTTTCTGTTGCACCATACGAAAAGCTGCAATGAAGGTAGACAAAACCTTTTTGACACTAAAATGCATGGATAAGAATACGTCATGGATTTCTTAGGGTGTGCCAGTAGGGAAGCCTGACAAGCTGGCATGGATGCCAATCTCAACCCTTTAGTCTCAGCCATTGTGGCAATTACCAAAACCCTGTGTAAGTATTTATTTGGTCCTTTTATACTACAAAACCTTGGTCTGCACCCATTTAGACCCCTCCGCCAGCCTGGGTCTCGTGTTCAGTTGGATGCAAAGAAACATTGTACCACAGAGTAATGTAACCTTTAATAGCCGAATTGTCTGTGCTTATTACCCATACATACCAAAAGAGGTAATTGTAATGACTTACCGTATACATTAATTGGTCACTACAGGGTCAAAAGTGAATGAAGGTCTCTATTTCCATGTCTATAGCTATTAGCGAAGCTTATGTTTAAACGAATAGCCTTCATGACACAAAACCGCCTCCAACCTAATTTCCTTTAAACTTCTCTTTAATTTGACAAATGTGAACAACTGTTAAGTGACTTTACGGCGCCTGAGGATGCACAGAGGCAGTGTTCACAACGGTCAAACCTTAAAAAGAAGAGGTACATGAAGAGATGGCTTGAGTTTAAACAGAAGAGGGGACGTCTAGTTATCAAAGTAAGAAGTGTGCTCGGGCTGCTAATGTTGGGCGATCATGGCGTGAGCACAAGGAGTGCTGTGAAACCTATGAAGATGTGCAACTGGCAGAAAAAGCAAGTTGTTACTCCTCCGCGCATAACTAGTAAAGCCAAGGTGCATTATTGTGTCTAATGCCACGTTTCCCTAAGTATAAAGATGGACTAGAAACGGCTATGAAAATTGTGAAAGATTGCTAAAAAGTATACATTGGAGAAAGTGAGGAATGGACTTTAATGTGCCAATTTTAAGTTGGCTTCCAAGTTGGGAACTACCTGCAGAAGATATGTGAACACTCAGGCTATGCACTTCTGTGAATGTTCAACTTTTTCTGGTTTCATTGATAAACACGAGGTTACTGAACATCCTGCATACCTAGAACATATGAACAGTTGTAAGGGCACCTTTTGAATATAAAATCCCACAAATTGTTTTTTTTCTAAATTTGGGCGTATGATTTCCACTTACTGAATACATTTTTATGTGCTCTGTTTCAACCCTTTGAGAATCAGGCTCTGTGAAATGTAGATATCTTGGGGAAAAGAAAATTAAATAGTTTAAGAAAACACATTTCATATATCAGCTGAGATTTAACATGTAAAGAGATGTCGTGAATTGAAGGCAAATAAATGCAGTGCACAACAGGAACCTAGGTTTTTAAATAACTTACCACTGTAATGAGCAGAGTTAGGAACTATAAAAGCTAGTGGGCAGAGAAAGAACAATGCCATTGTGTAAAATTAGATATGTAACCAGACTAAATAAGTTATGTTAGTCATGGCTTGCAGTGCATTTTCTTTCTGACTGGAATGTTTTTTGTTTTTCAAAAGTTTATTCTCCCCCCCCAATAGATACAACATATATTGCAGCATACATCATTGTTCCGATAGTATCACACATTTTAAGGATGACTAGAGCGTGTCTTGTTTGACAACAATGCACACACATTTACTCCCATCCATTGCATATAGCTTCATTCCCTTTTGCCCATCTCGTAGGTATACATTATCGCAAACGTTTAATCTCACAGAGTATGTTTAAAGTCCATTACATTTTCTCAGTTGTGTTATACTTGGTGTTCGGCGAGGATGGTTTGGCTGTCTCCGGGCTCGTATAGTCTACCTCCTCCCCATCTGTCTATGACATCAAATAAGTGAGGAAAGGTGACCAAAAATCTTGGGGCCATGATCTGGGATGCTGCTCCTCACTAAATAATTCTACTTTCTTGCAGCAATGCACAATATACAAGTACGAGATCAATGGTTGAGTTTTGTTTTGTATCCATACCATTGCCACCTACGCTTCACTAATAGTAGAATTAAAGACACAAATTTATGGGAGGAGGCTGATATCTGAAATATATCACCCAGCAATACTGTCTAAGGCTCAGGGTTCTATGACAACTCTGTCATTACCCCTATTTTTTTCAATAATGCCTTTCTAAAAGTTCTACATTTTAAGGGATGACCATGACCTGTATGAACAAAGCAGATATGTCTCCTACATTCTGCCCCGCCTGGTGCCCAAACTTGAACATAGGTTTCAGAGTATAGTAGGTTTGATGTAAATATTTATGGAACAATTCTGTTTATTGATTTTGGAAAAACAAAAGTCATGTATTCTGTACACAGCATCTTCACCGACAACCTAGACGCCAGTGGCTCATGAACTTAGTGTGACATAAGAACCAAAACCCTTCAACCCCCGCCCTTCATCCCACACCCCTCCCACACTCTTGGGCTATCAGGAAAGTAATAGCACCCATCACATTGTTTCTTGCATGGCCCCAAACTGCGGCCTTCAGGACTGGATCTCTATCCTGGACCAAGAGTATTAGTCCTTGGCAATCCCTTTGTCCAGGGGATGTAGTATCAGGTGCAGCAGCTTCAGATATTTGGGGGAAGTTAGTTCCTAAAATTCAGTTGACAGAAAGTTTATTAAAGGAGTCCAGAGTTCTCGGTAGGAGTCGCGCTTGAGTTCACTTGCAAGAGTCAGCTTTTCCATACCCAATAGAAAACACAATTTATGTAACCATCTTGTGTACTCCGTGACTTTGTCCGTACCACAGATGGAGAATATAGGCAGATGGGCTGCTTCTAGATCGAGGTCCATCTGTCGAGCATGCGTGGTTCTCAGTGGATATGCCACGTTTCGGTAGGTTTAACAGGGTATATGCAGGATAGTTTAGAATTTTCTTGCCACTGCCCATATCGATATTCTCTAGTACTTTTCCCCAGAGTCAGACCAACTTGCAGCAATCCCATAGTAAGTGTATTAAGATACCAGTGTTCCCACAGCCCTTCCAGCGGGCAGGGAAATATCTCAATGCAGCCTGGCCGGCTGTCACGGCAGAATGCTTAGGTGGCCATTATGTATCTAGTTCTCTAGTGCTCCCTTTTGGCAGTCTATTGGTGCTGTTCCAGGAGGGCCATTGATCGTCCTAAAGGAACCATTGTTTGATATTTCCTATTGTTTTGCCATTGGTTGTGTGTGGTTTCTAGACAGTTTATGATGTGTAAAGATTAAAAGTGCTTTGTGCAAGTTTAAAATAAATAAAGAGTGAGTCTCATCTAGGATGCTCTTTGCTGTGTTTTAAGTGTTTGGCTGCATGTGCTAAAAGTCTTTGTTTTTAGGTCTGGCTTGACCACATACCTTTCAACTGACATTATGTTATCCAACTAAAAAGGAGTTTAAGGAGCACTTCCAGAAAAAGACCTTTGGCTCCACCCACATGTTGGCAGCTAGGAGTACTTGTTTCGATTAGGCAGAAGTTGTGATCTTCCACAAAAGAAATGCTTGACCACCACACAGGTGTAATCATTTTATTTATCCAGCTACTGAACTTGAACTTTCAGAGGCACATCCTTAACATTATAATGTTATTAAAGTGTCTTATTTAACTAGGTAAATTACAGAGGTTTTCTCTGGCAGCAACACAGATGGGAGGAGAGCCGTCATTAACTTTAAAAGTGTGTTGTGACAGTGCAACTGTTGTGTGGCTTAGGCTCCAACCACCTGTTGGTTCCACTGAATACAGAATTTGATTGGGCTGAATTTGTGTGCTTCCACTTAAGGCTGCACGTATTGCTCTTTTTGATTTGTTGACTTTTTGACTTGTGGCAACATTTATACTGGATACAGCAGAACTGATCTGACAGGGATCATGGACATAGGCCTGATCTGTTATGATAAAGGCACTAGTTCATTGTGCAAATCATATGTTCAGATTAATGGGTATTTATGTGCGGATTTTTAATACTCTATATTAAAGCTTTAAGATAATATTTTGCTCTCACAGTTTACCACAGTAGACAGCATTTTTGAATTTGGTCTCTTGTTGTGGCAAACCATTGATATTGAAGGTGTGAGAATCTGTTTTAGGCCATCCTAGGAAAGAACATTTGATTAACCAACTTAAATTTTGTATACCTTTCTTATTTTATGACTGTCTGATGGTTGCCTTGTGGAAAAGCTGTTGCTCAAAACTGTAGGCCTGATTAGGTTATGGTGACAAGAAATGTGCCCCTTTTGGTGCCCTGTAAATGTGTCACATGCTATAGGTTTAATCTGCTTATTATGAAACAATAAGGCAAAGACAGTTTTGCTTATTAGTTGTGACAAGCATATGTTAAAGTCAGTAGGCCTTTAAAAGTTAGTTGTTATCATATTGTGCTACGGACTTTATGTAGACAGGTAGTTTCTTACATGTAACCTCATGGATTACCATTGTAGAAAGCGTTTTGGCATTGACTAACCACACTGACATACTCTGTAGGTTTCACCGTGATGATTCTTGTTAGGTCTTTTGGGAGGGGTTCTATGTAGTTTTGCAAGTTGTATTTTTGTGCATATTTGTGACTTTATAACTGTACTCATGATGATTGTCCCTAATCCTGCAGCTACCCCTGTTGCTGATCTCTCCACATAGCACTTTAGAGCTGTTTGTGTTAACATCTCTTGGCACCCCAGACAAGTGAGGTGCCATTTTAGTTGGGAGGTTTGGGGCAATGCTGTGTGGTAGGAAATGTGCGTCTCCCCACAGAGTTCAGAATTTTCCTCACAGAAATGTGAGGAAAATGTGTGGTTCTTAGTCAGTTTGAGGTTTGCAGGGCATTGTGCGTAAGAAAACTGTCTGTCCCCCCACCCCCAAAGGGAACATAAAGACTGTTGATCTATGTACTTGCAGTGGGGGCATAGCCATGCCCATGCAGGTCAGCCCCCCCTATATAAAAAAAAAAAAAAAATACAACCTTCCCTGGTGTCTAGTGGGCTTCCTAAGATTCCCCCCCCTCCCCAGGAGGGGTGGGCAGATTTGGGCTAATCACACCCATCTGTTCCAAGGGGATGGGGAAGGGACATTAAGATTGCCATTGTAGTTTTTGGGGGTGGGGGTATGGCCATGCCCATAATGGGTAGTCCTCACCCCTTATAATTATTCTAAAACACTACCCTGGTGTATAGTGAGCTTTCTGCCTCTACATCTGTCCCTGGGGGGCAGAAAGACTGATCTGCTGTGGTGGTGGGGGTGAGCTGAATTCCTTGTCCAAGGGGCTGCTCCCCCAAAATCCCTGGTGCTAGTGGGTGGATCCCTGCTAGGGTGGTTGCACTCCCTATGGTGATCCCCAAGCAGGGATCCATTGGGGAGAGAGATAATTGGAAAGAAGAGATTCTCCCCTTTCCAATGATACCTTCTCCACCGTAATCAAATATGCCCCCAGACCACTGATGCAGTGAAAGTAAAACAAGACTATCATCTCGTTTCACTTTACTGTAATGATGCCAGCGCGCTGCATGCTGATCGTCATTACACTAACAAAACAAAAGAAAAAAAACGCTTCCCGAGCAGCCAGAGTTAAAAAAATAAAATATTAAGAGTTCTTCCGGAGCTCTGCATCAGAGGGACCTTTAGGTGCCTCCTCAGTATCGGGAAGTGGTTTACACCAGCACTGGGGAGTTGAGTGTGGATTATTACATTACACTGTACTAAAGACTGTAGGGCAGGTATTTTGTCACATGGAATTTTGGAAATTATTGTTGAAGACGAGTTTTGGTGTTAGTGACCCCCCGAATAAACCATAAGGATAGACAAATTGCACTACGGTAATCCTTATTACGCTCTATTAGTAGGGATTTTATATTATTTTGACAACTGTATTTTATACATATTAGTATTTTTATTGCAGTTATTTTTGTACTCCTATTTGTTTCAATAAATATATACTTATTTATACAATACAGTCCCTAGGTATTCTTAATTCTTCCCCCATTGATTTTTTTGGTAAAACATTGATCATAACACCCTATACAAAACACTTATATACAATAACATTTATAATCATGCAAATATTATCTATATAAAAATGACATTTTTTTATATAGATAATTTTTGCTTGAGTGATTAGAATTTTTATTGTATATAAGTTGACAACAAATATGAATACAAAAATAAATGAAAGAATTATTACAAATAAGAAAAGGACTAAACAGGGTGTTTATTAATGTATGAAAGGTTTAAACCCGGCTATAGCACAACCACTGCATCACCTTTGGTAACATTAGTGGAGTGCCAGCAAGGTTTTTAGGGTAATATATTTAAACATTCATAAAGGGAGCTTTGTGTATATACATTAACCCCGTCCCTTTATTGGTATAGGCCGGGGTTCCCTCTTTGGAATTTTTGGTGTCATTATTATTTGTACACAATATTAAAATGATGGTGTGTGGTGTTAATAGTGTGCATTGGATAAAAGTTAAGGCAAATGTGAGATATCGGAGTCACGTTGGTTGTGTGTGGTAAGGCCTGTCTGTAATGTATTAAATGCAGATTGTGTATTGGTTTTGGATGTGAGCGGCGAGAGTACTTAGTTTAAAACGAATTATTCTCCAAAATTAGTTTATTTTATGCATTAGTGTAGCCTTGGTTCTTTCTGAGAACAGTCAGCCTTTGCTTTGTGCGAGAAAGGCACAAGCAAAAAAGCACAAGGAGAGGCCATTCAATATACATTGTCACGGATATACACACTGCAGCCATATGCTTAGGCTAAAAGCATTAGTACATATTGAATAAGGGAACGTCAAGGCTATACTTTTGACCTTGGTGTATTGCTAATAAGAAAAACTGACTTGCGGGAGCAACCCTCAGATGCATGTAACATAATCCTCAATGAAATCATCTTCACCCTTTCCTTTGCCACTGGAGTACTTCGCTAAGCTGAGCATCGATTTCTTAGAGAGGATGTTTAGAGCCTACTTCAGTTTTCTTTTGCCACTTTTAAATTAGGATCTTTTTTTGACATTTAGTTGTACTACGCTGGGTCGACTCACAACTGAGCTTGACAAAGCACATGCAGCATGTTGAGAGCTAAGCTACTTGGTTCCTAATAAATGATTATCACACAACCACTTCACACCCGTACTAGAATCGCTTCATGGGTTCCATGCCAATGAGCAGTACAGGACGCTCCACCCACCACATCTCTAATCAATGCAGGCTATCTATCTTTTGGTCTAAATTCAGTCTTTATAGTTTGGTATCCAAGCTTCAGTCATTGACCTTGTTCTTGATGGCAGACCTCAGCACCAAGATGCTATATGACTGTCATAGGTGGGCTTTATAAATACAGTTTAACTTAAGGTATCTGAAATCAAAGAAGCCATAAACGATAAAATGGAGATGGGGCACCTAAATTTGCAGTTTTGAGTTGTGATGGTGTGTATTAAAAGAAAACCATAGTTTTTGCACAGTGCACAATTCAGCTGTATTTTTTTTATGCGAATGTACTCACTGTACAGTATAGAAAACATAGATAACCTTTGGAAAACATGTAAAAAATACAGTTCTCAAATATATAGAAAATCTTCTGGACCATAGGCCAGAATCTGAATTCTAAGTCTGCATTTTTATCTTAATTGTAGGTGACTGGAGCTTGAATGTATCATTAACATGTGAATATATAGCCAATACTCAAATTACCAACTGATAGATATAACTATCACATGTACCGCTGCTGTAAAGAGACATTGTAGACACTGCGTGCACCCAGATACTGACCATTTTAGCTCAAGTATCCAGCACACAAAAAAACCACAAAGATGTACAGACAAAATGGATGAAATAATATACGGGAATACCAGAAGGTTACAGTGAAGTTGCAAATCATTGTGTGAAAGAAGAAACATTTCCAAAGATTTCGCATCCTAGTAAATCAGACCATGGATAATGAGATTTTTGACATGGGCTATAAAGCAGAGGGATCCCTACACTTGTGTTCAGTTTTACGGTTTTAAGTGTACTGTAGAACAAAAGGCTAGTTATCCACATTCTGTTTAGCTAGGAATTGAGCTTGCATTTTCAGTAAAATAAACTGAAATAAGAGTGTGCCCTCTAGTGCGACAGCCCAACTAATACCACATGAACGTAGACAAAAGAAACAGCAGTCTTCTTAAACAATTAAATGTATAGGTGGATGGCACCAAAGGAGTTAAAGTGCCTTTGCACGTGGTAGATACTGAGGCATGGAATCTGCTGGATACTGGTTAGAGCTGATGGCCCCAGACATGAGAGAGTCAGGAAACCAAGAGAAGAAGCCAGTAAACTGGAGAAGATAAACACTATTAAAAAACAAAACAAAATGGAAACAATGCGTTCAGGCTTTGTAAAATAATATTAAATATCAGTGTGGATAGAGTAAGCACTGGAAGCAGAAGGGCAGGTTGGAAGTTGCCCCTTGTCCAATTATTCTGTAGGGAAGTAGGTTGTTTTAAATTAAAAGGAATTACCATGAAAAGAAAAACCTCTTCAAAACTAAGACAATTGATTGCCGCTTGATCTCACCAGGAATCCAAGATCCCTGCAAAGAGAGAAATCTGCACATCTTGTAATGTTGTGACCAGCACACAGCTTGTGACGCAAACCTGGCATCAAAAGTTCCAAGACAGTTTTGAGAAACCTTAGGACAGAAACTCCCCAAAACTAGCCCATTCTCAGTAACTTCCCTTCAGTATTCATCATCATATGTCATCAAGATGTCTTAGTAAGCTGAACTTTCACTGCTGACAAATGTAGTGTTCCATAGGTAATATGTTTCAACCAAAAGAAGGGCAATGGGAAATGGCAGGTTGTGCTACATAAAAAACACAAGTTTTTACGTGCACCCAGCACTCCGAATGTTTACGTGTGGGTAGGCGTCAGATGATTTTAGTGACATATGCAGTTATATAAGTTCTATTAGATCTGTTGCATGGACACCTGGGGACATCTTTAGTATCCAACTCCTGTCCATCTGAAGGGGAGACTGTCCTCTTTGCTGACAAAATTCCCCATCCCCTATCTGCACGTAGTTTCTCTTTCCAGTTGTGCACGAACATCCTTCCACCTATCTTACCTAATATCCTTTTACTCTTCTCACCCACTTTCACCCCATACTGATTGACAGTAGATTGTGTAACTGCTACTACGTCCTAAAGAAAACTATGCTTCCTGATTGCTCGTAAAACATAGATGCAGACATAAAACAATGTTGCTCCATAATTCTAGTAATGGCTGAAGGAGAGTAATAGGGCTATCATTCTGCAGATCACTATTATCAGTGTTGGGTTTTCTCGGAAGTGACATTACTGTGCCTTTCTTACATGTGCGACATATAACCTTCAAGTGATACCTTAATTGCCCAAGTGATGACTGGAGCGTGTGCTTGGAGCATAGAGATTAGATCTGGGTCATTTGATGATCCAGATTGAAGTTGAGACAAGGCATTGAAGACGTTGAAATACTGACTATTTCCAGCTTGGTGGACCTCTTAGCAGAAGAAATTGAATGGAATGTGTAAAGGCTTATAATTATTTGAAACTTTCGAAATGCCATCACTAGATAAGAGATCTTTTGCTAAATTAAACTTGAAGGAGGCTTAGCGTCCCACTATTACTAACCATTGGTTGGCTCAAGCGTCACTCACTTCCTTGCTTCTCATTTGTTAGCATGAGCCAGGTTCACTTTTTCTTTGTGTGTTTGTCCCTTCGATGGCGCATGGACCAAGTTCTAATTAATTGCTTTATTAATGTCCTTCTTCTGCTTGAGCTCTCATTTAGATACTTTTTTCTTTTTGCTTCCTCTATCGTTGCTTCTTCCTTGCATTTGCTTGTCTGGTGTTGTTGTAGCCTTCCAATGTTGTTTGCCACTCTCCTGTCATTGCTACTTGGCTGTTCTTCGTTATTTTCACTTCCTTCTGTAGTTGTTTCTTGCCCTCCAAGTGTTATTGTTTGCAGGCCTTGAAGAATCATAAAAATGTTACCAGACATTCAGATCTAGTTACTAGAATAGTCTACTTAGGTTAAATATACTTGACCCATAAAGTGGTTTCAAATTGTGAAGTCTTAAGCAAATATTTTATTTTTACAAAGCTGCCTTTTTTCATTATCACAAATGAGAGAACCTTCAAATAGGCACTTTCAGCATTTCTGCTGGGCAAAACAACTCTTGTTTGATTTAATAGACTACACTTTTGCTCTTGTATAATAAGAATCTAATTCACATATAGGTTACACATGACCCGTGACTTGCTTCTGAGGTAACTAATAGCATTGTCATCAGGGTGGGGGCAAGACTGTTTCTCAGTTCATGTTTAAACACTCACCTGTAATAAATAGATTACTAAAGCATGATGTGATAGCACACTGTCATTTATAAATATTACATTTTATATAGAGATGGCCACAAACAGTCCACTAATATGCAGTTGTACTGATAAAACCTACATAGCGTACAGGCAGTGTATTGAAATTGGGTTTCACCGAAAAAAACAAATGATGAAATGTTATGTGTTTTCATCGTCTTAAAATCTTTTTTTCAGCACACAGAGTTGCAAAAATGTGCTTTCCTAACTACTAAAATAGATTTTAAATTTGTACAGTTATTTACAAGCTATCTAAATGTTGCGTGTTAGAAAAAAATATTGGCATCCTACAGCCTTTTGTTTCACTCTCTGTACTGCACAATTGTCAGACAGTTCATGTTACAAATTGCTCTAACTTTGAGGTCAGAGAAACAAAAGTAAACACCAACTATATCAGGATAAAAGAACCAGCAAATTGTAAGAAGGCATAAGCTGACATTTGAGTTCTGTCTCTGAACACAGAGCAAACATGACAAGATAAAACAAGATTTAAAGACATCTTTGGTGCTCATTTAATTTCTTCTTTCTTACTTTCTGTTCTCTGTCGTCACTCCAGAACGGGAAGTAAGTATTAAAAGAAAAACTTGCGCTGATAAAATCTAACTTGCCATATTGAGTGGGCAAGCAGATTTCCTGATGCCTTTTACTCCACCAGCCCCTTCGGTCATTGTTCCTTGCTCCACCTCCCTTGTATTTAAAAAAAAAAAAAAAAAAAGTGCTAGGGATTGCCAGTGCTGGCTGCGTCATAGTGCTTGTTTTTTTTTTTTTTTTTTTTTTGTTCCTTTTTTTGTCAATTTGGAGAGGAAGAAATTGAGTTCTAAAGCAGTGCCTCCTGGTTCATTCGTGGGTTATTTTCATTCTGCGCTGCTCTTGACTGGATACCGCTCTACATCTTAAGGCGGATGTTAATTGCAGCCATTTTAAGAACCACACATGGTGTTCCTTGTAGGACTTGGATCATTGCTCTAAAGTAACAGAAAATCAGCTCAGTGGAAATAGCACTGCTCAAAGTATCACAAAGTACTGACTAGGGGGACATGGCTATGCCAGCCACCAGCACAGCTCCGTTACGTTAGAGCTCCCACCGGACCGGAGACCAGGGATTTCGCCGGGAAATGCCACCACAGTAACCTGGGTCTCCTTCAAATTGCCCAGTAGAGCGACAATACTTGCTGGATGCCCAATACGTATTGGATGCGCAGCAATCGTCTCTTGGCCTACATCTTGGCCCGGCGCCTCGGAAGCCCCACAGAGAGATGGGTTGCAAGTGGGCTGGAGAAGCAGGCCGCGGAAGCCGTGCAGTGCGGCTACCACCATCTCTTGCTTATCGCACCACTGTCCTCTCCCGCGCACCAGCCTTGCACGAACCGTCACTTTGTACAGCCCGGAACGGTCACTGACACCTGGGGATACTGGTGGTACTGGCAGGGGGCTGATCACCTCCAGCAAGTGCCTGCGTGACATGGCCAAAACGCTGCTACCTGCTTCTGGACGCCCACCCTTACTTTGGTGTCCTCGGCAGACTGCATGAGGTACCTGGGGCCTTGTGGGGGACCTTCCACATTACCAGGTATGGATACTTCAGATGCACATCTCCCCCGCCCCCCCCCTCCCCCCTGCGGGGATATATCATTGTTATTGCTTCACTAGCACTGCAGCCCAGGGAGTGCATTGACAACGGGTACCCCATCATCACTGGGGCACACATAATATTGCGCACAGTCCCTGTTAGTGCGTTCCTGGAGGGAGACTTGTGTGAACTCCTCATTATGCCCACCCATAGATAGGGGCCACTGTTCAAAATATTACTATTATTGGGGAGCGTTGGCTGCCACTGGGGCCTACAACTATAACGCATCAAGAAGGCCGCTTGAGGGTGCCGTGCGATCTGGGTGCCTGCCGTGCATCTTCCTTGCCTCACACTGCTCAGCGACTACCCCACACCAACCAAAACTGAATGATGAGAAAAGGGGATCCTAAGCAAAAGAAACTTGTTTTTGACGGGCAGTGGCAACCACCGCAAAAGGAGTTATCCATGATGGTGGAGACGAAGGCTCATGTGGGGGAGAACAATAATCTATCCATCAATGCCACTGCCATACTGATGGAACTACGTGCTGGCTTTAAAGCTGTGAATGCCAGGTTTGATTCCATGGCCGGACACCTTGACCGGATAGGCAAATATCTCAATAAGCAGGATGTGCCCGACTGGAACATGAGGATGACCGGATATCTAAAACTAAAGATGCCGCAACTGCTCTTACTCTGAGTGGAGGTCTTGGAATCACACCTTCGTACAGTTGTACTCAAGAACGAAGACCTCGAATCACGCAGTCAGCGTAACAACATCCGTATCATTGGGGTATCGGAATCAACCAATACAGGCCGCCTAGACCATTTTGTCGTACAACTACTTACCAACCCGTTTTATAGATCCAACTACCACATTCGTAGTGGAACAAGCCCACCGATCACTCATGGCATGTCCGATACCTGGAGGCCCCCCCATGTCCAGTTATTGCCCGCCTTGTGAACTTCAAGTACCGAAACACAATACTATGCCTGGCCCGTTAAAAGGCACCCCTGCAACACTAAGGTGCCTCACTTTCCCTTTATCCTGATTATACTGTGGTGGTGCAAGAGGCCAAGCATAAATTTCAGGATGCCAAAGCGCCTCTTAGGAAACATGGTCTACACTACAGCATGCTGTATCCTGCTAGACCCTGCGTGAAATACTCAAGACCATCCCCACACCCGGATCATTTGATGCCAGACCACTCCTCAACACATGCCCCTGACGTTTTTAGCCAGGAACTATTTTCTATGCCATGAACTTCCCTTGGACACAATAGTTATGCCAGACTGGTGGTTCTACCTCCCTTCCATTGCCATGAGATCCACCGATGGATATCCATCTCCACGCTGCTAGAAAGTGGGTATTTGTTCAGTGTACACCCATTAAGGATTGGGTCCCATCTTTGGTAGCGATGTCACCGCCTCCCCGCCCTCACGGTTAACACCACGTTGTATGAGATTTTGGATTTTTGTTTAGTATTGTTTAGGGCATCACCTGTCTGTGTTTTGCCAGGTGTGGGTGGGGGGAATGGGTCTATTAGAATACCACTAGCTTTGGTATTGTTTTAGTTTTTTTGGAGTTAATGTTTGCACATATATGCGACACCATTACATCACCCTTCACATATCAAATGTCTGACACAGGATCAAATATACAGCCAACTTTGGATGTTAAACTCTGATCCTGGAACATCGGAGACCTTAGCCAGCACAAGAATATACATCAGAACAACGCATGCTGAAACCACGCATGCCTGAACAACCGTGTTGTCACCACTAATGCCTTTAGCATGAATGCCTTAACAACAACTTTTCGTTGTAAAGGCATGCGTGGAACGCCATGCATGGTTCCAGCATGCAACCCCCGACACCTACCCCCACCCCTAAAACTCTGCGACACCCCCCCACCCCTCCCCTAAACACAAAAATTACTCCAGCCCCACAACCCTGCCCCTAAAACTACCGCGCCCCCCACCTTGCCCCTAAAACCTAAACTACCCCAAGCCCACACCCTGACCCTAAAACGAACCCAACCCCTGCCCCTAAAAACTAAAATTACCGGGATCCCCCCCCACCCTGCCCCAAAAAACAAAAATTAGCCCAGCCTCCCCGCCCCTAAAATTACTGTGACCCCGCCCCTAAATCTACCCTGACACCCACCCGCCCCTAAACCACCCCTGCCCCTAAAACCACCTCAACCCCTAAAAACTAAAATTAACCCCCACCACGCCCCTAAAACCACAGCGACCTTCCACCCTTAAAACCTAAAACTACCCCACCCGCCCCTAAAACTACTCCACCCCGCCCCTAAAACCGAAACTACCCCAAACCCCCACCCACCCCTAAAACCTAAAACTCCCCGACCCCCCCCCACCCTGCCCTTAAAACCTAAAACTACCCTCCTACCCCGCCCTTAGAACCTAAAACTACCCCTGCCCCTAAAAACTAAAAGCATCCCAACCCCCCCACCCTGCCATTAAAACCTAAAATCACCGGACCCCCACTCTACCCCTAAAAAAACGAAAACTACCCCAACCTACTACCCCGCCCTTAAAAACTACAACTACCCCCACCCGTCCCTAAAACTACCCACCAACCCTACCCCAGCCCCACTTACCTGACTGCGTCCTCTCCGATCCAGAGTCTGTTTTCCTCTGCCTTAACCACGCATGTTCATTGTTCAGGACATGCATGGTTAAGGCAGAGGAAAACAGAGTCGTTGTTCAGGAAAGCGTTGTTCCGCTTTCGTGGACAACGCACAACATTGTTGTAGAGTCCTGGTGTAGGCTGCTTCTCCCAGCACAAGGCAAACAGGCTAGACTAGGCGCACAGGAGACTTCTATACACCCCCACCTCAAATTGTACATTTGTTAAACAATGGGGACCCCACCGCTACTTTCCCAATTATAGCGCCTATTCCTGTTCGGTTTGTACTCTGATTCATAAAAACCTACCCTTCCAACACCATCAAACTATGGGTGTTTTGGCCGATCGCTAGTTTGCGCTGCGCAACATTTATGCTACTAACAGATACTCCTGAATCTTTTTGCAAAATACACTCACACCATGATAGAGAACCTGCTGATCGTTTAATAATAAGGGGGATTTCAATCTACTTCATAACAAGGACCTGGATACCACGTCCACTCGCCCCACTATAAAAATGCAGTCTCAACAGATACTCTGTGATATCTGCACGGCTCACTCATGACGGGATCCCTGGTGCTTATTCCCAGCCACAACACTGCTGTACACAATCTATTCTGTTCCACACAACACCTGGTAGCGAATAGATTTTTGCCTCCTATCGTTGTCAGTTTTGCCCTGGGTCGACTGCACCACACATCTTCCTTGGCCCTCCACAACAACGCGTTTCGCGTGAACATCCGCACTGATATCGACAATTTCTCCACCAATGCAGTCACGGCGTCTTCTAAAGCAGTACTCTGGGAGGCCTTTAAATCCTACATGAGAGAAATGGTCATACCTCAGCTCTCAGGGGTCTTAAGCTCTATTCGGAGGGAGTATTAGCAGAGTTGAGCTGACACTGGCTGACTTGGACTGGGGAGATGCCGTGGGGGCTGGGGAAGCGTCCTTGCAAGCGCAGTCTAAACCTATGGTTGAGTTCAGGGAAGTTGCGAAGCGTGATACCAAATTCTTGGGCAAATACACCAGGGGGCGCAGGTATGGTGAGGGCGACAGGCTGGGCCGCACTCTGGCTTGCATCTTGAGACCCCTCCCAGATATTTGTTGTAAATCCCCAAGCTGCGGCTGCCTGATGGCACAGTGGCTTCTGTGGCCACTGCCGTGCAGGCATATTTGCTCGACTACTATATAGAACTCTACACGGCAAGAGTCGTGTCCTGTTCTCATGAGCTGCTACAGTACCTCAAGGAGGATGCCATAGTGTGGCTGGATTCAGCACATCAACCGTATCTCAGTGAGCCCTTCACTGAAGAGGAGATTCTGCTCACTATTGACGCTTTGGACAGCTCCAAGGTCAGGCAGATTCACAGTTATTTTCTTATAAAACCTATGAAAGCCTCCTGGGGCCGCAAACAAATATGTTGCCTGAATTATGCCCCCCCCCCACTAGACAAGTTAAACACCCAAATTGATTGTTGGATACGCCTCACCTTGTTGATGGCGGGGCACATAACCTTGATCAAAATGGTTGTGCTCCTGTGCTTTTTGTATTTGTTTATCAACATCCTTATGATCCCACTCACAACCTCCTCCTTCACAGTGCTTTGGGCCTCCCTGACACGCCTGATCTTGGCCGGTAGGAGCCCACACATCTGTTGGGAGATACTGACGCTCTAGTATGATCGTGAGGGTTTCAGGGTCACTCATTTTCAGTTGTATTATTCAACTGCCCAGTGCTACTATGCATATTATTGGTACCACCCCGACTCGCGTCTGCCGTACCACATCCCAGAGAGGGACTTGGTTTACTTCACCCGCCTGAAGTCTTTGCTCCCTGCGGCATTTCGCTGGACCCTACAGATGTTCAACCACTGGCCACAGCCTTCTGAACCTTGCACCTCTTAACGTGCCTGCTGGCATGCACTGTGCTCTTCTCATCTTCCCTCCCTCTGGAGGATAACCCATAGCGCCCCCTTACAAAGGAAAAATTGGTACATTCCACACTTGGCTCTTATAATCAATATGGGTGATCTTTTGCCTGACGGCCACTTGTTCCGGGAAACTGGGGATGCCCGCTTCCATACTGCCACCACTTTGTTCTTGCAGCGCACACTGTGTGCACTACTTACTACATACCTGCTAGCGCCAGTGGACTTCACACCCCTTATTCTAATCATCACCGCCGACTTGAGTCATAACCTTGTCTCCAAACTATACCACACTTGCCTTGCTCTTCTCCCAGTCCGAGACGGCAGGGTGCGGGGGGCATGGCAGACAGACCTGGGGCATTCCTCTTCTGATAAGGTGTGGTATGCTTACTCCTCCCTAACACGTACAGTTTCCCCTAACCACTGGCATAAGATTTTTCATTATAAATTCCTTTGTAGAATTTATGTGACACCCAGTGCCCTGGCCAAATTTGACCCTAAATGCTCATCCACCTGCTTGAAACAAGAAATATCCCGCCACCGCCACCCATTGTAGCCTTTTTACTTGTTGGCTTTGATAATTTTTAGCTGTCAAAGGAAGGAAAATAGCAGGGAAATTAGTCAGAATCCAAGTTCTATAGTAGTAAAGTAATTCCATGCATAGATAAAAATTGTCATTAACAATAAAATACGCTCTGGGTGATTTAAATGAATATCAATTACATTAAAAGAAATACCTTACCAAAACAATATTGCCTTATATTAATAGCAGCATAGTACAATATGTTGCTAAAAAGAGAGATCAAACCTAATTACTAGAAATAGAACTGGACCTGATAGACAGTATCTAATAAAGTCATTAATCATGGATGCTGTTGAGGATGTATTTGCATTTCTGCTATTAATGATTTCTTCCCTTACCCACTCCCCCAGTCTTACATAAGGTGCATCTTTTTCCTGGAATTATGTGCAGAAATACGATTTAAATGAAGAAATAAAACAAAATAATAATGCAGTGTGTCATCAAACCTCGAGAAATCCTAAAAATGTAACTAGACCAGAACAAGAGTGTTTCTAGGTTTATGTTTAAACACTCATTTTTAATAAGTATATTAGAGAAGCATGATGTGGTCGCACGCTGTCATTTACAGAGAGAAATTTTCCATGAAATGTCCAAAAACCTTCCCACTAACTTGCAGCTTTACTGATAAAACTATATGATGCATTAACAAATATGTGAAAATCAGGTATCAAAAAACATTTATTCTTTGGATATCACCAAGTAAAGTGTTCTGCTGTGTTTTCACACAGAAGTGCACACAGGCTTTCACAACTACTGTCATATATTTTAGAATGTGTGTACAGGTGACTTAGCTATTTAAATGTGTGTTAGGAAGAAACTGACAACATCCTGTAACTCTGCAGTCAGAAGGAAAATTAATGTAAGATAAACTGACTTTTGACCTCTCTCTGAACACAGAGCACTTGTGACAAGAATAAGGTTTAAAGGCCTCCTTCACGTTCTGACTGAATAAAACACCTGTTTGTCAACTCGCCAGAAGGGTCCAGTAGGTCCTAAAAATAGCTCGACTTGATAAAATATGACTTACCATAGCGAGTGGGCAAGTAGAATTTTCGAGGTCTGGTCACTGACCATGACAGACTGATAATAAAGTCTGACAAATCATAGTTGTTCTCCGGTATGTTTCTTGTAAAAGCTAAAACCAAATGCATACAGATAGTTTGAGTCCCAGTTCGCTCTGAAGTATCCAGAAGGGAGAACTAACCCTTCAGTTGCTAATGTATTAGTGTCAATATTTGTTCTGATCTATAGCTACATTCCACTTGAACATTACCGCCCTTCTGTGCTTATTGTTGAGTTTGAATCCCTGAATGATTTATTGCCATCATTTATACAGAGAGAATGAAGTAGAGGAGGATAATTTTCCGCCACCAAGAACCTTTCATTCTTATATGTAGAATAAATGTACTTCTCATAGCTACATATAAATAGTTGCTAGTAAAAAAAGAGTGGTTATCTTTTTTCCACTATGTTCAATACAGCAGACCTTCAAACAGTAACCACTGTTTATTGTAACACCAGGGATTCAAACTCCACTCTTTAAGGTGGCAGTTCTATAGAAGAAAGCTCCTACATCAAGCACTCTGAAGGACTCTCGTCGGTGCTTTGATGTAGAGTTAGTCTAAAGTGGTCTATCATCTGCTTGAATGGACCTCCGATTATAGGGTACTAATGACCGGGCTTCAAGGTTCAAGAGGATCCTAATCATTTTTAGGTCTCTTCGTCAAAACATCCTTTGGACCCTGACTGTATTCAGTTTTTCTGGCCCTATTTTACACATATGGCAATTGTAACTCTGATTCTTGTTTGGTTGAGACATCAAAAGGAAATGGATTTATTTGGTTTTGTTTGCATTGTGGTGCCACTTGGCAAATCTGAATCAAATTGTACATTCTCTTACAGCCAAAAGTGCTAAACAAATTTACAGTAAATGTGGCAAGACAGTAAAACTTTACTCAGAAAATGTGCTTCTGTTGGCTTAGTGTCTATCTGTACAGTAGTTTGAGCAATATAAGCATTTTAAAAAGTTGAGGACTGGGCTTTAACGGGTTAACACTTTTGTATATCTGTTTTGCTTTAGATAAAGAAAGATTTCAAAAGAAAAACAAGCATTTTCAATGCGAAAGATCTTAGAGTTATTGGCATTGTATTGTAAATTCATAACTGCCCTTTTCTTGCAACATAAATTGGTCAACCCTACCTCATAATTTTGCCTTTTCCTGCCATATAATTCCAGTGGCCCTGCATATATAAAGGACTTCCATTTACCTTCTTCCTCTATCTGCAGAAAAAAATGAAAATGTTGCCATTTAGGATCCTAATTTAAATCTGCCATATTAATTCCAATAGAGTACCACTTTCACCACCCTATCAGAGTTGCTGGCTGGCTAATACAATCCCCCAAAAAAGAAACAAGACAGCCACAGAGGAGAAGTATACCTGAAGGGTCATCCAAGCATATCAAGACTGTTCAAACAGTCATAGTGTAATAAGGATGTTAAGTTGATCTGAATCATGGTCATATTTGTAATAAGGAATTATTATTAAAACACATATAATTAGCATATAAACCTTTATCAGAAATACACTTTGACATTAGACTGTAATGCTGATAACAGCCGCTAGAGGGCAACATGACAAAAATATAATTTGTAAGAAACATGGTCATGTAACCATATTGTTAGCCCCTAGAGGGCATAACCCCATGAAAAAACAGGAGAAAGTAATGCAGTGTAATTATGTACTTAGTCCGTAGAGGACGTTTTTAGGGCTAGCAGGCCTTCTGCAATGATATTACTAACAAGTTCTTTAAAGCAAAACTTTTTCCAGCTGTAAAACAAATGTTCTAGCCATGAGAACACTTAAAAGACACTGAAAGGTGGGAGGGGGTTATTATTTTGCGGTCCCCACTAACTTATTGTGGGAACCCAGAGATGTAGACAGAACATTTGGAAGGTGGTCTCATTTTCCTAGGACCACCACAGGCTGAGTTATGAACAAAAATGGCTTGTAAAAGTAATGCCCTGCAAAGCATTATTGGGCAAGTTTGCATGCCAGGAACATTTAGTATGTTAACTGAAATTAACAGAACAGCCCCCCGACGACACCACAATAAAAATAACATCTGGAAGAAATGTGGTCATGTAACCATACAGTCAGCCCTTGGACAGTATAACCACATGAAAAAAGAATGGGATAAAGTAATGCAGTTTAATCATATATGCAGCTCCTAGAGGTCGAAGTGCACTACACATTTTCAAGGCTAGCAGGCCTATTGCAGTGAAATTACAAACATGGCCCATGAAACATAACTTCTGCCAGCTGTAAAACAAAAGTTCCAGCCATGAGAGAGCTTACAAAGATAATGAATGGTAGTAGGGGATATTACTTTGGAGTCCTCACTACATATGATGTAGTCACAAAGACCATGTTGTGGTGAATGTCTTGAGGGTGGTCCCATTGCCTTAGGACCACCACAAGCTGAGTTGTGAGCAACAATGTTTTGTAGATGTAATGCCCTGCCCAGCCTTATGGGGCAAGCTTCTGTACCACAAATATTTTAGTATGTTGCTGTAATGCTTAGAACAGCCCCTAGAGGACACCACAATGAAAATAGCATTCGTAAGAAACATGGTCATGTAACTATATCATTAGCCCCCAGACGACATAACCACACCAAAAGAAAATGGCAATAAATAGTGCAGTGTAACCATGTATTTAGCCCGTAGAGGGCATAATGCAGTGGTTTCCAATCTGTGGTCCGGGGACCCCTGGGGGTCCGCGACTGCTTAGAAAATTAAATAATATTAACAGATTAGGTCCCCAGCTTTCAGTAACTGCTTTTTGGGGGGGGTCCCCGGATTCCAGTACTGATTCACTGGGGGCCCCCGGATTCCAGAAATGATGAAGTGGGGGTTCACAGAAGTCAAAAGGTTGGAAAACACTGGTGTAATGCATTACACATTTTCAGGGGTAGCAGGCATATAGCAATGATATTACAAACAAGGCCCTTAAAACATAAGCCATTCCCAGCTGTAAAACAAAAGTTCCAGCCATGAGAATGCTTAAAAAGACACTGAATGGTGGGTGGTGTTTGGGGACCCAGAGATGACTTACACAGAAAAAGTGTGTTGTGCTGAATGTTTTGAATGAATTGTCCTGGGTCCATCACAGGCTGCGTTATTAGTAAAAAACCTTTTGTAAAAGTAATGCCATGCAAAGCATTATGGGGCAAGTCTCCCAAGTACAGTGACTATTGTAGTATCTGCTCTCCCGCTGTGCTGGGAGAGCCGCTTTCGCTTTGAAGTGTTCTGTTTTATGTAAAGAATTTACCAATTTCAAGTGTTTTAGGGGAGAGCTACAAGAAGCGACTCTGATTAGGTAACTGAACAATGTGGCCGGCGCTCCAATACCGCCGATCGAGTTCACGTTGTTGTGCCTGTTCACACTGTGAGTGCCATGGCCGCTATGCAGCATGAAGGGGAGAGACAAAAGAAAAAAAATAGTTTGTCCATGCTGAAGTATATCGGCAATCGTGCAATAATCCATGTAACAGGGGCAGTCTGCAAGGCTTGACAAAACCAGCCTCATGGTGGGACAAACGTAAAGCATTTACCAATGACATCAAGTGAGTTTTGATAGGCAAGCCCAGGAACGAATGAAAGTGATGGGTGTGGTTAAAAGCTCACACATACTTTAAACCAGTCAAATCGCTTGTGTGCTCAACCTAAAAAAAATTCCAAAATGATTGGACAAACAGCCTTTTCTTCCTTTGTCCTTTTTCGATCTGTAGTTCCAGTGTTAGTTCAGCAGATTTAGGTGGCCCATTTGGATGCCAAAAGAGAAATTTCTCTTATGGCAGAAATTTTGTAACCCAGCGCACATTCCCCATGCCCTGACCCAAAAAAATAAATGACAAGCCCATATAAGGGGGTCGGGTGAGCACGCCCTAACCACAGGTCATAGTAGGGAGAAAATCATAGAGTCCCTCTAGGAATAAAAACAAAACAATTTTTAAATGAGCAGTGGAATATGCTAATCCTTTTGGGAATTCCTGGAACCTCAACATCTAACATGATAGCCGGGGTCCCCTGTATCTACCATGGTACCAAAGATTCAGGTGTCTGGTATTGTGAATCCCAAATAGTTTTTTCCATTAGTGCATGATACATTTTTGAGTACCGGAAACCAAGGGCAAGTTTCACTAACCCATGTACCACCATTTAGGCTCGTGCAGTTATGGATAAGGAACCATGAATCCCTGGAAGAAGAGGCATGGGTCAGAAAAGCTTGACTTGAGTTCAAGGCACCCAGGTAGGATGCTTAACCTGGATTCCCAACTAAGATCGCAAATCCAAAAACAAGCATTTGCAATGCAGTGGGTCTCGCGTTTAATCGAGTTAAAGCTGTTAGCGTTGTACACTCCTAACCAGACTTTTCTTGTCACATAAACTGAAAAGTAAAGCAGTTTCTCATAAGCGAGCCGACGGCCGCCATGAGCGCAAAGCAAACACACAAAAGGAAACAGAAGTTTGCTTGCAGTGAAACATATCAGCAAAAGTGCAATTATCCATGTAACAACTTCGATGTCATGCAAAGTGCTCTACTACTGCCCAGCGAGATCGCGCTGCCTACGAAATAAAGAGAAAAAATAGTGCAGAAAGCACACGGAAAACATGGAGCCTCGTATGTTTTCAGTAGTTGGCTGGTGCGCTCGAGGCCGGCTAAACACCGGAAAAGGCATGACGTATGCATGCCTTTCACTAATTAAATCAAGCTAAGTTTAAAAGGCAAGCCCACGAACCAACCAAACTGATGGACTTGACATGGGCGTGGTTAAAAGCCTACAGAGCGATTACACTAGGGACGGATCGCTGTGCGCTCGACCCTAACAAACCGCTCTTCTGTTGACCAGTGGTTAAATGGCCCCATTCGGTTAGGTGTAGCACCTGACTGCAACCCACAGCAGAAGGCCATGTGCACAGGAGGTTGGAAAAGAAGTATCTCATTAAATGCGCAACGGAATTCATTGAAAAAACGAGTTAAACTCAGTTATGGGTCGAACTCAAACTCCGAAAACCACTGAAATTCACCAGTTATGGGTACAGACTCACACAACACACTTATATGGATGAAAGTCATAACTGAGTGTTTTGCACATTTGAGCCAGAACCATAGCATACATGCATATATGCAGATGTAGATGTGTATACGTTGTCCTTCTGTTCTGACCTGTTATTAGCCATGGCATTTCATGTATGTGAGCACTGAGTAAGTAGTGTGCACACGCACACTTTTCTTTGTATTTTATTTTAATATATTTTATTGTATATGAAGGGCCCTGTGATCTCTCTCTGTCCCTTTAAAAAACTCGCTGCTCTACCGTAGCTGCCCGCTTATACATTTCTTCACAGCACACCCCACCCCCACGTAATTAATTATTTATTATTTTCTGGGCCTGGCTCTTGCAAAGTGTACGTGGGCCGCTCGCTTCATTTTAAGTGTCCCTCCCACTTTATATTTTAATTTTGTTTGACCATTCCAAAAAGATCTGTTGGCCATCTTGTAACAGTAAAGTTAAAAAAAAAAAAAAATGGCTCCCAGTACATCATGATGCATGTGTATGACCACACCTGACAGCTATCTTGCAGTGGTTACTGTTCCAAGATGGCAACCATGTCTGCACCTGCATGAAAAAGGTTTGTTATGCAGAAACATGCGTTGGTATCCAGCACCAGTAACCGTTCCAAGATGGCCTCTGTGTTTGCGCATGCATAGTGACACATATACACAAACCCACCAAGATGCATGCACTTGTATTTGTAGTGATGTGCCAGTAGTAACTGTTTCAAGTTGCCCACTGGAAGAGCCGGATGGCCATTTTTGGATTTTTTAAACTTTTTCATTCCAGGATGAAACCATTTTTATTAGCATGGCCCGTGCCAATAAAACAAGCTTTGGAAAAGCCAATGTGTCGGCACTTCCCTTCCAAAGACAAGACCCATTGTATTTTGAATATTTGTTTTCATTCCATCATAATTTCAGTTTTGCTTTCCCTTTTAGAAAACTCTTTAAATGGCATTGAAAACTGCTAAAATTATCTATTTACTTGGAACACGTTTCTGCTCATCTGTGAGTTATGTATTTCTGTCAGCCCTGTGAAAACCACAGTTGTTTGCTTCCTGTGGTATATGGGTTTTCTTAAATGCAATCCATCATGTAATTTTTATTGTTTTCTTGAACACTATGTTTAAATAGTGGTTCTAATCGAGTTACAGTTTTTTACTTTGAAGGTGTTGTTTATCATTCAATTCCTTAATTTCACTGTCAAAATATTTAAACGTTTTAGGGGCAAAAAATTTGGGAACCAGCAAGTTCTCCACTTATGAGGGCAAGCCAACAATCCCAGCTGGACTAACCAGTAAGCCTATTCCCAAGACTGTTGAGACACCTGGGCTCATTGAAGGTAGAGTTTGCAGGTTATCGAAAGTTAAAGTAACTGCAGTTCCTTGAGCTGTGGATTGGGTTCTCCTACGCAGAAACAACAACTCAAACTCTGTGCCAGCTAACAGCAAATAACACCTGTCTCACCCTGCTTTTCCAGTTTCTGCCTCTCAAGAGGCAAGATACCTACAGGGGTGTGTAATTTAATAAAATATTTACTTGTTCGTGGGACAGGTTGCTTTACAAATCTGCTGGTCCTGTAAAAAAATTACTTGTCCTTTTGATTCCACATAATGTGTAACCAAATGAGGGCAGCAATCTCATTACATAACAGCTCTGATAATAGCCTTTCTGATGATGCCAGGGCTCACACTATAGTAGTTTTGAATGGTAGCAATTCCCATATTTTGCCACCTTTCTGCAGATCCACATACTGGGGTTGGAAGTAGCCGTAAGCAATAGTTCCAGGGTTGGAATGCCCTTTTGAGTCTGTGCAAACCTACTAATTTTCTTGTTTTAGGGGTTTCACCAGCTCTTCTCTCATCCTTTCCCATACTGAGAAAGGTTGGAAACTTACTCCTGAAAAGGGCATAAGTAAAACTTCTTCCAGGGTTGCGGAAAAAAGTGGTTGGAGGGAAAGTTGAACGTGTGAACGCTCAACTGATTTTCACATAGGCAAACCTACACATGCATATTTGCTATACTAAAATGCAGTTCACAAATATCTCCTAGGAGTATGATTTCCCGGGCTACTGCAGTAAATTGTTGTGACTTCATGCAAGCCGTAACTCTGCACTATTGCAAAAAAATATACCAAAGGTGCTTTTTTGTGACTTTCTTTAAGAATTGGGTCCCTTATTAGGTCTTGCATGAACCAACACCTTTTGGTGTTATTAATGTCGGTCTATTGACTGGCTTCACTGTGAGTGGCAGCATTCTGCTCTTTCACAAGGAGTATATCGGCACACAAAGAAGTTTGTTTCAGTGACACAGACTAGTGTGGCAATGTGTGCTTTTTAAGACCAAAACATATTTTTGCTTTTAGGCAGTGTTTGTTATAATGGTGAGGGCCCTACAGCTCCCACAATGATCCAGTTTTCGAAAAACCATGTCAAAACAAGACACGCATTGACAAAACCAAAATGCTGATCACCAATATCAGACCTATTGGCTTTGTCAGTGGTTGTTTATTTTCATGCTTCCCAAAATCTTGTTAAAGCAGATTACACCTATTTTTCCTTTATGAATATTTTTGGAAATGCTACCATGCATCAACATATTTTAATAGTAATAGTATCTAAAATTTGACTGTAGTTTGTTTAGAAAAACATTTTCTTCCAAGTTGCAATTTTTTGTGAACATTTTAATTTGAAAGCAAATAATTCTCATTCTTGCTTCCAAGCTTCTACAGATATTTGCATATTATGAGAGAGCATTCTGGGAGCATTACACGTAGCCTCATAATGGTAAACTTTGCAAAAATGTGTACACATTTTTTTAATGCTGCAACCTCTGTGAGTAATGCACTCCGAGCTTACATTATTTCCTTAGAGCGCTCACCCTAACAATAAAGGCTTTGATTTAATGAACATTAAATACAAGTTCAAACAGCATTTTCAAATGGGACACAAGTATTACCTTAACTGTGAACAATGCCTTTCCTGATCCATAATGTGGTACTGTAAACTGGCAGCCACAGGGTTTGTGCTGCAAGCGGTAGGGCCTACTTGTCTCAAGGACACAATAAACATGAAAACGTGTTGTCCTTGACCCAAAACAATTTCCTGGGCTTTGAGCTATAAGAATTCCACACTCCTGTTCCTGGAATTTGTCGCCCATGTTGCTTACCACAGTAAATATGGTGGTAATGTAATGTAAGGAGTGTCCCGGACCATACCCTTCTTCAGGACAGCTACCAACTTTGAACTGGGTCTGCACAGGTGAAGGGATGGACCATGCCCATTATTCACCCCCTCTTTGTCATTTTGTTTCCTACTGGCTTTGCAGGCAAGTACCACTTTTGGCTGGCCTTCCACCTGCTGTGACTTTTTTTCTTCTTTCACTTCTTTTCACCCCAACAGGTCCGGCAGCCGTCATATCCTTCATCCTTCCCTCCACTCCCACCTGTTAGAATTTAATGTCTCTCCTGCAGATTATCACTGCTTGGTCTCCACACTCTCTGCAGCCTATTGCGCCCGCCCCTACTGTCCCAGGGGTCCTGTTTGTCTCTTTTTTTTTTCATTTTGTCTGGTGTCGGTCATTTGTTCATTTTTGCTTCCTGGATGCTCTTCAACAGGGCCAAACTGCCCCACTTAATCATATTCTGGTGCCTCTGTGTTTAGTGTACTACACATGGTCATTTTCATCTCCTATACCCACAGCTCTCTGCTAATGATCCTCGGATCCCTCACCAAGTGTGAAAACCCTGTTCCAGATGAGAGCCATCTGCACACCTGACCCGCACCCTACCCCTTCACTCTGACAGACATCTTACATTCAGTGACTGGTTCTTTGTTTTCCACAGTATGCAGCTGTGTTGTGATGGTGCAATGTTTGCAGCCAGTGAAGCCCTCACACAACTCTGTGCCAGTAGGATTGGACTTCCACAAAATTAGTCAGTTCAGACTGACTGTGCATCCACATCTGTAGCCTTATTCACAGACTGTGCTTGCAGCCAGACTAGCGAACACCTCATGCAGCAGCAGCTGTAGTTCACCATGCATGTATTGTAAGTCCAGCAGCACCACCACACCAATCTTCACCAAAGGAGGTGGGGTCATTAAACTGATCAGCCAGTCTTTGTACTGACTGTGACACTATTTTATCTGAAATTGGCCGACAGCGAAGCAGTCTTATATGAAAGGTTGCTTGTACCGTTGCTAAGGTTGAAGTTTATCCCCGTCCTAATAGTCAACACAGTGACAGTGCACTATCTGAACCAGCTTGGAGGCATGAAATCCTTTTTGAAGATCATTCACACCTAGAAAATGAACATCAACTGGACTGTAAAATGTAAGGGTTCATATAGGGTTTCTGCAGACAGCTCCATCAAATATGGAGCAAAATGCTGTTACTTGTTAGGAGATTTTCAATGACCAGTTCTAGGAGTGCTTTTTTCATACACTTCTTAGATCACATCTTTCAGTGTTTTTCTGCCAGTCTAATGCCTGCCACATATTTTGATCAAACAGCACAGTGTATGGATGATCTTCATTGCTCCAGATCGAAAGATCCAGTGGTGGTGTTCAGGTCTCCCTCTTCCACTGGAAAATAAAATAAAGTAGTGTTCTGTGCTGTCCAGATGCATTTCCAGGATGTCGGGCGGCATCCTCCACCATCATTATTCCATTACTGGACTTCACTGCCTGTTTTGAAGGAGGCTAAACATTCAGATAAGAAAGGATTATGGCCCTTGTAATGGAATAGCGTTTATATCTGGTCTTTCACAAAGCAGATTGAGCAATACATATAAATACAAATTAACCCGTTTTTTAGACCTGCCAGCTCTTGGTGTGGTTTCCCCTGTCTTTTTGGCTTCTGACCTCCTGTTCTTGATCCCGTGCAGAATGTAATTTTTGCTGGCTTTAGGACTCTAGGCACTTTACCACTGCTGACCAGGGCTAAAGTGCAAGTGTCTAAATGGTATTGGTGATTGTCTAGCCATCACTAGAAAATCTGATTTACTAGTAAATCCCTAGTAAAGTGCACAGTGTGTGCCCAGGGCCTGTAAATCAAATGCTACTACCAGGCCTGCAGCACTGATTGTGCCACACACGAGTAGCCCTGTAAACTTGCCTCAGACCTGTCACTGAAGTGTCTGTGTCTGCTGTTTTTACTGCCAATTCGACCTGGGTAGTGCACCCACTCGCCAGGCCCAAACTTTCTTTTTTACTACATGTAAGTCACCCCTAAGGCAGCACTATGGGCAGGGTGCAGTGTATTTAATAGGTAGGACATGCACTGGTGTGTTTTACATGTCCTGCTATTGAAATACTGCTAAATTCAGTTCTCACTATTGCAAGGCCTATGTCTCCCATAGGGTAACATTGGGAGCAAATTGAGATATCTATTTTGATGTCTTTGAATTTAAAAATACATCTTTTGGTGAAGTTGGTTTTTAAATATGAGTTTGTAAATGCCACTTTTAGAAAGTGGGCATTTTCTTGCTTAACCATTCTGTGCCTCTGCATGGCTGTGGAATACAAGTCTGAGTCCGTATGACAGTTGGGATGTTTGTGAATTCACTCGAGACAGTCACATAAATGGAGCTGAGGTGTGCCCAGCATATCCTGATGGGTTTTCCTAGGCTAGAGTTGTGGGAGGAACTGACACTTGCACCTGAATAGGGTTGTGCCTGTCCTTACACAAAGCAGTCTCCAACCTCCTGGAGTTTGTCTGGGGCCAGGGCAGGAAACGCATGGTCTTGCACACTACAAAGAAGCTTGCATACTTCAAAGGTAGAAATGAGTATAAGTATTGGCCCTCTGAGACCACAACTTTAAAATCCTCGACAACAGACATTCTGCCAGGATGCAGAGTCAGATGCTGCAGAAGGAACTGCTACTCTGCCAGTTGCTTTGCTGGCCTGGTCTGCTGCTTATGTCCTGGGAGTAAAAGGAATGGACTTTGCTTTCTACATCCTGCTTCCAAAGCTTCTCCAATGGCTTGGATTATGCTTGTCTCCTGTTAGAAGTCTCAGGGACATCAAAGGCTTCATCAACCAGCACCCGGGCTCTTTTGCAGAGAGTCCTGACTCGCCAAGTGGGGCCAAATCCAGTTTCTGGGCTCTTGGGAGTGAGGTATGGTGTAACCAATAAAATAAAAAAAATAGTACATCAACTCCAGAGCGTTTTTGGAACCGGTACCTCTGTCCAACTCCGTGCGGCTGCCTGCACCGGAGTCACAGCCCCGCAGAGTGCAACAACTGCGCTGGAGGCCCGACACCGCCACCGCACCTCTGAAGTCCCACCACAGCGTGAGTCCTGAGTGCTGTGTCCCGGACGTCTGGGACACCCTACTCCAACTCCGCAGCACCTGTGGCCACTTGCCGTGATTGCAACACTGCGAAAACGACACCTGTCGCCTTGACCTGCTGGATTCATCGACCCTGCCAGATCGTAAGGAACCACCACTGTGTCATCTCCCCTGCAACCGTAAGGAGCTGATGCACCAGACCCCCCTCCCCCACATTGCAGTAAGGAACCAACGCCTCACCTCCCTGATAGCAGCAAGGAACCAATGCTGCACTGGCTCCGGTGACGTGTCACCTCCCTGCAACTCTTTGTTTCCTTGTTTTCCAAAGGTACTGTACTTGGGATCCGTGCGACTCCATGACCTGCCCACACTCCCTTGTGAGTGGCGTCGGCCTGTTGGGAACGACTCCGTCAAGACGTCGTGATATCCCTAGTTGGAGATAGTGTGTTTTTAAACTTTGCTCAGATTTTATCTTTAAAACTTCCTATTTTTGCTTGTGTATGTTTGTGTGTGTCTGTGTTAGTGTGTGTGTGTGTGTGTGTAAATAATACTTCACATATTGCCTCTGAGATACACCTGACTGCTCATGCCAAACTACCAAGGGGGATGAGCAAAAGTCATCTTAGCTGTGTGGCTCTCTTACCCTGACTAGAGTGAGGGTCCCTACTTGGACAGGGCGCAAACCACTGCCAACTAGAGACCCACTAATAGTTAATTTGTCATTCATATGTTGAGCCTTCTCCCCGCAGCACTTAACATGAGGCAGTAGGCCAGCCCACTTCAGCCACTGGCTCACTTGCAATGTGAGTGACAATAGTTTGGCTGATCAGGTGCTCATCTCTCTTAAAAAGTGCACTTTTGCTCTTGCTGTGCTGCCCTGCTGAACTACTGGGGACTCTGAGTCTCAAGATACCATTGCTAAGGAGAGGGGGCGGAGCCTGACTCGCGTGCGCCTGAAAGCGTGTTGCGCACCCCCGCAACGCGGGAAACTCTTGCCATGCTGCCCTGCTGAACTATTCGCAAGCGCCTGAAAGCATGTCGCGCACCCCTGCAACGTGGGACGCGTCCGGGCCAAGGGCGGGCCCGTCCACGCCCATCATAGCCCGAAGTAGGCCAGGCAGGGCCACCCCCCAACAATAAACATATGCAATAATGGGACCCTGAAGGGAGGCATAGGACTTACAAGTGAGAGTGTTATTTCTTTTTTTCTATCATATTATACGACCTAACTATGTGGATAAGGCTGATTACTAGTGATGGTCCTCCACCAAAAATTGCTCACTTACAGCTGGAGCAACCAGGTAGTAACCATGGGTTAGGCATTGTGGAATAATCCCTGTGGGGGTTCTGTTAGTTGGTGAACCACTTCGCATGTACCTTATCGATTTAGTATAAAAGCAAAAGATTTTAGATTCATAGACCTTATTTTTTCTTTTAAGGACTATCTTCATCCATCACAATTACAAATAAAATTATGGGTAAAAGAAAGCATCCAACGTTGAATCCTCCTGCCAATGCAAAAGATAGTACCGCCATATTAAAATATATCTCTGGAGCGATGGGGGTGATTGATAAGCAAATTTCCACCGTTGAAGAAAAATTGCTGACTTCTGGTGACCGCATCACTCTTCGTCAAGGAACCTCGAGGCTCAGGTTGATCACTATAACATTGGCAGGGGCACCAGCGCAGAGGCAATTGAGATCCAGCAAAGTAGGAACGATAATAACGGGTGTGTCCAAAACATTTCGGATACAATATCTGTTCTGGACAATTCCCCGCCTTCACCTAGGCGTCCAAGGAAACCTTTGACAGGAAGGGTGGATAATCCCTCTATTAACAACTTAAAAACAGAAGTAGTCAGTCAATATGTTTAGAAGGCAGTTTCCAAAAAAAGTAACCCGGAGGAAAACCCCAAATAAATCAGCTGAAGTAACTTTTAAACTCCTCGCTAATATTCATGAATCAATAAATGTTCTGAAATCATCGGCCTGGGCTTTACTGGACTCTCTTTCAGATCAATTAAGAGTGGTAGAGAGTAATCTCGAGGCAGGTTTAGTACTTATGAAGTCTTTACAGCCTGGGGAACTGTGTTCCCCATGAAATTCTTCTACTGTATCACACTTAACCCCATGAGTAACTCACAGCCTCTAACACATATTAGAAAAGCTCCTACTGCATTACATCTAACTTCAAATACTATGAGTAATTCACTACCTTCAACACAAGTGGTAACTACTAGTCAACCACATGTAAAGATTTTAAACAGAGTGTCATCTTCAGACAGGGTGACTCAGCCTGTCATAAATTCTATTGGGGAGGAGTATACAAGATGGATAACCTCGGAGTCTTCCTATACACCAAGTGATTTTTTTTACATCCCCCCCCCCCCCCGGAAGCGACACTGTACGTAGTGATCCTAGCTAATGTTCCTATCCTGGCTAACCAGCACTGGGAAACATGGACAGCTCTGAGGAATAAGTCCCTCAACTGGATAGGATCACGTCTGGATCCTGGTATGGTGGGGCCCCTTTTTAAAGACATAAAAAATGGTGAGGGGAATTAAATGGATAGGTACAAGCCGGAAGTCGTTGGATGGAGATTGTGTGGTCCTTTCATTTAAATCCCCAGAACTAGTAGAGCGCGTTATTCATGAACTTGGGACAAGGCATGTCACTCAACATTGGTATTGGTCTGGGTTACTTTTATCAAAGTTTTATGGGGCAAAATTTTAGTAGAGCCCGACCCATCCATTTTACTGACTTAACTAGTCCTGACTCCATCCCAGCTCGCAATAGGTTTCAAGCTCGCTCAACTTTAGAAGATTTAGACTGACTTAGTAGGGCGAAGTCAGAGATATCTAAAAAGAGGGTACCTGTAACAAACATTGAAGGGGGGCAGATATGGCAGGAAGAGCTATCCAGGATAGCAACCTCCATTGTCTATAGTAGTATAAGCCCTCCAATTGTAAGCAACTCACTGGATCAGAATCAACAGAAGTCGGAAATAGTCTTACTTTTTTGGAGTGTGTCAGGCTTAAGTAATAAGCTTAACAATGAGGAATGGTCGCACTTTATTGAAGACTTCCCCTTTCTATGTTTTCAGGAAACTTGGCTTTTAAATCCAATCCATATAAAGGGGTATAAAACATATCATACGCCAGCAGTATCCTCAGGACATGGATGGCCAAAAGGGGATTTATGTACATATATCTCAAATAAACTTCCCCTAATAAATTTAAACATGCAGTTTTTCAACGCATACTATCAAGTGATTGTGAGTGTACCTGTGGGCGTGGTGTCCTTTATCTTAACACAAATGGGAGAGGATTTAGAGAAAGTCCGCATAAAATCTAGGAGAGAAAGCCTTATCCTGTGGGGCGGCAATTTTAACATTCATCTCTGTAAGGAACCTTCTGATAAGGTATGCGGACTGTATGAGGAAGACATTGGCCCTTGGGCTCACTTTACACATAATTTTTAAGGTGACGCTATGAACGTATTGGCGCATAAATTTAATCTGTCTTCCATAAATGAAATTTATTCAGATGACCTGCAGTTTAAGCCACCTTTCAATGGCAGGGGAGCAGACACAGTGATTGACTATGTTTTATAGTCCCCACATTTTTCACATTATCTTTCTAAATATTTACTTCACGATATAGCAATAAGTGATCATTTTCCGCAGAGTTTACAGATTTCATTAACATCTACTATACAGCCCCAGCAGGACAATAACGCTTTGGTAAATGATATCTAATTAGCCGCGCGTAATGGGTATTCACTTCAGTGGTCACAGATAGAGCCACAGGGCCTTCTGAAGGAGCTAATTCGCGAGCACATGTTAGATTTTGCAGACTGTCTCACTGATGATATAGACCCATCAAAATGCATTAGCTCTTTCCCCTCAATAGCGTGAGGTGTGAAAGAAGCTCTCCCCAACAAAAGGGGAAACAGGGTCAGCGGGACAAAAAGGGCTGGTTCGACTCAGATTGTACTAAAGCCCATAAGAGATTTAAAAAAATGTTAAGTACTCCAACAAGATGCCTGACTGAGATATGCGTTCGGAGGCAGGAATATAAGGCGGTCATTAAGAAAAGGAAAATTAGCCTGAAAGAAAAAACTTGGGAATCCTTTCACAAAGCTAGTATTACTCAAAATAACATCATTTTTTGGAAGATAATAAATTCTCCAATGCCAGGGTTCAGACAAGACCCCAGAATGGAGATTGCTATAGCAGAGGGGGATTGGATTGGATATTTCTCCAAGATATATGGTCCTGTCTCTGATTCAGCCTTATTTGATTCTCCAACTAGTGATTCTACCCAGAAGAACTCACATGTGATCATAACACCTCAGTTTGGGTCAGAGGAAATAGTAGAAGCCATTAATGCAAGTAAAGCCAGAAAAGCCCCGGGACCTGATGGTGTCCCGAAAGACTTTTATATAAGGCCAACATACACTTACGGGGCCCCCTGTTGACCCAGGTGTTGAGGGCTTGCTGCACTTTAGGACCTTTACCATCCAGGTTAGACTCTATTATTGTTCCTCTATATAAAAAAGGCGACTGCCTTAATCCAGCCTGATACAGACCCATCTCACTGCTCGACTCATTAGCCAAAATAGCTGGGAGAATCATCTTAAATAGATTACAAGATTGGGCTGAGAAAAACCTCATTTTATCCGAATTACAGTATGGATTTCGCACAGGAATAGGTACCGTTGAACAGGGACTGAACTTAAGTATTATAATCGGGAAGTATACAAAGATCAGGGAAGGTAACTTGTATTTGGCCTTCATAGATCTGTCTTCTGTGTTTGATTGTGTAGTCCATGAGAAATTATGGGAAATCGTAAGTGATTTAGGAAAAGAAACCGACAATAGTTCAGTTTATACAGGAACTGTATTCAGGAAGTAGGGCGAGGGTGAGATATGGAATAGGTGGGGAATGTACTAGATCTTTTGGTATATTCAGAGGTGTACGCCAAGGTTGCGTTCTAGCACCTTTTTATTTTCAATATATAAAAATAAATTGAAATTAGAACGAATAAGTACATGTAAAGACCTCCCCCAAATAGGTCATCGCTCGATCCTGGCCTTGCTTTATGCAGACGACGCTGTTCTTATGGCCCGGACCCCGCTAGCCCTTCAAAGACTTCTAACAACTTGCGTAACATACATGGCAGACTTGGGCCTTAATGTTAATTGCTCTAAAACTTTTATAATGAAATGTGGTAGAAAGCCAACTGAGACCTGCAACACTATCATGCAAGGCGGAAAGATCGATATTACTTCAACATTTTCATATCTGGGAGTAATGTTCGATAATGAAGGTTCTTGAGCTCAGTGCGTAAAAATAAAGAAACTACAGACCATGAAGGCAGCGACGGCCCTGAAGATTTTTTCCAGTTGGTTAGGGACGATCACTCCACAGAACATGTTAAAAGTGTATATAGCAAAATGTATCCCAATTGCCAGTTATGAAGCGTTGTATGGGCGTACATTAACTGTAATTCGATTCAAACAGTCAAACGATTTCCTGAGACATTTGCTAATTTTACCAAATGGCACTTCATCATTTGTTAGTCACGCAGAATTAGGGGCCTCCTATTTATTTGATCTAATAAAGATACAGCCTATATTGTTATGGCAGAAAATCTGGACCTCCGAATATGCGGGCCTAAATAGGGCAGTTTTACGGGACTGCATGGCAAAGGCATTTTCTTTAAGAGTGTCTTGGTTGAGGTATATTATATTATTTTTTTTTTAAATATGGGCCGAAAAGAATATTACGCTAACACAGAATTACTGGAGGCACTAAGCAGGAGAGATTTGAGGTCTCTGTCGTTGAAGTGCTTAGAAGATTTGCGGTGGACAGTTGAGGAAAAAAAACAGTGTTATGACCAACCAATTGATTTTGTATACGGACGGTATGCAGCCTTGCTTGATATATGTAGTAAAATCTAGACATCGTTTTGTTCTTACTAGGTTAAGGCTAGAAACGTTTCACCATCTGGTAACCTTTCCGACTATGAACGATTGGAGCTTAATATCAGGGGCTTCCCCTTGTGACTTAACGTCAGTACAAAGTTCAATACATGTGGTTTTCTTTTGTAAATTTTAGAAAAATCAGAGAAGGCGTTTTTTAATTCCCTTTTTAAGATCCCCTCACATGCGACAATGTCGTCCAGCATATCTATACCTTCAGATGTTACCCTCTATCTAAACATGTGGTATCCTAACAAACTTTTTAACTTCGGTAATTACCATGAGAAAGTCTCTGGATAGGATAGGACTCTAAATATCTGGGTAGATAAGTTATTGGGATTGATTAATATGCCCGTGCTGTACAATTTACAGGTGGTCACATTTAAAAGATAAATAATTGTTTCTGGTGTAGTAATGGTGGGGAGCTTTCTTTTAGAGTAATATCTATGCGAACTATCATGTATTATGCACTTTATATGAACGTGTCATGTTGTGTACTCTCACATGTGCTTGGTAAAATAACTTTCATGTGCGAGTGACCAAAATGCGATTACGTTTTTACTTAACCGACTTAGTCTATTTGGATAATTGAATAAATGATCTAACTTCAGCAGATGCAATTCTATGGTGTACGATTCTTAGGATTTAATTAGGACACAATTTGGCACTTTAAATGCCCAAACACTTTTATGAATTGATTTGAGTATATTTCTTTATAATTATGCGATATGTACATATTTTTGCTGATCTTGTTTTTAACCATTGTTGTAATTATGTGGTATTAATCGAATGTTTTTGTAAAGGCCCTTGTATTTAGACACACATACTGAAAAGATTATTGGTTAGATCATGGCGGACATGGCTAAGTGCGATTTTTAAATTAGTTATGTGTGCATATGCATCTTATGTGATCATTTATTTGTGTAAAATTTTATGGTTTATTTTTAAACCGAATAAAGAATTTTGACATGGCACTTCATTATCAGGGATTGTGGACCAAAAGTGTACTCTGGCAATGCTTTTTTTCTTTCCATTCCTCATACTTTTTAAAATATATATTTTTAGCCCCCATTATGCATCAACATGTTTTGAGCATTTTAATCATTCAAAGCCAGTAGCACAATTTCCTTGTGTCAATAAGTATCATATTCTTCGGAATGTGCATTAAAACCAAAAACTGTTTATTTACCAGTTTTAAGTAGACATACCAGCTAGACAGCCCTATTCAGATAAGGCTTTTTTTTCTTGTTTATTTTTGTTTTACAACCATCACACCGAATTTCCAAGACCAGACCTATAGGCTTCGCCAATGCTTGTTCATCTATAGGAGTACATTTGTGACAAATGCATTGTACCAAACATGTATAATTTCCATTCTGAACCTTTCCTTATGTATACAAAAAGCCATTAGGTTTTTTCTTTAGAATACTAAGGCCATATACTAAATTAGAACTGTGCATTAACTATGAAGTTACCATTCTTATTTGGTCTTTGCAAAGTACTGCTTAAATTTCCTGTGCTCAGCTTGTTGTCAAAAGATAGGTGTTACAGAGGCTTCTTCCACTAAAGATGAGGAAGACCTTGTTGCTTTTGTTTGGGAAACTAACCAATACATTAAATCTGTACATTGGAAATTAATTCACACCTATGCCATGCACTACTGGTTGCATTGTTCGAATTCTCGGAGTAGTGTTTATCACCTGTATTGCCTGCTGTAATCTTCACACACAGCCTATTTAAATAAGTCTTTCACAGCACAGGAGTTCATGAGTGTCAAAATCTGATGGTATTTGTAATGTCCGCTGAATTATTTTATTTAAAAAAAAAGCCTAGAAATGTAGGCTGTTGCTTGGCAGGGAAACTGCTCTCAGCAGGTGAAGTGTCAGCAGGTCCCATAAGAGCGGGGCACTAACTGCCCCTAATTATGTCTGTCTTGTCTTTCACTACCAAACGTGAGGACTGAGGTACCTTTTTCCAAGCTTGTTTAAAGGCACATAATTCCCTTCCTTTGCCAGCATTAATGGGTGTGTTTCTAAGTAAAATAAACTTTACAACATTAGAGATTCTTAATTTTAAATATGATCCAGAATTCTGCACAATGACCAAGATGATCTAAGGTTTATGAATTTTAATAAGATACCCATGGTAGTAAACTAGGATTACATGCAAGTACTTTTCCCTTCTCCAGCAGTGGCCTTTTTCCATAGATTTGCTTATTAATCCCTTACCTTTTGGCACAAGTCATTCTATCCATTATTGTGAGGATTCTCCAAAAACTTTCATTGTTGACACTGGCACTGCCTTTTTTAGCATCTTTGATGCCCCTAGGCCCCTTATACCTTTATTATTAGTGTCACAGAAATTATGGATTGTTATAGCTTTTTAAATCTTAAACCATCCTCGTCTGAGAGGAAGGCTGGTTCAAAAAATGCATGAAGATCTATAAAATATAGTGATGTTGAATTCCTTATTGTTTGAGGCTGATCACTTTGATTGTCCCACTTTACTCATATGATCAACCAGTCTCTTTCGACAATTGTTATAATAGCAGTTTATTGTTATAGAAATTGGTTAACCTTTCTGTCCCTTAACTACCTTTTAGTGTGACTGAGACTCTATTAACACCATTTTGTTGACTTTGTTTTTAGGTTCATCTGCCACTTTTAATGGCATGCAGAGGAATAAGAAAATTCACTGGAGAGGGTGTCTGATCCAAGGAGGCCTGCTCTAAAGTCAGGCTTACTAAACATGGGCCAGTGTGTCACTAAATGCAAGAATCCTTCTTCTACGTTGGGTAGTAAAAATGGCAACAGAGAAAGCAACAAGTCACAAGGCAAAAGAAGTGCCAGCCACAAAGAGGAGTCATCTTTTGCATGTGGTAAAGCTTCTGGGGATATTCTGGTCAATGGAACAAAGAAAATGGATACTGCAGTAGAGCCTAGCCAGCCTCCGGCGCCTTCTGGTGATACAAAGAAAAAAGATCCAGGGTTGGGAGCAGAGGAGTCGTCTTTGCTGCGGATTGAGGAACTATTTAGGCGATATAAAGATGAACGAGAGGATGCCATTCTCGAGGAAGGGATGGAACACTTTTGCAATGACCTCTGTGTGGACCCAACAGAATTTAAAGTGCTAGTCTTGGCTTGGAAGTTTCAGGCTGCTACCATGTGCAAGTTTACAAGGTAGGTTGAATTTTTACAATAATTATTTTTCAAAGGGTAATTAATGCATACTTTATATCTTTGGAAATAGATTGTAAAATCAATTGTAAAAACCTTATCACCGGGCCAAACTGTTCCTCTCCAAACTTTTTTGATTTCCTAACTTAAATCCTGTTATTGTTAATAAAATATAAAACTTTTGCCATTGTTGCTTTTTTTAGCTTCACTTGCCTGGAAAGCAGTTACAGTCATATTAACACGAAAATGGGCCATTGGACAGGAGGATGAGGGAAAGCTTCACATGCCTCTTGATTTTCAAAAGAGTGCTCCCAGTGTCGAGCACATATATGCCACATCAATGAGTTTCATTCAGCATGCCCATTCTGTGTGGAAATTAAAGGTAGAATAACATCATACAGTCATGTTTAACACCGAAACTATGTTAACATTTGTTTCAGAGTTTGAGTTTTATAATATTGAAGAGTTCCACTTTCCGTGTCACCACTGCCAGCGCGTTGTTATTGGCTGTATAACACATAGTATGTCTTCTTTAAACAAAAACAATCTTGAGGACTTTGCCAGGTCAATTAGAAGCCGAGAACAAGTTTACCTCGATTTTTTTTATGACAAATATTATTCCCGGAGCCGGTCTCATTTCAGAATACTGTTTCTGTAGACTGCTTCAGGCTAATAGCACATGTGTTAAAGAGGCTTCTCCTTCACTGCTCCACATTAGGGCACCACTTTGACGGTACTTTTAGTCTTCCTGTCTGCAGTAAAATGCAAATGGAACATAAAGTCATTATTTTTTATGTTCCAGACAGTAGTCTTTTATACACAGTGTCTGATCCTCCTCCCACTTGCAATGGAGCCTTATCCAGCATTATCCTCCTCCAGGGCAGACATTAAACATTAATAATGTGATAAGCTGCATGTTAGGATTTGTCTTATTTAATTTTTGTTTCAAATTATTTCCTTCCCCTTATTATATTGTGCCCTGTAACACTTTACAAATTGAGAAGATTGATACTTCAAATGGCACCAACGAACTGCAAAAGCATTGTATTATAAATTCTAGTTGGGAATATGTCTCCTAGAACTGCCGGTCATACATTCTACATTGAGACATAATGGAATGTCCGTAATCGATGATTACTAATCTTAAGCAAAACGATGTGCTGGCTCTTTCTTATAGACTCGAATAATGGGTAACCCTCTGCCTAATAGCTGAGCTTGAAAGTGTATTTATCAAACCTTTGTACTGCCACTTCAACACAACCTGTTGAGGCATTGATCACCAACCCTGCAGTGCAATTGCACAGCTTCCCCGGTTTACATTTTCTGCCTCTAGAGCATACTGGAATCTGCTTCTTATCTTTATACCACTGAGTCTGTCATGTCTATCGTTCTCCTTCTCATTTTTCTGTTTTTTCTTTTTATGCTCTTTGCCCTACTCATTTTCTGTCTTTTGATGTCAGTGCTTTGGTTCAAGCCGTGTGTGTTGTGCTGCAAGCATTTGCAACAACTTACTTACAAAAGTACTGCTTGTTCTGTGTAAGTTCTGAGGCTTGTTTATTAATAGTTCAGAGTTCTTCGAACCCAGTGCAATACTGTGGCATCCCTTAAAGCAGGTACAATAAGTAGCCTGTGAGCTACTGGTTGCTGTTCAGCTACCTATGAAAGCCTCTCCTGTTTGCAACGCTGTCTACTAATTAGAACTTTTGTTTGGTTCAATTAATGAATGTCTACTAAAACTGCAAATCGTATATTCAAGATGAAGGTGCTTGCATTCTCAGAAGCTATAAGCTGATGTTTGGAGGAAAATGGTCGACTTTCTAAAATCTATTTAAAGCTCATATTTGAATGCTAAATCTTGCAACATTGGGTAGATGTATTATTAATATTATGACCTTGGTTCCAAGGTAACTCCATGAATGTTTTTATATATAATCCATGTATTTCACACTGACAAAGTCTTTTTAGGTTGAGCGCGCAAGCACTTTGACCTGTTGTAAGTATTGTGGGCTTGTAACCACGCCCACCACATGCCCATCACTGTCACTCGTTTGCAGGCTTGCCTTTTAAAAATTTATTATCGTCATTGGTAAATGCTTTATGTTTGTCCCCTCTTGGAGGTTTTGTTACCGCCTTGCAGACTGCCCTAGTTACATGGATAACTGCACGATTGCCAATACGTTTGACTGCGAGCAAACTTCTTTTTGTGTCTCTCCTTTGCACTCCTGCTCATGCTGGCCATGGCGCTTTGAATCAGCTTGCTTATGTCAACGGTTTTACTTTTCATTTTAAATTTATGTGGCCTGAAAAGTCCAGTTAGGAATTTACAGCGCTAATAGTTCTAACTTGAGCAAACGGGAGACCCATTGCATTGCAAATGCTTGCTTTACATTACTGTTGGCAGTTATGCTTGGGGAACTGAGGTGATCACTGCTGCTGTCGTCTGCTCCTTGGCTGCCCGGTCTCTTGTGGTTCTTAATGTATGCTTCGCTCCGGGCAGCTCCTTATAAACCCACTTGTTGCCCTCAGGGTGTTTGTTGTTTTTTGAAAAATGCAATTCCCCCATTGGGCCCTTTGCCCTGTCGTTGCCCCCCTTCCTTTCCGCTTCCGCCTAACGTCTGACTTACGATGTGGCCGTAAAGGCTGGAGGGGGTGGGGGGTGTTTGCCTGTTTGGGGGCTTTTTCGCTCCCTTTGTTTCTTGAGTGCCAAACCCAGCGCGTTTTTTTGCTCGGGCCGCGGTGTGGTTTACGCTCCGGCCTCCTCGAGCTCCCTGTGGTCGCGGGCCTTTGCCCCCACCATTAAAACACCATTAATATTAGTAGCTTTGGATGATTTTCATTCTGCACAAGACACTCCTATCACAGAAAAGGTTGGAAAACCCAACCTTAAAGAGACCCTTTTCTTCACAGCCATTACACTGTCCACAAGTAACTAGAATGATGAAACCTCTGGGTCTCTCAGCTTTCTCACATCACCATATGTCTTGTTTGAGGCACATCTATTCAATAAAATTCAGGAGGGGGAGCAATTACTGACCAGGCAAAAAAACAATTTTAGTGAACAAAGTATATACACCCAAAATTGTGTGGCCTTGTTGCCTGTCCTTTATGACCAAAGACCTTTCTGGCAGTGTGTGGTTAATGGTATTGCTAGTGTGTGTCCAGCATGTTATGAAATAGAGTAAAGCAAAGCTTCCCTTCTGGATGTGTCGCAAGAAGTTGAGTATCAATATGCTGTTATAAGAGTCTATGCAGACCTGTCTGAAAAGATACATTTAGTCAACGTGTTTCTCCTCAAGTCTCGTTTCTGATGTCAGGTGAGTCTGTCTCTGATGTGGTGCTGTTGAGGTTTGCAAGGACGACGATGACATGCTGAGTATAACATCCCTTTCTGTAGGAGAGAGTAGAAAGATACAAGGTCCCTAAAGGCACCAAGACCCCCCTTCCAACTTTTCAGTACTCAGAAAGCAGAAGAGAAATGCAGATAGCAGCAACATTTTTGTACCTAGTCCTGTAGGTCAGTCTTCTCCAACAAGTAGCTTGTGAACTACTGGCAGCTCTCCAGCTACCTGTAAGTGGCTTTCATGTTTGCAGATCAGTTTTCTAAATTTGAAGCTTTTTTTTTGGTTCAGTTATTGAATGTATACCAAAACTGAAAAGTATATATTCAAGATGAAAAAGCATTCATTCTTATAACCTATAAGCTTACATTTGGAGAGAAATGGTTGAATTTCTAAAATGTTTAAAGCTGACATTTAAGTGATAAATCATGCAACTTTGGAGAGATTCATTATTAATAGTACAACTATGGTTTCAAGAGCATTGCAGCTGTGGCTTTTATATACAACCCATGTAGAGGTATTTCACATTGACAAAGTATTGCTTACGTTACATTGCAAGTTATGCCAGGTGAACTGAAATGATCACTGCTCTTATTTTGCATGTGGTGGCTATGAATGTAATCATGTCTTGTGGTCACTATTACAACACTAATATTATTAGTAGCTTGGGAGGATTTTCATTCAACATAAAAACCTCTTATCACAAAAAATTGTTACAGAACCATGATCTAGATTTCCCCAGTCATAACCGCCTTTGACAGGGTGTGGAATTCCTATAGCCCGATGCCCAGGACCTATTGTTTGAGGTCTAGGACAACAAGGTTTCATGTTTACTTTGTCCTTGGCCCAACCCTCTGCAGCACAAACCCTTTGGCTGTCAGTTTACAGTAACACATTATGGATCGGGGAAGGTAATTGTCTGTAGTTGAGGTAATATTTGTGTCCATATGTTAATGCTGTTCAAACCTATATTTATGGTTCATTATTCCAAAGTCTTCATTAGGTGAGCGCTCTAAATAAATGTTGTAAGCTCGGACTACACTACTAACCATAGCTGCAGTACAAAAAAAAAGTGTACACAGTTTTGCAAAGTTTAACAATAGGAGGCTACGTATAATGCTTCCAGAATGCTCTCTAAATAAATGCAAACAATTGCAGAAGCTTGAAAAGCAAGGTAGTTGGTTCTTTGCTTTCAAAATAAAATGTTCACTAGTCAAAAATGTTTTGATGACCTACTGAGAAATTTTAGGTACCATTTCTTTGAAGCATCATTTCGTATGTATGTATGCATGCAGATTTCCCCCGCAAAATATTCATAATGGACAATCAGTATAACCAGTTTCAACAAGATTAAAGGAAACATGAAAATTGACAAGCATTACCAAAGCCAATAGGTCCAACATTGATGGCCAGTCTTTCAGTTTTGTCAATCAATGTCTTGTTTTGACATGGCATTTCAAAAACGTTATTGATGTGGGAGCTGCCGAGCCCACACCATTGTATCAAACATTGGCAAAAAGCAAAACTATTTTTTGGTCTCAAAAAGCACACATTAACAAAGTAGTTATTGGCACTGAACACAATTACTGCGTGTGCTGGTATGCTTCTTGTGAATGAACAGATTGCTATCGCTCGCAGTGAAGCCAGCCAACAGATGGATAGACAGAGAAATAGAATTGTAATAAAAATACAAGGTCATGGTTAATGCCAGACCTAATTAGGGGCCCAATTCTTTAAAAAAAAGCCATAAACGTACACCCATGGCATATGCCTTTGTATTAATTCATATTCATGTATTTCATGAACTCACAAGAATTTACAGAAGTAGACCAGGAAACTGTACTTCTAAAAGTATTTGTGAACTGTATTTTAGCATGTGCAAATATGCATGTGTGAAAGTCTTTTGAGCATTTATAAGTTCACTTTCCTTCCAATCACTTTTTTCCCGAAACATGGATGAAACTGAGGGTGGGCTTGCCCAGCAAGATGGCTGACAAGACGCGTTCCTAGAGAGCTCCGTCAACCGCCTGACAAATCCTGCAGCACCCTGCATTTACAAGCACTCCATACGCCTTTAGCGCAAGTAAACTGCAACACAATAGCCTTTGCAAAGACTTGAGGCATGAAAAGTACATAATCCTGCCCCGTGGAGGGGCTACACCACAGAAACTGGAGTGGCCTAGTTCGGGGCCTGTGTGGGAGATAATGTGAGGGACTGCCCGTACAACTGGCTGGGTGGCACGGCCCTGGAGAGTAGTGGGTGTCCCAGTGATACAGCAAAGAGGCACTGAGAGGAGCTTGTGCGGGGAGCGGCTGTCCAAGGCTGCCAGCTTGAGTGATTAATTACCGGGACGCCGCGCTGGACAGATAGCAGCGTCTGCCACCAGAAATTTAAGAGGCGGGGGCCTCGTGGGAGTCTGCATTCCGCGTACCCTGCTCTCACGCGGGGCTTGTGGCAGCCGCATCGGAGGGCCCAGAGAATTTCTGTAGCCGATGAAAGAGATTCTGGTGTTCGGTCTGCTTTGGGGCCCTCGGCACGACTACAAAAGGTGAGGGGCCGCTGCTGGGAGGGTCCTGTATAGGCCCTTGATTGTGAATGCGTCCTGACACTGTGGCTGACAAGAGGCCCCAAGAGCGGTGAGGAGGCGTGCTGTGGTGCGGACTGCTGTGGTCTTTGGGTGAAGCTGTGGGACGAGCCGTGCAGACCCATGATGCTAAATAGGGACTGTGGTGGCGGTGGGGCCATGATCACGCAGGAAGAAAGAGCACTGAAAAATAGGCCCCTTTTTGTTGAAGTGCTGCGCGGAACACTACACATTTTATAACTACAGTATGAGGAGACTTGAGGTGTTCGCTGGGGGCCCCTATGCCACACTCGGTTTGCTCACTTGTGCGGCGCCTCTTATGGGTGGCAAATCTGGCTTCAGATTAGGCCTGGAAACCGTCTGGTGACACATGATCGCACAGTGATACTGAGGGAGCCAAAGGAACAGGCCGACATGCTTACTGCACAATAACACTGACTGGGTCATTGCAGAGTGAGCTACAGGGATGGACTGCTGAGTTAAAGACTGAGATAGTGGAGAGTGTCATGCTTTGCAGGTGAGAGGTTGGAAGGAGACCTGCTGGCACAGTGGGGCCCTGACTTGGGAGACGAAACAACAGGCATACACTGCAGCAGATGGCTGCCTGGCAGGGATGATAAGCTTTTGGACTTGTCTGACTACTGAGCGCCTGCACACAGTTTTGGGGACTGCAGTTGCTCTGCAGTAGGCCTACTGTGATATACGCCTACATAGTACCAGAGATTATTAGTCATGATCTTGGACTAGCCTGGATATAGTGCCACGCCAGGTAAATGCTGCAACATGGTGAAAGCTCAATCACAACAGCAGGCACAGAGTAACACCATAGCCCAGTATACAACCCCACGACAGGCCATGCAGTGGCTTACCAGGCTGGCCCGGAACTCCCCGGGCAGATGCCAGAGTGACAGGAGGAGCCTTTGTGGGCTGCCCTAATGGAGGCCATTCGGACTCAAGAGCAGCATCAGAGGGGCAGATATCTGGAGTGTCAGTGGAGGTCACTCTACTACAGGCAGAGCCTGGCAGGGTGGCCGACAAGGTGTCAGAGGCAGAGGCGAACATAATCCCACAAACTGAGGTGCTCCAACTGAACCAACAGATGACACACATGCCTGCGCTCACAGCTGCAGTTGAGGACAGAGCTGAGGACTCTGAGGGGCCCTCAAGGTTGAATAATATCCATCTCCTGGGATTCCCAGAAGGGGCAGGACAGTCCAAGGAACAGTTCCTTGAAAACCGGAGGTGAAAGAGTTGAAACCCACAGGACTGTGAACATTTCTTGATAGAATGTTCACATAGAGCACTTGCCCCAAGGACGCCCCCAGGTGCAGCTCCTCAGGCCCTTATAGCTCGACTTCTGAATTATAGAAACAGAGATGCCAACCTCAGGGAGACCACAATTTGAGGGATGGAATGTAACGATCTATCCAGATTATACATGCACCATTCAGGAGCACCGCAAAACCTTTCTGGAGGTGAAAAAATGTCTTAGAACCATGAACATAAACTATATGCTGCTATACCCAGCTAAACTGGAGTCGCATTTGCTGGTAAATCGTACTTCTTTGAACATCTGGACCAGGTGTGGTCCTGGCCGGACATGGCTGATGGGACCCATGTACCCACTCTGGCAGAGGTGGAAAGGCCCTGCACAGATGGGAAGCTGCGAGGGTCCCAGAGGCGGCGTCTCGTCTGACAGTTGCGCTGTACAGGGAGGGAAGGGGACGGGACAAAGGGGAGAGGATGATACGATTGTTACTACAACAGAGAACCGCCAGCTGGCGACAGAGAGGCCTCTTCCGACAAAGTTGAGAACTCTGTCTTGCCCCCTAACCTGGCGGATATTATCCCGGAGAAGGAAGCTTGAGCCCCAGGTGACCTCTGAGGCCATACATGGGAGAACAAGATGCAAACATTGGTTTAGCCATAGGCTGTGTTATGCTATAAAATGCTAGGATCAGTCTGTTACAAAGGAAATTATGCTGGCACTGGGAATGGTGGCGAGACCTGCAACTGAAAGAGAGCGGATTTATGAACTGCTGACGGATAAGGATGCACGAGATGAGCTGATGGCCTAAATGGTGGTGAAAGTGAGTGCGGTAGAAGAATGGGCTACTTGAATTTGAGAGGGTTCTGCAGGCATGGAACATGAAGTGCCCCTGCACACTATTGAGTCTTTGAATAATGAACAGCTAGCCATGTGAGACTTGAGAAGCTCACGGCAGTGGGGTGTGTGAGGGTTGTCTGACAAGCAATGAATGGCACCTATTTCCTTCATACTCCATTCAGAAAGGGGCACTTTCAGAACTGGACGCACTACTCTAGAACATTGAAATAATGCAGGGGCCCTGGCAGGGCTTAACTTGTACACTAAATTGACAGTGACTTGTTTGATATGTTGTCATTTGTGGGAGTCTGAACAGAGGGGACTTTCCCAGTATGCTGCATAGGAAAAATAGCCTGCAGGTGCTTTGATGGGGGGCTGGAACACGATGGTGCAAGTTCTGGTGCATCATAAATGGGGGACAAGCATGCAGTACATGTTTGCTGTTTCTTGTCATGGGTGGGAGGCCGGAAGGAATTTTTTGTTTGTTTGGGCTGTTCTTATGGTTATCACACTGGGGTCACTGCTAAACCCCTCTGATGGGTTTTTACCAGAATGGACCAATTGCAGTTAATTGATGGCTACCAAGAATAAGTTGAAAATCCTCTACTGGAATGTGCGGGGAATGGGATCTTACCACAAACTATAGTGAGTGTTGTCCCTACTTAAACTCCACTGAATAGGTATTGCGTATTTACAGAAGGCACATCTCACTGATCAGGAACCGAAGAAATGTGCCAGAAAATGGAGGAGTCAAGTGTATTATGCCAACTATTCCTCCTACTCCCTTGGGGTGCTGATGTGGTTTGCTCCAGGGGATCATTTGCAATAACATACAAGGAAGCAAACGTATAGGGCTGATACTTGTTCCTGCAGGGTAGATTAGATGGGGTGGATGTGGCCTTTGTGAACTCGTATGGTCCGAGTGTGAATGATGGTCTTTTCTATAGCACAATAAGTGATGTGGTGGTTACTGGATATCAGTCTGTTTTGGGTGGGAGATTTCAATTGTATAATTGATGGGGAATTGAATCGCCATCCACGATACAGAACACCAGGTTGAGGATGACTGCACAATTACAGGAGGTTATGACTCAGCTGGGGTTGAGCGATGTACTAAGGGAGGCGCATCCAGCGTGGCGGGAGTACACGTTATACACCAACACATGGCACATTTAGTAGACTCGATCATATATTGCTATCAGGGTGCATGGCCCGAGGACTCTTAAGGTGATGTGTCTCCTACGCTACTTATCATATCATGCACTGGTGGTATCTACATTAGAATGGGAGGAGGGCCCTCAGTCACCCAACATGTTGCAATTCCCTACCAACCTATTACAAGAGGTATATGGGTGGGAAACATTAGCGGAAGCGCTGAAAGATTACTATGCAGAAAATAGGTTGGGCACACAGTGTCTCGCTACAGAGTAGGAGGCAATGAAGGTGGTCCAAAGGGGTGGACTGTGTGGGCCTTTCATGTGGGGTGCTTAAAGCCCTTCAGGCTGAACTCCTACACAATGAGGAGGCCCTGGCTGCTTTTCAGAGGCTACCACTGGAGGAGGAGCGAGGAGGCCACTGCAGCGGCAGGTGACGTCTGTAAGGGATTGACTTGAGCATTACACACTGAAGTCTTATTGTCAACTACTACACACGGAGTGGGGCAGTTCCGGGTGCCTACTCGCCTTGATATTATGCCGGGAAACACCACGCTTCCCTATCATGCACCTGAAGACCTCAACAGGAGCTGATGTATGTACGCAAAATGCCATAAAGGTCACTTGGAACAGATGTACACCAGGCTGTACGAACAGTACCCAGGTCGGGTGACTGAGTTTCTAGCGCGCCTAACTGTACCACAAGTGGGGGACTTGGCAGCAGAGAAATTAGATGCAGCCCTTACATTAGAAGAGATCAGATTTCTTTGGAATGTCTGCATGGGAGGAATTCCCCAGACAGTGATGACTTCCCACAGAGTTTTACCATGCCTACACGGTGGACATTACCCTGCACTTACTGGAGGTGTATATAGAAGCTAGGGTGAATAGAATCCTGCCACCATCGATAAGAGAAGGATGCATCACCATGATAGTGAAACTGAGCTCAATTCCTTCAGACCCATCCTAGTATCGACCGCTCACAATGATCAACACGAACACTAACATCTGTTGCAAATTGCTTGTGCTCCGACTACGACCGGTGACCGTGAGGTTAATACATGTGGATCAGTGTTTATACCTGGTAGGAACACTACCATTAATCTGAGGCGGGTAATGCATGAGATGGAAGACTCCAGGGACGACGTGGTGGTAGTGTCCATAGATATCGATAAGGTGTTTGATACTGTAGACTGGCGGTACGTCATGAATGTATTGGAAACAAACGGGTTTGGATCTCGGTTCTGATCATGACTAAGACTGTTAAACACTGAACCCACTGCCAGGGTCAAGGTGGGCTGCTTGTGTTCGACTCGATGGAAGGTGTACAGAGGAACGCAACAGGTTGGCGACTGTTGCTGTTGCTCTGTGGGGTGGCTTTGGAACTGCTGACAATCCAAATCGTGCAGGAGCTAGTGAGATGGGGTGCCCAGGTGCGAGATATGACTCACTTGGTGTCTCTATATGCGGATGACACACTTGTCTACCTTTAAATCACCCTGAGGGTTATTGCACTTATTACTGCAGTATTTACACACCTTTGGAGACATTACAGGATTCCGAATTAACCAAGATAAATCTTTAATGTTCCCGCTAGGGAGAATGGCAGAGGCAGACCCAACAACTTTGCCGCCCCTCCCATTGCAATGGGAGACAGATAGGTTTCATTACTTGGGTGTAGTGATCGCATTTAATCAGCAGAAACAATATAATATAGAAAGACTGATGAGGGGCCTCAGCGCTTAGAGACAATTCTGGAATACTCTCCTTTTGTCGTTGATCAGCCGAGTTGCTGTGGCAAAGATGGTTTTTCTGTCCCGCTGCCTCTACACACTACAACACTTCTTTGACACACTCCCTAAGATGGCATTCTGAAACTTACACTCATTGCTCACTACACTTATTTGGGAGGGAGGAAGGTGCAAAGTGGCTCGGAAACATTTACATCTGCCAGCATTGGAGGGTGGCCTTGCTGTACCAAACAAGGAGATGTATTATCTTGCATTCCAACTTTAACATGCCGCTGACTGGCTTGCAGAAGGGGAGAATTAGGAGAAGTCATTGTTGACAGACGGGCAGAGGGCTAATGTGCTGCATGCAGCAACTGCTACACTCTGGTGACCTGGTCGTAGCCAGAGTGCCATATCTCATTACGCACACTGCGACCCTTTGGGAGTGCTGTCGAGTTTAATTTATGGTGCTTGCCTGCTTTTTGCACTCTGGCTGGAGCAGTGGACACAGCAGCATGGTGGGAAGGGGGATGTGACTCATTGGGAGACCTTTACCCTACTGAACACTTTATCTTCTTCGAGGCAGCACCTAAAATATTTGCACTGGAGGACAGTCAGCTTCTATTACATGGTAGTTTAGCTAACTTAGCTAAGGAGCTGTGGTTTTGTTACCCGGCTGCCCCTCCATCCTCTCTGCTATTTCGGGCCTTTCTGGAGCTCGGAGGGCCAAGACATTTGGTCTTGCACCTATACAAGGCTATGATAACTGATAGACCAAAAACCCAGCTCCCAGCTAGAACTGCATTGGAAGAAGACATAGGATTTCAGATTGGAGAGTCAACGATGGAGCAGGATGTTCTCATTGGTGCACACAGTATCGTGTAATGAACAATTTAAATTAGCCTACTTTATTTATGGTACCTATATCATACCGTTATTACTTCATAGAATGGCCCTCACAAAGTTGAAGGGATGTCACTGATGCCCGGAACGGACAGCATGCTTTATACACCTGGCTTGGCATTGCCCACCAGTTAGAGCATTCTGGGAGTCTGTGATACAACACCTGTGGACCGCATGTGAGGTACATATACAGCAGGACCTTGCAATTAGCCTATTGGGGGATATAAAGCCATGCATGAGAAGAAAGATGGAATATAAATGTACCCAATTGATGCTTTTGCTAGCGAAGCGTAGGGTGGCTATCACCTAGATGGGTCACATGTGACCAAGTGCGGAGCATTGGATGGGGGATGTGGTGGAGTGGGTGGTGGCGTAGGAAGTTCGCCTTAGACGCAGCCAAAGAGAAAGTATAGTAGAGGAAGACCTGCAGTGCTGGGGAACATTATTGAACAAGTTCAAGGGCAGGGAGACCAATCATCAAGGGAATCGACAGACAAAGAGGAATGAGTGTTTACAGGGGGTCAATCGATATCTCAGCAAAGTCAGGGAGGGAGTAAATGCTAATAGTTGCATAGACAATAATTGCAAAAATTAAATGGTCCAAAAGTGTGGGTATAAATGTAACTTACTTGACAAATGATTCAGAATAGCGATGATCTTACCTGTTTCAATGGTTGTTGCTGTTGTTGTTAAAGTCAAGTTTTAATCAATGTATAAATAAGAAAATGACAATAAAAAAGATTCTATTAAAAAAATCTAGGGAAAAAGCTTTACTTATGCCCTTGTCAGGAGTAACGTTCCAAACACACAAGTTAATAGGTTTGCACAGACTCAAAAGGACATTCCATCCTTAGAACTATTGCTTACTGTTGCCTTCAGTGCCAGTATAGATCTGTGTAAAGGCGACATAATGAGGAAATTGCTAGTATTAAAGCCCTACTATAGTATTAACCTTGGCATTATCAGAGAGGCTATTATCAGAGCTCTTAAATAATGAGATCGCTGCCTTAATTTGTCGTTCATGGCACAAACGGGCCAAGTAGATTGTTTTACAGGACAAGAAGATTTGTGAAGTATTCTGTACCATGGACAAATAGTTTTTTATTTTTTATTTATTTATTTATTTTTTGTTTTGTTTTTAATTCCACCCCCCTCCTTTGAGTTGGAGCAGCCTTGTTGGCCAGAATGTCGTTTTACCTGTGATACTGATCCAGGAGGACATTTACACAGCATACAACACTATATTACAAATGTGGGAGGCACAAATTTTCCTGAACTCTGTAGCTGGCACTGGACAAATTATGAAGGGGCTAAATCTTGAATCTTCCTTCTGGTATCACGCAATACAGCTTCCTACATTTGTAGCATGATCTGAGCGGAGGTAGGCAGGTAAAGTGGCTGACCACTTAAAAAGTGACTGGGGAAGGTAGATCATTAGTATATAAATGAGACAGACACTGTCTGCCCACTACATTAAAAAGGAACATAATATACGTTGGGATTACTTTAATGTTTCTTAACATATGTATATTTTAACACTTTTATTTATTGGCATTTTAAAAAAAAAACAGCGTTCCCCCGCTACGTTCGTAGCCTGCGTCTTTGATCGTGCAGTAATTTGTATGGAGACATACAGTTAACAGCAACGCAGCCTTCTGGTGGTAAACGGTTGCCAGTTCTTTAGAGCGATTACATACAAAAGCAGACACTGTGTTTCTCATGTTGCGGGTCTGTGGTGCCAGTTCCCCTACAGGGTGGGAGGCGTTCGTATTCTCTCAGAATATCTGTATGCCACATTATACCAAGTGTCTGGAAAAAAACACAACACGCTAATCTACAAATCGATTACTTTGGCCTTAGTGTTTGCAGTCTCGGGGTTGTGTGCGTTCAGATTCAGATAGGTGTTGGAACACCAGGTGTTAGCGTCCCCAGGTTGATGGGCGCCTTGGGGAGGTTCTAGGAGGGTAGACTGTGGTATCTACCTACTATACCCCTCAGCACACGTATATAAATACATGTTATCAAATTAATGTATTTGTTAAGGTTTAATAAACCAATAAACGTAGTTGATGAGGATGGTTAAAAATAAAAAATAAAAGGTTCATCATCAAATGCAGGTACCAAGAAAACACATTGTGTGCACTTTTGTTTTCAAACTAGTCAATATGCCACTTGATTTAGCTTTTGTGCCTGCTATTAAAGTGGGTGTCTTTCATTATAATCGTAGCTCACATGGTGTTACACGCAAAATACCAACTGCTAGCCCAAATAAAATGCATGGCTTACAAAGCACGTTATCCTACACAGTTGGCCCAGTGCGTTTTTTTTAATCGGTTGGTCCAGCGCAGGTTTTAGCTCTAAACCCGACTAAGTGAAGTTAAGATGTATTGAATGTTGGTCCACTAACTTACCAGTGAAATGCATTAGATTGCAGAAAAGCTCTCAGATTTTTCCCACAAAGTGTTATTTATTTATTTTATTAAATGGTCAAATGTGAGCCATAAGCTTTCCAAGAGAGCTGTGCTGTCAGTGGCATCACTCTTAAAGTAAAACAAAATCTAGAAGCCTGTTAAGGGGTCACAATGACCCTTGATGTGTTTTTGTTGGTTGCAGCTATCTTGAGTGATTTGTTTTGTATAATGCACAGAAGCTAGTAACAAATAACATTTAAGACACTGGGTCCAATTTGTATCGTCAATTGTCAGCCTGTCATCAAATATAACGGGTATTTATCTTCCTTAAATTATTTTGTCCACTTTTAAGTTTTTAATTTAGTTTACTTGACCTGCAGATCTGGGAACATTTTGAAAACTATTTTTAGGTCTTAGTCATGTTTATTGATTGTGTGATAAAATCTAATACCTGCGGGTTGTAATAAACAGATTGCAACAAATTTCCCATTTCAAAACTACGATTTCCAGAGTAGTTATAGGTTATGAGTTTCCAGCACAGACACTGGAGGGCTGGATCCATGCCAGATTTTCAGGACAACAAATAATGATGTGTAGGAGTTACATTTGGATGCATTTTCTTTAAGAAAACATAACTTACCTGCAGCTATAAGTTGGCAGCTTCTTGCATTGTAGATACACGTTCTCTGCACTTCTGCTATTTAGTGTTCAGTTCAGAGTAATGCAACTTGTCATGTCATGAAATTACTCTGGGTCGTGTTCCCCAAAACATACCTAACCTTAGTGTATGCATATTCTTAACCGTCAGAATAGGGGCCGCTCTTCGTGCCTTGTAAATGTGAACATTCGGTTTTCTGACTCTGCTGTCCTGCCACTGGAGAGTGGAAAAGTCGAATGTACATCTACATATAGCAAACCAGTTCTTACAGGTAACGTTTTTTATTTGTTTTTTCTGGTGTTGTAGAACACTTACTGCACATAGAATCTAAAGTAGTACCCTTTTTCTCCAATCCTGTGTCTAACAAAATGTAGCAGTAATAAAGATTTGAAACAACAAGACCAACTTGTCTTGCATTGTTGCCTGTATGCCCACAGAGTATTGACTTGTGATTGTGTGGATCTGAGACAATAACGTTGCTTTATAAATGTCGACTAAATGAATATTCCATAAGAACACCCTTATGGCACTTTTTTCCAAGTAGAACGAGCATTTGACCTCCCTTAAAGTGTTAGTTTAGCCCATGCTTAACAAATTCGAAAATATCTAACAATTTAGCTATGAATGTCATCCTTTGAAAAGGCTTTGCATATATTTTCCTTGATGTGATTTTGAAAAAATTGCACAGTAACTTTGCCTTTTTGTTTGGTGCTGTCAGTATCCTATTTTAATTATCTTCTAGGAGCAAGTAGAAGACTCTCATCCTCTATTTCATGGTTTTTGGAGAATGTTGGTAACACGAAAGATTGTTTCATTTAGAAAAAAAAACGAACCTACCTTTTTTACAAAACGTAGATGTGTATATAGAACTTGTCTGTCTTTGAGTGCCTATAAATATAGTTCACCCACTGACAAAACCAGTAACCACCCTTCTTGGTGGCTCTAGGCATCAATCAAGTCTCCTTTGTATTTTAGTATTGCTGTTCCAAATCTGTTAGAGTTGTCAGTCTAGAATCTGTCTGGTAGCCCTATCCTTCTTTGAAACAAGGATGTACAATGAATACTCTTCTTTAACCCTTTTCACAAAAGTGAACTGTATTGTATTGCTCATTTGGCTATCAAAAATGCACACTGTTAAGCTGTAATAGGAGATGATTTATGTTGGTTTCTTCTTGGGGAGTTATCTAATTGGTAGCTGTCAGACTATCTGCGGTAGCCTTCCTGTATCAAAGCACGAGTTCTTCCTCTACCAATGTTGCGTGATCAGAGAGAATGTGAATGAGGGAGAAGAAACTGTATACGAAGTCCCCCTTGCTCTTGTGTCTCCACAAAGTTTATTTCTGAGGTTGTGGGGAAGTTGACTTTGCTGCTGTGTGAGATGGTGCATTTGAGCAGTTGCTGGACATTTCCTGTGTTCATGCTTGTAAAGTGATCTCTGCTGTTGCAAAGGACGCATGGAATTAACTGATTCCATATACTTCCTCCAGTATCTTATCCACCTTAGGGCCAAAAAATGATGACCATCAAGCCCTATTTGTTTGCTGATTCTCTGATCTATCTGAGATGCACAGGCAAGCATGCCTTCTAAGTATCAAGCATGTGCTACAAACCATGACCACTGGAATCACCATGCCTCCTATCCTAGTTTCCTCAAGACGTTTGATCAAAATACCACAATTTACTCAGTCAAGAGCAGTGGATAAATACAGTTGAATTACTCCAACTGAATCTCAGTAGTCAAAAATAGTTCAGACTTCATAACCATAATAACAAAAGTGGATTGTTTTAGGTGCTTGGTCAGAATTCCAACAGGCAGAGTCAAGTGGCCTGGACTTCTCAAATAAGTTGGGGAGCAGACCAGCTACTTCCTTTGCTTGCTGCATTTCCTGTGTGGGTATAATCGTAATTAGGTCACAGTTGTTTGCATTGCGAAGATCAAAATCCACTTTCTTCAGGAGTAGAAAACAGAGTAAAAAACTTGGAGGCAAAGCTTACACTGGTTGGCAACTTCCCCAAAGGACAGACTAGTATTTTTGTAGATGGAAGACCCTATTAGTTAACCTTGGGGGGAAGGCTCTAAAGCACAGCCAATGGCATAGGGTAATAAACGCTAAACCTGGTGTTCATAAAAGTGTTTTTGACTGATGATGAAAAGCACAGCTTTGGGTTACTGCATGGCAAGTCGAAAGCTTGTCAGGAAGCAAGGTATTAACAGGATAGGTCTCTAATGGCTCATCCTCAGCAGAGTCTGATATATTTCTTCCATGCATCATTATTACCCTAGCGTTGTCCCTGTTGTCTTTCACCCAAACTCATCCTGCTGTGCAACAAAGGTATGCATGAGTTGTAGAACCAAGTGTAGGTGCTGCATTTTCTGTCTTAGGAATATGTTTTCTTTATTATTCAGTTTGAATACACTGAAAAATTACTTCTTTAAATGTAATTTTCTCTTTTTTAACTGACAGACCCAGATGAATTGGAGCATCTTGTTAAGTTTCATATGATTTGACTATCATCCTGTTTACAGGTCATTATGAGTACCACCTGTGAACTTGTTTCCACTGTTGACCTGGGTAAAGATATAACCTCTGGACTCATGTTGTTTGGATTTTCTCCTTTGAGCATTTGTGGAAAAATCCACCAGCAAAAGCAGCCTTTCTGCAACTTATCTGAAGCCTTTTTATTGGTGGTGGTGGTGGCAGGGAGGCAGGGGGAGCGTTGAGAGATCTCTGGATAAGCCTCTTGTAGTTCTTGTAGAGAATGCTTGATGAGTTTGTTCACTCTTTGGGAGTCTATCTTCTTTTCAAGTTCAATCCATAAACGTGAACCAGCCCTCTTTTTGAAGATTCTTTGTAGCCGAGACTCATTTCCACTCCAGTGTTCTTAATTAAATTGGTCTTCAAGACCATTTAATTTTTTTCATTTTCAGTGTCTTGAAATAATTGCATGTGATGGAATAACATTATGTTTTGTATGTTTTTTTTCGGTGTAGTGTCTGCCGTTGTATCAGACATGATCTGTGAAGAAGAATAACGTTCTTCCCATCGTGTCCCATTACATTATTTTTATCGCCTTCGCCAAATATACCTTCCTACAACTCTAGTCCCTTTAAGCTGTGCTGGTATAATGTGCATTTTGGCATAATGGGCCTAATTAAGAGTTTGGCCGATGGAAAACTCCATCCGCCAAACTCCTGACAGGGTGGCCACCGCCTAGGCGGTGACCTCCTCACTGCAGCTATTGTGGGTTCCCTGCTAGGTCAGCGGGCAGAAACAGCGGGAAACAGGCTACAGCACTGTCGCTGGCTCGTAATCCATCCGGCAGCAATGTTGTCACCTGCAATGTTCATTGTCTGCTGGCTGGGGGGGCCCTGCACTGCCCATACCAAGTGCATGGGCAGTGCAGGGGCCCCCCTGCAGCCCCCTGCACATGTTCTCCACCAGCCTTTTCATGGCGGTCCTACCGCCATGAAACCGCTGGCGGCGAACGAGGTCGCAATCCCCAGGACAGCCCTGCTTGCAGCACTGCTCTGGCAGATAGGACCTCGCCACCGCTTTGATCCCGACAGAGCTGGGAGTCCATAGACCGTGACACTCATAATGAGCCCCAATGTCTCCAAGATTTATTCTTTCAGAATGTAACAGTCTTCCCGTTCCAAATCTCTTCTCTGCCAATTACTTCCTTTTTTTGTGGTCTTTTGGTGAACTCCAATTACAAACCATATAATGGTCAGACAAAGAGAATTTGGCATGACGGGGAAAGGACCTGAATGGAATACTTTTGCAGCCAGTGGGAATAAATGTTATTGAGCACTTGCATATTCTCACCTGCTTCAGATCTTCAGTGCTGTTTTTTAATAATTCAGTCATGTTTTTTCCCTAAGTATACAGTTCTTTGCTTGTATAGTGAAATAGCTCTGCCCCACTGTGGCAGAAAACTGTAGTCCGAGGTGAAGTCTATGTCCTGGTGCATTATGAATTTCAGGGAAGTTGATGAATTAGGCATTCCATGCATGTTTCTTAGAAGAATATCTTCAAAATCCAGCAAGAATTACTCTTTAGGAAGTGCTTCCTGCTCATTTTACCTTTTAATAGACATTAATGCGAATATGAATTATCAGAATATTTTAGTTATTATTTTACCAAAGGCCTACTGCCTTCAAGTACTAGAGATACCAACTTCTTGAGGTTCTAGTTCCTTGCAGAAGTTGTTTTGGCATCTGTGGTGTTTTTGTTGGATACTTGAGAAATATCAATAGATTGAGATTATCTTCTCATGGAAGACCTTCAAAAACATAACGATAACCGAGAAACTGAGAATGTTGCTTAATTTTCGGTATCTAATGTAGGCCAGTCTTATTTTTCTTCTGATCTTTTTCACCTGTTTGTGTAAAAACTCTTCTGCTACCCGCCCTCAACCACTTACTGTCAATATTGGTCTGCTATAAATTTCCAGTACCTGCTTTACAAATGCAGCAGAGATTCCTGCTGTTTTCTCGCAGCACACCAGGGAGTTATCAGCAAGTTTTGCACAGAGGTTAGACATCTGGAAACTTGCAGATTAGCATCCCCAGTTGGGCGGCCAGTCTGATTCTTGAGTCAGCGGCCTCATGTCTTCCCAATCATTTTCCTGATAATTAAGCCAGCAACTTCTCTGCTGTCAGAAAATCAACCTCTTCTATACACACTCAGCGAGACAGACAAATGCAAAAGTGGGTGGACATCACACCTTTGGGTTTTGGCAGATGTCCGGTTACTGTCCTAAGGATGTAATTGGATACCTGAATTTGAAGGAGAATAGTGTACTAGGGAGAAGTGATCCAAATTATTAACACCATTAAAGTGGGGGGGACCTGATAACCCATGCCAAAATTGAGCCTCATCCCCCTGAATTCGTTTGGCCTCCCTGGAGAGCAGATTGGTGGATTTATTTCCAATCTGCCCACCCATGTGTTACGTGGACAGAGACAAAAAAAACTGGCAGATGCCTCACTGACTGTGCGCCGCATGGAAATAGTGCACAGTCTGTGGGTCCCCCAAGATTGCTTGTTGGTAGGGGAAAACACGACCCAGGTCCCCTCAGGCAACTTCCTCTTCAGTAAGAGCTATTCCGCCTCCAGTGAAAGAGGTACGGTTTCAACCAGTGCCCTCATCTTTCTCTAATGTGCTCTCTGCAGCTAGGTGTAAACTGTCATACTGTCAGTTTGCACCTGTGCTGAGGACAGTTTTTTCTAATCCTGCACATTGTCCCAGTCTTCACTGGCACACCTAATTAAGAGCGCACCACAGCACAAACTGGGACGTGTATCTGATGTGGGTCAGACCCTGGCTTTTTTTGTTGTTGTTAACGATGGGGTGAGGGCCGGTTAGTCCTGGCATTGAGCCACAACCCTCACTTGACCACGTGAGAAGGCCAAACGGTCTTCCTTCTCCTTACCCCACTCCCAAGGCCATGAACCCACATACGGCACCCATCCCCATGGAAAAGCAATCATATGGGTATTATTTTGCAAAATGGACCGGAGGAGTGGGGGAATGACTTATATGGTGTCTATTTGTAGGACCGGAAGTCTAGGTGGGACGACTCCTCACACCATTTATTTAACACCAATCTCTTGTGTCTAGTAGGCTTCACATCACCAAAACTAGTGAATTGCAAGAGAAAAGTTATGATATATTTCTGGTGCATTTTGGGTCTTTGCTGTGAGCCTGTATATGCACCCATACAAGTTAGGCACTGCTTTTATCTGGAGATGTTTGGGAGTGAGTGGTAAGACTTTGTTGATCCCCCACAGATTCCAGAACTTGTCCTCTCAGATATTTGAGTAAATTTGTTGGTTTTTTTTTCTTCTGAAGACTGATATTTGCAGAGCATTCCTGGTAAGAAAGTGTGTTTGGTGGGTAGGAGAGGGGGCTCCACATTACTCGAGCGACCCTAAACTTCCCCACAAGACTAGTTTTTAGAAATATCTGGGATTGGTAGGGTACTATGTGTGCTGTCTTACCCTTTGCCCAAATACCACAGCTACCAACCTCCCTAAAAAGATTGAAATTCAAGGAAAAAATATTCACCTCTCCATGTTGCATTTTGGGACTTAACTGTTGCTGGTATTAGCCCATCTGCACAGCTAGAGTACATACATTTGGATTGGATATCTTCGTGAGGCATAAGCATTAATGGCTTTAAAGCTAACTCCTCCAAATATTATAAAAAAGACTCCGCACTGGGGAGAGAGCCTCAGCACCCGAGGGTGGTTTACCTGTAATTATGTGAATGCTGTCAGATTTAGTAATATCTTTGAAAATGTAGTGCTTTTCCTAAGTAATAACCGCTTTTTATGTTTTTTCTATAGGAAAGAGTTTTTTGAGGGCTGCAAAGCAATTCATGCAGATACTAATGAAGGAATATGTGCAAGATTCCCTTCTCTTCTAAGTGAAGCTAAACAGGAGGACAGATTCAAGGATCTCTATCGATTTACCTTCCAGTTTGGCCTGGACTCTGAAGAAGGACAACGGTCACTACATCGGGATATAGCCATTGCGCTTTGGAAGCTTGTTTTCACACAAAATAAACCCTTAATTTTGGACCAGTGGTTAAACTTCCTCATTGACAACCCCTCAGGAATAAAGGGAATTTCCCGGGACACGTGGAATATGTTCCTAAATTTTACTCAGGTGATTGGACCAGACCTCAGCAACTACAGTGAAGATGAGGCTTGGCCTAGTCTCTTCGATACTTTTGTGGAATGGGAAATGGAACGAAGGAAAAAGGAAGAAGAAACCAAATGTATTACATCTCCAGACACAGAACACCTGTGTGGGGACGAGCAGACTTAACAGCATGTTAACAGTGATGGCGAAGATGGAATTCTTCTGCTCTTCATTAAATGTAAACTCTGGGTCTTTTTTGCAATGATAGAGGCTCCAGTTTTTTCTACCTTACACCTTTCTCTGCCTTGTATTTGAAAGGGCTCTAAAATGCTGTATCATGTTTTAGGCACTTTCTTAGTATTGGTTATTCTTTCTTAACTTCTTTTTTGTCCCTGAAATAATTGGCTTTGGCTACAAGAAAAAGAAAATAAGAATAGGGTTTAACATTCATGGTGTAATTTAAGTCTGTTGCCATTTCTTGCACAATTTTAAATATTTTTTAAGATTAAATTAACATTGCTAAATTATACAGTGCCAGATTCGAGTTTAACATGTGCGTTCTGGGGAGAATTGTACTTCTGTGATGTTGTTTACAGTTTATGAATTGAAAGGGTTGATATTTTTAAGTTCAGTGGAAGTGTGTATTCAAACAAGTTAAAGTAGCAAGTTAAACTGCAGGCACCATGCACAAAATATTCTTACAGGATCGAAAAAAAGGTCAGAGAACCCCTTTATAGAATTTTGGCTCATTTCTATTTTGAATTATGATGGTATCAAAATAGAGAACCAGTTCTACTTTCTTTTGGGCCGTTGCTATATTTTAGACCCTGAAATACTTTACTACCTTTGCTTCTGTTAGTCAGGTGAATCTCACACATAAACCACTTTATTTAAAAATACAAAAACTGCACTAATCTCAGTTTTCAAGTTATTTCCCCCCTTTGGTGTGCATTTTTGCATTTCTTTGTTTACCTAAAAGCATTGTGGATAATTCTAAGAATAACAAAGAGGTTCTGATCCTTTTGATTAGTTAACATAAATTAAAGACTAATTTGAAGGAAAGTTCTTGCAGAAACTCTGGTTTTGTCCGGTAGATTTGTCTGGCAAGACTGACAAGCCTAGTTATAAGCTGGAATGGTGGTATTCCAGCGTAGCCATTAAAGAATGGTCCAAAAATGTAGTTGTTTAATTATACTTGTACTCTGCATACTTGCACACCGGAAATTAAAAACAAACAAAAATGAAAACTATACCTGCAATTTTCATTAGTATAGCGAACCAGGAAGGAAACCTTGCTCAAATATTTCCGAATGTCTCACCAAGGGCTGAGTTATCTCTAATTTCGCTTGAATACGATGTTCTTTTGTTTAACTCCTTCAGATAATGAAAAGGTAACTAGGTTGTGCGGCTCATGTAGCAACTCCCAAGCCCAAGGTAAAGATCTGATGATTTTAATTTGTGTCCAGTGTACTATTATTAAGAACAAGGTACATGTTTAGATACATCCTTTCTCAGTCTGTTTTTTGTCTTGTCACACGCTGAATTTATGGTCTGGTAATTCACTAATGCTCTGAGAAATTGCTTGGCCCCATTAAAGAAATGTATGCACAGAGTACATTAATCCTTGTACTTCAACATATTCTTATTAGGAAACCCCATTTCAGTAATTTGGCTGCAGCCTTTTCAGATCACCCTGAACGAAAAATATCCCTTGTAAGGAAGAAGCTTCGTGGCTAAGAAAATCTAGAGCTGGCACATTTTTGCTGTGAAGCTAGAATTGTAATGTTTTGGATTTGCCACTGCAGTCCTGTTGTTTTCAGGGTCAAAATGCCATTCTAGGAGCAGAAGCATTTTTTTTTATTTGGGGAGGGGTGGGTGGCAGAGAATGCTCCCTAAATTAGAATAGATGAAAGATGTGCAAGAAGTGAATCATTTAGCACTATTTTTTAAATCTTGTCTCATTTTTTATTGATTTTACATTTTGAAAAAAGGATAATGGGCTTACTTTTTCTGTCTGACATTGTTTTAGCCTCTTCGATTTCTCTCTCTCTTTTTTTTAACATGAGTTTAAAATGTAAAAGAGTCTTTTTTATCTACACTCTTTAAATCTTCCAGGCCTTGTGGGCTTTGTTTACATGTAAATAACAATAAAATAACTATCCGTTACTGCACCATATACATTAAGGAAAAGTTCAATCTCGTTTCTTCATGCTCACTTTATCCAGCATTTATGGTCTGATGGCAACTGAGAGGCCACAAACAAGCTTTATTTGGCTTTTGATATTTTTCCTGTAAAACTTAAGAGGACATGTTTCAGCGATTGGCTGAGGAAAGCTTCAAATGACGTTGCCTGTTTTCCAATATTTCAAGTCATCAGTAGATGCGGTCCCAAGAGATCCATTCCACCCACACTAAAGTTCTGGCTTACCCGGCCATTTTGGTTTTTATGTTGATACTTATGTAAAGGATGTCAGCTGAACCGCTTGATACAAAACGTGAGTAAACAAATGACCCCTTTATAAAGAGCAGGGTCGTGATTTTGATTTGCTGGATTAAGAACAAAATCTAACCCAGTGAGATGAGCATTCCACTGTTTCAGCAAAAAAACAAATTAATCAGACCTTCTGCAGGACTTTGATTTAGGCATTATGCGAGCTGTTTCAGCAGTTGTTGGAACTAGAAATGTCTGTTATATGCTGTGATTTTTCAACTGTGTAAGCCAGGGAAATATAAACCAAAACTCCCATCCACAGAAAACAGCACCACTGTTTCACTACTATATATCAAAAGCACATATTTTTTTATCTTCTGGTTCTGGTGGTTATTTTGTAGTTTTTGTGCAGGGAAGGATCGCTTCTAGACAGTAAAAGTTGTTGTGTGGTGGAATAGACAAATTTCTCTGCATCTCTAGCTGCAGACAAAAACAAATAAATACAATTGTAGGGAATCCTCATTTTATTTGCAACGTTCAATGTTTAATGGTTTCCTTCACCCAAGTAGTGTGACCCACATGGACTTTTTATAGCATCCCAATCGAAAAATCAACACATTTAAGTTATTGACTGGTTATTCTATTGTGACATTTGAAATATGAAATGTATTTATATGTTAAATTAATATTTAGAATATTGCATTCCTTGTCAACTTAGGCATTGACACTCAAAAATCTCTCCTGTCTCACATTGTGCACACTGATCCACAAAACAATGCTTCAGCTTTTTCTATGTGATGGACACCGTTTAACACAAAAAAGCATAAAATTAATTAATCTTTTCACTTTTGTATGCAGATGTTCTTACAGGAGTAAACTGTATAGTTGATGACTTCTCTGTCATGCCAACATTGACATTTGGCAAATTTGCAGTCCACTGGTGTTAATTTCTGTGCCTTGGCAAAGTGCAAGAATTTCTGGCCATTGAAGTTAGTCTTTGGAAGGCTTAAAGGCATCTTGGAATTAATAATGTGGCTGATAGAGCCACCATCAAAAAATGTCTGGGTCTGAGGTAGAGTAGGACACATCAGTTCCTGGACAGATAAGAAAATTGAAGAGTATTTTGTTGGCCATGTTCTTTTTGTTGTGTGAATAATAACTCACAGAATTTTTTTTTTGGCTTGTTAGCAATTGAACTTGCATTCCTTAAGGCATTTTTTGTCGAATAAATGGCTCCTTGTAATAATAGTGATATTATGGAACAGCAGTGTCTTTAAATTGATTTCTAGAATGTATATTTTTTCAATGCTCTTCCCCTGGCTCTCCTTTTTCCCTTGTGGGTCTGCTTTCTCTACTGATTTGTCAGTTCACTTTTGAAGTTCAAGTTGGAGCCATACCACTTCTTGAGGGGAATTGTTTCAGTCTAGAACGTTTTTTACAGAATATGTTTGCTGGACTCCTGGATGAATTAGTCCTTTGTCAGATTTTCCACCTTGTTGAAATAATTTTTTTTTTCTCTTTAGGAGCGTAATCTTGTGTCACCCTCATATGTATTGGTTTTTGCATCGTTAGAGTATATTTTTAAGTTATTCTTTTTGCATAATTTTCACTTGCAGGAAACTGGTTTCAGCAGAATATTCGTCTTGCAAACTATGAAATTGGATGTGTGCAAGTGCTGGGCAAACCTCGTTCATCATGTGACTTTAGAATTTGAACAGGCAATACTTTGAGCAGGGATCTAGTGTGACATTTGTACTCCAGGGCATACGTGTTTTTCACACAGATGAGCACCTAAATATACTGCATGTAAAATGTGTAATGTTCGCAAAATTTACACATTTATCATATGGAAAAAGTGATGCCACTCAACCCACCTTTAGTTGAGAATTGCATTGCCTTTGGGCATTTGTTTAGAGAATTTCCCAAAAAGAACATTGACCCTTTAAAGAATTTTGAAGTACTTCATGTGTGACCCTCTTTTCACAAATTACACCTTCCCAGGCATCACCAGCAGTTAGATCATTTCACTTTCTAGTCTGCCTGTCGAGCATTGTGCATAACTTGCTTTTCCAGTGCTTCTACCTTTCTGCCAGTGCCATTTTTTCTTTTGTATGTCATCTAATTGGATGAAGAAAAACTTGTCTCTTCCTGCTGTATATACCATTTTACGACTGACTTCAAGCAGTGGGTAGGGTCGTGCAAGCATTTATCAAAGGCTGGCCTACCCAAATCCTGCTTTTCATGCCTGCATACGCTTCATCTGAATAGTCCCTGTTAGTTCAAAAGCTTGAGGTGATCTGATGTTACTGATGAATAGTGTCCATTTGATGTTCAGGAAGATTCCAGTAGTAAAGGGAACATGAACTTCATATATGAAGGATCTCTGTCACTCCAAGAGAAAGGGCTTTAAGGCCTGGCACAGGCTTTGCCAACAATGCCCATCTATTTATTTAAGATGACCTCGTCCACTATTTCAGCACCTTCTTCCACCCACCGCTAATTAGGGGCTGGGCTTCTGGCCACAGTCACTTGGAAGAAAACAGTAATTCACTAGGTGACCTATGCATACCGGACTCTTTAGAAAGGTACTATAAGTTCATCATCCTATGAACCTCCCCAACGAGGTTTTAAGGGTGTATAAGGCTTCTACAGACACATGTTCCAACGTGTCTGATAGACCTTTGACCAAATCCCTTCAGTTGGAATTTGAACTGGTTCATCATTACATGTGTTTCCTCTGGGACTCATAAAGTGCACTGCAAGGGTTTGTAAAGCAAGGCTCTGCAACTGTAGCTGGTACCTACGTACGTTCCAATACCTCCTTAGGAGGCGAAGCCCTTCTTTCTAAGTACAAAAGAAAGAGGTATAACGGAGAAAGAGCAGACTGGTACCTACAGGCATTCTGCTGTCAGATTCTGTCTGTGAGCATCCAAAAACTATCTGTTTACCTTTATTCTCGAGCTTAAAACCTGTCGTCTGTAGTCATTTAGAAACTATATATGCTTATTGTTCTGCTTTTGGTTTTCTCCGTGCTCCCTGAAAAGCTTTTTGATGCTGCTTGTTTCTAGATTTTGATCAGAGTCCTGTATTTCGCAATCAAGCTCCATTTTCTACCCCAGACTGACAGGGACCACTGGTATTCTTGAGTAACATCACTTTGCCCCAACCTCTGGTCTTTAATGTGAATCACGTGACAGTGAAGAGATGCTATTACTGGGCTTATTTAGCTTCACTTAAACCATTCATCACTAAAGGCTTCTTTATTTACTTTCACACTGCCTTAAGAGACGCCATCAATTCCTATGCAGATTGCATAAACATGTAGGAAGTAGCCAAGGCGTTAGTGGGGGAATATCACAACCATGCTTGGGGTTTCCTGTTCAAAAAGGCTTTCTGTACATGGCTTTTGTACAGGCAGGTGTTCCAGCCAAGTCAAGGAGAAAATCACTGGGCAGATAATTTTTCCTATTTCAAATACACTGAGGTAATTTGATTTTGTTGTGTGTATGTATTTCAAATACATTGAGGTAATTTGATTTTGTTGTGTGTATGGAGAGAAGCGTTGCTGTGTTTACAAAACGAGAGCTGCCCCCACCCTGGAAATATGTTTTGCTCAATGACGTTTGAGTTTGTAAGTCTGCCCTTTTTTGCGATTTCTGGCAGAGCAAGATTAAAATGTACATAGATGTTAACGCAAAAGCAGCTCTCAACGTGCTATTGCTAATTTGCACCCAAATTAATTGAACCATCACACTGCACTGTTAGTAATAGGTTAGGTAAATAAGGAAGCATGAAGGTAAATCATGGCCTTATGTGGTTTAATTACGCCAGATAGAGTGCACTCCCTTTTCGTGAAATAAGTGTCCTATTTCTGGGTAGTAAACCTGTTGTAACTGTTTCATTTCTGGTGTGCACTAAGCAAATGTTCTCAATTTACATCTATATTGACTAAATTATGGATGCATGAGTCTCCTTCAGTGCAGATTCTTTTTCTAGGCGTGGCATGGCTTTTGGGGGGCGGGGAGGCATATGGTAAACTTGACCGATAAAGCTATCTGGTTGTGTCAAAGATCACCATTAAATGCTCCGTTGCCAGTCAGGCCCGCTTCAAATTTTTACTTTGACGAGTATTGATTTACAGCTGATTGAAATGCCACCTCTTGTTTTTATAGAAGTGTATTTTCCACTAGAAACTTAACTTGATACTGGGGACAGCCTGATAAAAAGCTCTGCTGAAGGGACGTCTGTTGTTATGGTCAGAGTTCAGTTGCGAATCCCATGAACCTTTTGTGAATTAAGAGCTGGTTCCCGGCTATAACAACACCAGTGGTTAAAATAAATGCTGTCCTAATCTCAACTCCTGACTTACGAAGTATCTCCAGAAATGTTCATATAGTTCATGCAAACTTGAAAATAAAACTTTTCAGTAACTCCGGCGAAAAATGTATTATCTAACTTGGTATTTTCCTTAAGTCATTTGACGTCTCACCTTAGACTACTTGTGGGTATATTAGACAGTTGATTAGGTGATAAAGTACGTGAATTCTTGCATTTTTACCAATTGCACTATGCACATATTAAGGGAAGATATTTGTAAAGCATTAGGTAACAGTAGGACCGGGCCGGAGGTTGTGGCTGCAAACAGCTTTCCTTAAGTGCTGCTTTGTAATTAGAATTTAGTCACTGTCTAATATGCTTTCCCACCACCTTAAAAAGCATTTGAATTATTTTATATACCTCCTTCACATAATTAAAGGGTAATGCTTGCTCTGACATATTTCCCTGCTTGTTATTGCATCCCTAAAATTGGGTCACTGCTTTTAAATGCTATTTGTAATTTTCTTGTTCTACACCAGTGGAAGATATTAGTGGAGGAAATAGCTTTATTATTGTTTTCAGTGTTCTTTTTGCTTAGCTGCTCACAAATGATTACATGTGCTTTACTGGATTATTGACATTTATACATACGTTTTTGTACGCTTGTTTTATTGGGTTTCCAGATTAACATTACGTGTACATTTTGATTTGCCTGTTCAGAGCATTACAAAAGAAACAGATCCAGTAGCATCTCAACAGAAAAGTAGCATTGAGCATTATCACATCTGACTATAAACATCAATCTGTCAGTTTCCAGAACCGTTTGTTTGCCAGTAATGGCATTTTTCCATATTGATCTGGATAAACAACAATAAGGAAGCAGTATGAATCTCTGTTTTAAGATAGGAATCGAAAGGGGTCAAAATGCCATGTGGGTGGGATTGGGTATTTGCAGCTCTACATAGTTCTCAGCTCTTTCTTTTGATATGGTGGTGACTTTCAGCCAATCTATAACCTTTAGGAGTGAGGTGGGTGGGCCTCATCCAGCAATACGCAAATCTTTTTTTTTTTTTTTTTTGTTGGCAATAGCAGTAGCACTCCCACCAGACGTCTCACTGGTTTTAGAATTTGTGTAGTATAACCCAACAATGCTGTCAACAAGACCAAACAACGCTCTCAACGGGACACATCAACGTTTATACATAAACGTTAGACTGATATTCTGCTCATGCAAATAGTTCAAGAACGTAGTGACATTGGTATTGTTTGGGAACGTTAGCAGTGTTATGTGTGGTAATTGATGATTTGACACTTTAAACAGAATAGAAGTTAATATCCGTTCTCTTGGGGCCTTTAATAAGGATTGCTGTTATCACTGAATGACCAGCTACCACCTTTTTGGGCTTTGTCTTTTAGGGGAGACTATGTTGAACAGTCAAGGCTTATCATGGAAGGTGGGCTAGGGTAATATGCCTAATTCAGTTAGCAAAATGTCTAACTTACAATAAACACAATGTTTAAACAGTGTTTTTTAAATTTTTATTTAGATTACATTTTTTGAATCAGAGTAGGATTCTGCTTATAACTGCAGCATGAATCTGATAGAGACTTCACCCTGCAGATTCCTTACCTTAGAATTATCCCCAGGTGTCAAACTGGATCTTGAAATTTGGAATACCAGCCCCATGTACCCAACATGGTCTGGTGTGAGGAATTGGCAGAAGCCTGTGGGCTAAACACCTCTCCAGATACTGGCATGGTTTCTCCCCCTAGTGTGGCTATGAAGGAGGGAAACCTCATTCCTTATGGTGGTGAGACAGGTGGCTGAGGTCCCGAACCTTAGCCTGCCCTCAGTGGCAGTCAAGAGTAATGTCTTGACGAAGAGTCTTCAGCTGGGAGTGACCCCCACAGAACCGCTTCTTCCATTTAATGAAGCCCTCACAGACGTCCTGCTTAGGACCTGGTCAAAGCGCTGCACAAGGGCTTCTGTGAACAGGCGCCACTATCGCCCCACTCCAGGGAACACCAAATTTCGTCGTGCAACACCCTACTCCGGAGAGCTTGGTGGTCCAAGCCTCAACCTCCCATTTAACTACTGGTGCATTCTCTACCACTCGACCGGATAGGGAATCCAAGATGTTGGACACCTTATGGAAGAAAATGTTTTCTTCTACCAGCCTGGCACTGTGGTCTGTGAACACTGTTTGCTTTTTGGGCTGTTACTCCCATGCACTGTGGGATTCAGTTGTGCAGGTGCTGCCCATGTTCCTGGAAGGCCATACTCTCCCTATGTCTGACTGGGGAGATGCAGCCAAGTTCACAATTCGATGTAGGCTGGATACAACCAACTCGCTGGGCAGAGCAGTTTCTTCCTCGGTGGCCTTACAGCACCACACTTGGCTGAGAACAACTGGCTTTTCCGTGAAGGTCCAAGCATCAGTTATGGACATGTCCTTTGATGGCTCCTGTCTCTTCGAAGACAAGGCAGGCTCAGCATTGCAGCACTTCAAAGATAGCAGAGCTATAGCCAAGTAATTGATCTGTTCCCTGGTCTCTTGCCAACCTCAGTCTGCGTTTCACTCCTTTCGTGGCCAAGGAAGAGGCTTGCAGCCACATCTTCACCCACACCACCACTATGGCATGCAAGCTTCCTAGCCTCTGCATGGCAGAGACCTCGTGAGTTGTGCAGCCATAGGTCGGATCAGTCGACCATCCCCCTGGCAGCCACAGCCTTCAAATCCTTTTAGTTTGTACCATTGTGGGTTCCCAGTGGGAGGCAGGATACACCATCATCTGTCCCACTGGAGGTCTGTAACATCAGACCGATGGGTTCTTCCGATTGTCTGGAGTGGCAACTCCCTCCCCTTCAGGACTACTCCACACATGCCACGCACTTGCGACAGGCTGACTCACTTTTCTATGCCAGGAAGAGGCAGCTGTCTTGGCCAGGGGAGCCCTAGAGTGGGTGCAGATGCCAGAAGTAAGTTGTGCTTGCTATTCCAGCTACTTTTGGGTGGCCCAAGAAGAATGGGGGCTCTTGCCTATCCTAGACCTGCGCTCTCTCAATTCCATCCTCAAAAAGCAGTTCAGAATGCTCATGCTCATTCAAGTTCTGTGTGTTGTGGCTCTAGGAGACTGGATGGTAGCATTGAACTTGCAGGACACGTACTTCGACATTCCCGTCCTGCCTGCCCACAGACGTTACCTGCAGTTCATGATAGGCCATGAGTACTTTAAGTACGCCATGCTTACTTTTGGCCTTTCTAGCACCCATCTGGTGTTAACCAAGGTGATGGCGGTGGTTGCAGCTCATCTGCAGAGGTCAGGGGTGCCAGTCTTCCTCTATCTCAATCACTGGCTGTTAAAGGCAGGCTCACCCCATGCAGTTGTTCCCCACCTCCAGTCTACGGCAGACCTCCTGCACTTACTGTGTTCGTTATCAACGTGCCAAAGTCACACCTGACTCCCTCTCAGACATCCCTTTAATCGGAGCTGTTCTATATACTGTGCAGTTTCAGGCCTATCCTCCGGAATGGCGAGTCTAAGAAAATCAGGCTATGATACTGATGTTTCAGTCTCTCTCCTGGATTTTGGTGAGACTGACTCTGAGGCTGCTGGGCCTCATGGCCTTCTGCATCCTGCTTGTGGCACATGGCAGCACTGGTATATGCTGGCTCTGCAGTTGGATCTGAAATTCCAGTGAGCGAAGCATCAGGGTGATCCCTCCAACATGGTCAAGATCTTGGAGAGAAGTGTGAAAGCTCTGCAGTGGTGGCCAACAAACCGCGATTGGCCAGCGGTAGACTCCTCTCCCTTCCTCAACCAGGTCTGACAGCAGTGGCAGATGTGTCACTCCCGGGATAGGGAGGCGATCTGGGAGAGTTGAGGATTGGAGGCCTCGGGCAGAATCCAGACTCCACATCAATGTACTGGAGCTCCAGGCATTCCGGCTGGTAATAAAGCCTTTCTGCCCTTCCTGAAGGGAAGCCTGGCGCAGATGTTCACAGACAACACCACTGCCATGTGCTATTGCAACAAACTGGGCAGGGTAGGGTTGTGGACTTTTTGTCAAGAAGCCTGGCAGGCTCTCTGAACACTAAACAGCAGATTACAAATGGTCTCTCCATCTGGGGGTGGTGCAAGGTCTGTTTCAGCAGTGGGAAGATCTGTTTGCCACCACCGAGAACACACAATGTCAGTGGTTTTGCATAAGGGAGATATCAAGACGGCTCTTTTCTTCTTGAGTTCGCTCAGGCCTCCTGGACACCTTGCTGCCCATACCAATGCTGCCCAGAGTTCCCAAGATCAGAAACAACCAGGCCCAAGTCATTCTTGTGGCTCTGGACTGGGCTCAGAACATTTTATATCCTGTGCTGTTGAGCAAGGGCATCGGTCCTCCAATCAGGCTGACCCTTCGGGAGGATCTTCTGTTGCAGCAGCAGGGGAGGGTTTGTCACCCGAAACTGGCAATGCTCCGCCTTTTATGCGTGGAGATTGAGCCTCCACATTTAAGATTTCTACCTTCTGCCCAAAGTCTGCAATGTTATCTTGGCAGCCGCGTTCCTCCACCAAGACTGTATATGCCTGCTGTTGGGGCAAGTTTGTGGCATGGTGTGCAGCAAAACAGGTTGCCCCTCTCTCAGGTACTTCTCTATGTCCTTTGTTTCCCCAGCAGGGCTTTGCTCTGGGTACCATAAAAGGCTATCTTTCTGCCATCTCATCTTTTCTGCAGTTCCCAGATTAGCCATCCCCCTTCAAACCCTCTGATTTAATTGGGTTCCTGAAAGGGCTGCAACACGTTTCCACCTTTGGCGTTCATCATGCTCAGTGGGACCTTAATCTTGTCCTAACTTTTCTTATATAAGCTTCCTTTAAGCCATTGCATAACTGCTCCCTCAGGCTCCTTGCCATTAAGACAACCTTCTTGGTAGCAGTAACATCTGCCCGGGGGTCAGTGAGCTTCAGGATTTGTCATCCAAGCCTCCATACCTGAAAACCTATCCAGACCTGCTGGTTCTACTCACTACAGCTTCCTTTCTGCTGAAAGTCATCACTCCCTTTCATGTAGGGCAAACCATCACTCTCCTTACTACTTTTTATACTCTGCCACATACCTCCAAGAAAGAGAAGCACCTTTACTGTATGGACTGAAAAAGAGCATTGTCGTTCTACCTTGACTGCACACTGGAGTTCTGGGTGGAGGACCAACTCTTCGATATGTCAGAGCGAAGAAGGGAAAGGCTGTGCAATGTGGCCTTGCTGCAAATGTTTGTAGAACACTAGTGCCTAGACAGTCAGATTCCTCAGGACGGGCACTATGCTCATTCAGTCCAGCAGGACTTTTTAGTGTGAAACATTTTCGCAGACCCACCTCTGGGAAGGTATTTTTTGGGTATCTAGTCTAAGGTAAGGAACCTGAGGCTAGAAGTCTTTATCAGATGAATAAGTTACTTACCTTTGGTAACGCCTTATCTGGTAAAGATCACCCATCCACATCGCTCTGTAAATGGATTTCTATGGTCAGTGTAATTCCCCTTTCTGGGCCTTAGTTTTCCACACCAGTGGGCAGTGTTCTTCATGGCTTCATGCTCCTGGTGTGGAAGGTCGCAAAAAGAAACTAATAGCTCGCAGGGGTAGCATCTATATAAGCATTGCACACATCACTTCTGGCTCGGTCAACGGAACACCACCACCAACCAGGGCACAGGGGTTTTGCTCATAAAAGAATTGTTGATCCAGTGTGACTCCTGGGAATAATTCTAAGGTAAGGAACCTGCGGCTAGATAGTCTCTACTAGATAAGGCTGTACCAAAGGTAAGTAACTTGTTTGTTTATGCTGGCGAGACTACATGTGAATGGCAAGGATTCAGTGCTTATCAGGAAACCTGGATTAGGCAGAGCCAAGCGCCTGTTGCCTCACACAAGAATGAGTTTCACTGTTTAGTCTTACTCATGTCATCGTCCTCAGAATGTGACATTGCAAGTCACCTGTCACTTCACAAAGGTGCAGGTCTGTTCTCTTTCAGTATTGTAGTCTGGAGAGGCTGACATGGCTCAGAAACACTAGTCAGTCACTACCTGTAGTCCAAATTCAGTATGGTGATGGAGTGCAAATGGCAGCTAATTGGAGTGCCTGACACTGAGGAGTCACTGCTGACTTCAGCTTGCATGAACCTTAGGCACCATGTGCAAGGGATCGCTTGTAGGTGTAGGGTTGTAACATGCAAAGCTGCTGGGTGATGCCAAGTGAGGAGTGATGCCAGGTGTGGACAGTTCCAGCATTGCATTATTGCCATTCATAGTCACTCTATGGAGCACTGTATGGAGGAGCTCCGCTCTCTGCACTCCAGATCTCCACATTTGGATGGGAGAAGGCACTCATCTCCAGTTTTAGTAGACTTCATCTACTGTATGTTCTCATAGGATCAAATTGCCATGCAGGCCCTGGGACTGTGAGCTGAATTATGGCATGGTTACCACTTGTTAGTCGGTCTGGCCCTCTCTCTTTCAGATTGAAGCAGCAGCAACTCTTGTCATTACTGAAAGATATTCCCTACTGATAAGTGACAGACAGCCAAAGTTGCTGTCTCTTTTCTCAGCCGTTTTAATGTACAGATGCATAGAGTTCTTCCAAATCAAACGGTGACATATCAGTAAACCAGAGGGAAGGGCTTATGTCAGTTGTATAGGCAGTTGAGGTCAGCCAACTGGACACTTATTTGTCATGGCATTTCCCGCTATTTCAGACATTAACGACCCAAGATAACAGTACCACTTTGGGTATACCCCTTTTGCCCCCACAGCGTCCAGCTGTGTGTTCAAGAGACACAGAAAAATGTGTAGGGTGCAAGGGGAGTCTTGAAAAAAGAAAACATAGCAAGTGTCTGTAAATGAGAGCCTGGATGGGGGTCACCGAAAGGACTTTCTGCTCAAAATAGTTTTCTAAGTTTTACAAGAAGTTAAATATTCTGGACCTCTATCACAAACAGTTGAGAAATAAGCATTTTTTCCATTCCATCTCAATAAAATGGGCATTTATACTGGTGACTGTCAGTAAAGTTCCAACTGCCCCAAAAACTGGGAACAGTCTGTTATTATTGATTAGTTTAATGGTCTGTTTTGTGATGACTCTTCAAAAGGTAGTGGACTTAAAAGATAAGACAGGGAGAGGGAAACAAGGTGCTTAATAGGTTCCACTTCATTCGTGCCTTTTTGCCTGTAACTTTTTGAAATAACCAAAAACAATTCACAAACAAAAAATACTTGCATGTGATTTTTAACCTACCTTTGTGGTGTTAATCTGCAAATGTAATGGTCCTGTTACCAATGAAGTATGCTTTCTGTCTCCCTCCTGCAAATCTAAGTGTGCAGTAATGAACCCCGACAAGCCATTGACTGTTGCTGCTAAAAGGCTTTGACTAATCCTTGAAAATGATCCGGGAAATACTGCAAGTCTGTTAGGTCCTTGGTTTAAAAAAAAGAAAGGTACTCAAGTGCCTCGATGCATTGAAGTCTATACTCCCAGAACTTCTGTGCCACTGTTTTGCTGTGACTCCAAACGGTCTCTTATCTCTATAAAAAGGTTCTTGACCAGGCATCGAAAATGCATGTCTTCTAGTGATGCTGGTCAGCTTCCATACATTTGGTGATTGCAAGAGGGATCATGCTTGCCTGTCTCCATGGGAGTATGGTGGAAGTACAGACTCCACCAACCCTCCCAAAATAGGTTTGTTTTTAAACATTTGGAAAATAATTCTGCTGTTTACAAGTACGCATTTCAAAACAAATTGGTTAAGAACCTCAGACTTTACAGTACTTGAGGTTACATTATAATAAAAATCTATGTTTTGGCCTTTCAGAAATTGAGTGCTTGACTAAAGGTCTGCATACCCCTCAAATACTTGGGGTAACGAAGATTACCATTAAGTAATCAGGCCATTTCTTCTATGCCTTTTCCTTATCATGGTCATTATATGTGAGGAATACCTAAGTGAAATAGCTTTCACCTTTGAAGAAATGAGCTAACAAATCACTTACTGCTGCTCACTCAGTAAATTATTATAAAAATGTTGTGTTTAATGACAGAATGGAACCGAGAACTCCTACACCAAATTTCCTTCCATAAGGTTCCAAACCATTAAGTCTGTAATGGCGAACAAAAGCATTTGTAGAGACCCATGTGGCAACTCATCAAATCTCTGCAGGAGGAACTACTTGAACTTATGATGCAGCCTTATTCCTTGCAAATATATCATGTTGCCGTTACTTGATAATACGCCAAAGCCATGGTAGAACTAATCCATCTGCTGACCTTTGAGGCCTTCACACTGGCCTTACTATTGTGTTGTGCTAAAATAAATGTCACAAAAAAATATTTGACAGGCAGAAACTTCTTGCTTTGTCCAAATAAATCAAAAACTTCTCTCTTGACATCCAACAAATTACTAAATTCCTCTTTTGGGTAGGAAGGGGATTAAAAAAAACATACAAGACAACCTCTTGAGCTATATTCGAAACCGATGGAACTTTTGCCAGAACACAGAATTTGACCATACTCCTCAAAACATACAAATGGAGCCAACAAAAGAGAGCTACTATTGCAGCAATTCTGCAGACTGAAGTAATGGCAATCAAAATACATCTTTTACAGTGAGAATCTTTGTTCACTCAGTCTAGTCAAATCAATCAAATTGCAAGGCTTTCAAAACCAGCAGGACGTATGAAAGAACAAGAGGGAGAGACAAAGGAAAACTTCAGTAACTGCGCTGAAAATATATCTCCTTTCTCTAAGTCCACCCAGGTTTGCTAAAAACTTGGATAGATGACTTAGAGCTCTTAATATAGAAGTCACTTTGTTTTTCTGAAATCCATATCCCAGAAATTGCAAGATAGACACATTCGCATTGAAAGGGAGAGGTAGAATGACCTGGGCACTGCTTTTGAAAAAAAAAACAAAAAAACAGGACATGAACAGGACTGCAGTATAGAGTACCTACAAAATTTGGGACTTTCTCTTCTAGATGATGTGCTAAACCTTTATTTTTCAATCACTTCATTTCAATTTCTAATCTGAATAGATGATCTCATTGAAATTGGCTCACTCAGAGGATGTAAAGGCAATATTGGGCTCTTGAGAATGTTTGAGCATTGGCATATTGGCATTGACTAAAAGAGAGGAAACCAGGATATTCTGGGCCAGAATTGTAGCCTATCTAACAGCATTGAGATTGAAGTCAAAAGTAGGAAGGCAAATACTATTTTTCGAAGCCACAACACTGACAGAGCAATCACCCCTGAGGATGTTTCCTGTAGAAGAAGTCAAAAGCGGAATTTGGCTTGACTTTGAACAAAATAATGGAACTCTGTGCAGCAGAGAGAAGGTGAAGAGCAGGGCCCTACTGCTAGACGAATCAAGAGTGGCCTTGCAGACAGTACTGCCTCTAAACGCCTAAGACAGGCTAAGAGATATTTACGACATGATGATCTACTGTCCCATTGCAGCTGTCAAACTGGAACTAATCCTGCTAACATCCTGGGGACCTTGAAGGGGAGATCTTCTCTTTTTGCCTGCTCCTTTAATTGTAGGGAGTGACCAAAAGTAGTGGGTGCTAGGAATGCTACAGTGGAAACAAATGATCTGCATTGAAAACCTTAGACTGGGCACGAGGGGCAAAAATCAGCCTGACCGAATGTTTGTAGTGCAGCCCCAGCACCTGGTGGGCAGAACCACTCAACATAGTCAAAGATCAACTGGGAAAGTACAAAGGATGCCACTGCATATAGATGAGGTCTTCTGTTGAAGAAATAGGACACAAGCTGCAGCCTTAAAGATGGAGTTCCTGGACTTTCCAAGGATGTTCGAAGTAAATCATAAAATGACAGGGTTTAATCACATGAATAGAAGAAGTCTTAAAGGGAAGGAAAGAAACCCAAAAGGAGAAAACTTGAAGAACATTATAGAAAAGGTAAAATATCAAATGAACTTGATGGATGTAGGCCAGAAAATAATAGCCTAATTAAGTACAAATTGTGAACATGCTGTCAACAAGGAACATATGCAAATAAATAGAAGATCCTTAATCACTGTAGTGCAGGATGAAGTTGAAAAAGCTGAGTTACCTTCAAAATCTAGTTGCCAAGCAAGTTGAACAAATCTACGTCTGGACTGTGTTGGGGACACTAAATGGGTTCCCAGTGCAAAGCAAACAGTTTTCATGCCAGTTTAGGTCGGTGCTAGACATTGATTTGTACAGGACAGAAACCTTGTCACCCATCTAACAAAATTCAGTACGAGGTAGTCCAAAGTCTCTATAATCAACAAAGTGTATTGTTAGTCGTCTGTTTAGGAGACAGAATATTTAAAAGGAATAATTTGAAAATTGTCCAGACTCAAGGTTCCCACTTGGTCCCTAAGTAAAGTTGTGATCTTGGTAGGTATTGATTGATATCTAAAAGACACCAACAGCCTGGCAAATCGATTTTCAAAGATGAGAAATGTGATTACAATGAAAAATACAAGAAATTAATTCCAAAATGAAAACATCCATCAGCAACGTCTTGCAAAAAGGCCAGACCCTTTATACATATTGGCTTGTATGGTAAGAGAGAGTTCTCTGGTTCTTGAACAGACGGTTTGATCCTAAAGAGGGAATTACAAATAAAGAAACAGTTGGAGCAATTTCAGTTGTCCAAAGAGCATGGCTTTGATTTACGAGTGACCTGAGGAGGAAGAGAGGGGGAGGGCACAATGGACCTATGATGGAAAGCAGGGAACCCCCTGTTGGATTGTGGAATGATTTCCACAAAAAACAGGAAGTTTAGACCTGATGAAATACCTAAAGCAACATGACATAGTTGCCTTTCAAGAGACTAGTACAGACATTCAATGGCATGTCCTTGGATATGTGAATTCAACTACATGTGCCATAATAAAGAGGCAAGGAACTCTGGAGATCCACTGATTGCCTGCAGGGTAGAGTTATGCAGACAGGCGAAGAAGTGGTAATTACAATACATTGATGTCCTGGCATCAGACATCACACTCCTGAATGACTGACAATATCGTGTTCCTTGGGAACTTAAATTGCAAATTACGTGAATGGGTGAATGATTTGGAGCACTTAACTTAGTTAAAAATTGCTTTTGGCATCCCTGTTCTAAAACATAATTTCCCCAAAAAGGATACTAGGAGAACATGTTTGAACTCTTTCTTTGTAAATTAATGTTTAATCAGTGCCAGAAACAGTTAAGAGACCAAAATATCATCTGAGATTTAATATATTTTCGTGAGATCCGTAGGCTGTCACAAATTTGAGAATGTTGCTTTGTCATGAATACAGGAAAATGACCACAGTGTCATGTTTTTTCTTTACTTTTTTTTTTTAATTAAATAGATCTGTACTTCTGACTTGCCCTAACTCGTGGCACCTTCGCCGAGGGATGGAAACCTATGACCCACAATCCAAGAAGGGGCCACAAATGTGAGCACAACTCTTAGAGACAGCTCGCTTTATTGACTTTAACTGAACACTTAACAGCAAGTTGATTCTAAGAGCGGTTGATAAGTGGGTCCAAGATTACAAAATCCTGAACCCCATAAAGGTGGTTTTTTTTTCGCCTTGGCTTGCTGACTTTGGATAAGACAGTAACATTTTTTCAAAACCCCTGCAGCTACAGCATCTTCAAATTAATGCACCTGTATGTTGCATACCTATGTTTTATGTCCGCCTTTTATCTGGTACAGACCCCCCCCCCCCCCCTTGGAACCAGCTAGCTGACATGGAGAAAGACATCTTACTCATAATATAAAGGACGGACGTAAATCCCACCTTGCAGCTGAGAATGAATGAATAATGGAAGCTGAATGATGCTGTCAAAGTAATGGGAGAAGCAATTTTGCTTGCCTAGCCCATTATTATTGTGTCTTTATATAAATGACTTGAATAAAGGAGTGTTAACTGCTACAGAAGATATGCATGCAATAGATGGAATTAAGATGATATCACTATGCAAATGATTCCAGTCTATTAGCCCAAACTTCAAATGGCTTTTTGAATTTGTGAGAAATGGAGCACTATTGCAGAGTGAATTGGCTCATCATAAATTCATCCTAAACGAAGATCATGACACTTTGAGCACAGTAACTGAGCAGAGGCTTCTACGTGTGAAAGGCCAAATAAAAAGTGACCCAATGCTTGCATCGGGCCTAGCGTTTTCAAACAACTCGGGCCGGCAAAAGCATGTGGAATGTGCCATTCATAAATCAGAAGCATATCGGACTACAATTCTCCATTTTGTCAAGGAGCAGTGGTGTTAAATTTTCTGCTAATATTAATAAGGTGGTCGAGGCCAATGTTGGTAAACAAAACGTAGATGTGGCAGGGATTTGGGTCACCAACAGAAGAACAGAAGTGTGGGAACAACTTGCCCTCGTAAAAGATGGTTATGGAAGTGTTATTTCAAACTTCTGAGGGGTTTTCCAACAATAGATCTAGAAAAGGATGTTCACTCTGTACTCCATTGAAAGAAGATGCAAAGTGACTCCCCTAAAGTTTGTTGCTAAATGCCTGTTATCGACTTTGAAGTACTTATTTGGCAGAGTCTAGAAGTAACCCAAGGAAATGAGAACGCTATTCTAGTTCTCAGCGGGCTGGAAAGACTTACTAAAACAAGATATGGGAACCACCCTGCAGGCCCAAAAGCAGCTCCAAATATAAGAATATAAATATAAAAAATATGATTGAGAAGCATTCTGAGGTTGCTCCAGCTGGCGTGACATGAGCTAGAAAACATTGGGTACCTGAATTCAAGGGAGTATTTCACATTTCATAGTGACCTTGGGTAGCCAACGACCATGCTGATTGCTTTGATCTAGCAAGGAGCAGTGCCTTGTCAACTGGGGCTTTCATGAAGAAACACAATCCGAGAACAACGGATGTGTATTTGTGGTAGCTGAAACGACTTATTATATTTTCTTGTATTCTATGCCAAGTTTAATACCAAAAGGGTTAAGGCAATTTCCGGGCAAACAGCAAGCGAGGCCTGGACCCTGGTGTAGAAACCCTGTTGTTCCTGTTGAATGACCTCTCCAATTACCAGAGCGATAGCTACATAATTGAATTGGAGGTATTTGCCAAAGAAATGGTCGGTTTGGGAGATACTTGTGCTCTTAACTGAAAAAGGTGGCAAATAAAGATTGTAAATCTTGATGGCTAACTGATGGGATGCATAGTGGCCTGGCCTCATTCAAGCATATGATGTGCCAACATTGAAGGGACAAGAGAAATCAATTGTAAATGAAGGTATATGGGGTGATGTTGAAATAGCTGAGTGAAAAGACTGAAGGAAATTGACTTCTTATAACAAATATTGCTCATCTATACACTCCCACCAATGACTCAGTCCCAGGCCTTGTGATGTGGGTATTTTGTATTTGATTGATACTGTATCATTTTATTTTTATTTTATCTCTTATGTGAATGGTTGAGGCGGCAAGAGTTTTCTATTAAAGTTTAATCTGATTGAGTTGACATTGATTGTGACCAGAATTTTAGATCCTGGGTGGAGACAAAAACCTTTGGACAAAGATACAGGATATGTATACTACAGAAATTAGTTCTGCACCTCTGGTGTGACTGACATTAGAGCATGAAGTCCTGAAATGCTGGTTTCTAGTGGCCAAGCAGATAGGTTATCAGTGGATAAAGATGCAGGAAAGCCCACACTATTCTAATGCTGAAGATCTCATACGACTTGGTATCTTCAACCTCGGTTTTGTTGGAGATAAATCCCTTTCAGAAGGGAAGACCGCAACAGATGCAGACTCTCTGCTCTGTCCTCTGGATGGAGAACCATGTATAAATTCCCTATGAAGAATCATTCTTGTGAATGGGTGTTATCTGACATTCAGAAGGTTGAGTAGAAATCTGTGAAGAGCTTGAAAATCTCTGATTACTGCCAGCCTTTTCAGTGTGTTTTTGTGACCTGACGCAGCATGGAGAAGCCATTCATCCAGAAAGGGGTCCACCCACTTTAAAGTTGAAGCATTGCAATTATTGGAGCAACCATCTTGGTGAACACTTGAGGAGGTGATTTGAGACCAAAGAGAAGAAACAGGATGGGACTGTCCAGAACACCAAACCATAGGAAACACTGATGTCTTTTCGTTATTGGGATATGAAAGTTTACATAGTGAAGGTTGACTGTGAGCAATACATCCCCTAGAAAAATACAGGAATTATACTCTGAAATGTTTCCATGTTGAATGTTTTTAACAATACTCAGTCTTAGAGGTTTTTACGTCTTTTACTATCCTGCAGCCTCCTTGCACGTTATCTTTAGATGCTTCAAAACATGCTGTTAGGTCTCTTGAATCAACTTTAATTAGTTTAATTGTGGATTCTGAATAGGGATTTGATCATTTAGTGGCATTATCCTTTTCACCACTTGAGGACCGCAGATGTCTGAAATGGGTCACTCCCAAGCCTTTGCAAAATTATGATTTCATCCTTCTAAGAGTACACATGGCCATCTCTGGTATAGTTAGGCTCTTTGTCGTCTTCCTAGTGAGCCTCATTTTTGAAGACACTCTTATTATTGCCTTTTCCTCAGGAATTTGTGGACTGAAATGACAACTGCTGTCTTTGGATGGTTGACAGGAAGTTTTTTTTTTAACAGTTCGGAGACTAAGATTGTGGGGTTTTTTTTAGGAAAGGAAGAGGGGTGCTTCATTTTCTAACACACCCTATGTATTTTGCCAGTATTAAATTAATCTGAACAGAGCATGGAAGTTTAACCCCCATATTCTTAAGAAGATATTCTCTCGTCAGGCTCCTTCCTTTCTGTGAATCACGTCATGTACCTGCATAGGGAGGGAGCCCTTTGAAGTTGATGCAGCAAAGGCCCTGATTTTGTTCCTGAGGCATCCGGAGGAGCGAATCCAATGTTTTCCCATGCTTGCACCTGAACGTCTGGCATAAGCTCTTCAGCAATGTATTTGCCCGTTTGATTTCTTGGATATATGTTAATTTCTCTTTCATCAGAAAACAGTTTCTTATGCCAGTCTCCCCTCAGATGTATGTACATTGTAGAAGGATGACTGATTGATTTCTTCTAAATAAAGGCTACACATTCAATGACAAAGAAACTGGGTAATGGGAGTCCCTGTCATCAGAACCTATCCTGTAATAAAATGCAGCACCCGCCAGCAAAACAAACTGCTCCAAATGACCAGAAAAACAAGACCGTTTCAACAGAACATTCCCTGAAAATGTTAGCATTTAAATTGGGGTCCATACTCTGCCAGTGCCATCGTTTGTGAATCAAAGGGTGCACGTGCATTTGAACAACCAAGAAGTGCACTAAGCACAGACCATCTCCAGCTTCCCTATTTCGCTAGTAAAAATATGCTGTCTCAAGGTAGATGGTCTTCATTACAAAAAGAAAATTTAAACTCTGTGCCTAATCCAGTTTTTAAAATGATTGAGAACCTCCAATGACCAGCTATCACCAGCAAGAAGTGACAATAGGTTGTTCATATCCCTGTTTTACAAGAATCTGATCCAAATGCTCCTGGCAATCCCACGTATAACAGTGAAGATCGAAGTACTGCAGTGTCTTTATTCTTAGGCTGTCTCAAAGTCACCTTCTTGTTCAGAAACATGAAAAATCGGAGGATGCTGTGAACACAAACACATTTTGGCATCCATGTAAGGTTTGCAGTCTTCCATTCTTTCCTGAAGTTTTTCCTGTCTCAGAGGTGAGACACACCACACAAGTAATCATTGGGATGAGAACAAAGGATGTAGAGGTAATGGATCAGCTCCCAACTACATTAGTCAGTCAAAGTCTGTCCGATCAACTTCATTCGGCCACGTAAGGGCCATAAAAGCACTCAGCAGTAATAAATAAATAGGTACAAATACAAATTAAAAACACATCAAACATTTTAAAATCCATTAAAACAATTAACTCCTCAATTCTCCTTCATCAGTCATTGTGCATACTTTCTCCTTAATTTCAAGGCCTGTATAATGAAATTCAGGACAGCAAAACATACAGTTGGGGATTCTAATCGCTGTATCATAAAACCCTCTGAGGATGTAATTGGACGTTTTTCTCTAAAAATGGGACATAAAAATAACAAAGTGCATTGTGGATTGCTTAGAGTTCCCATCGCACGAACAACAGGGCAATGACCTAAACCATGAGCCTGTAACTGGGAATGCCCCCCCAAAAAATGTATTGTATTTGTCCTAAATTGCGTGAGGTAGAATCTGTGATCAGCGTCTTGGGCCCATGGCAGGTATGGCTCCAACCCATGGCATGTCGATATAGCCATGTATGAATTGACTGTCGACGTTACCACCACCTTTCCTCCTCTTGTTCTATGTGCATGAGCCAAGAAAAGATCCTTCATTAGAACCTTAATGTTCAGATGCATATTCCCAGAAATTTCAAAAAGGTGGCTCAGGCCCATTTCTCGTAGTGTACTCTTAACATATAAAATCCACGGGGATAGACTGATATTTACTTTGTCTGAGGCAGTCGTCCAGGATTTTACGTGAGAAGATTAACTTGTGACATAGCCACACTTGGAGCCATATCATGAATAGTGCCATCCCTACCCAGTCTTCCAAATAAACTAGACCAGTTTCCTAGTAGAGAATGAAACTTTAAGTTGATCTGGGCAAGCCCAGAACTCTGCTCGGGAGTCTTTTCTGTAACCTGTAGAGAACTGGGTGGCTTATATCCCCATACTCCTGCACCATACATACCTGCAGAGAAGCACTGAATAATGGTATCAGTTCTTTCATGGGTTTATGGCCTAGTTTCTTGGCATAGCTGGTGATCTCTGTGTGAGCAAGTGTTCTCACAATAGCTTTTCATCAAATAAAATTCCCAGGTAACTAAAGTGCTTCGTTTTCCTTATTGGAGTGCCACCCAGGACAAATGTTTTAGAACTAGTATTCTTTGGCCCACAGGTAAGAATATAAGATTTATCATTATTTACTTTAAGATTCAAACCCTGCATAAAACTTTGAAACCCATCTAACAGTGCCTGTCGGCCATTTGCTCTGCGGGCTAAAAGCACCGGATCATCTGCATAGAACATGGTAGGAACCGGATGCGATCCAATTTTAGGGAGATCCAGGGTACAAGTACATAAAAATTGATCCAGTGCGTTAATGTAAAACAAGAATAAAAATGGGGCCAGAATACATCCTTGTCTTACCTCTTGAGTTACTGGAATAGGGGCTGACACGTCACCTTCCTGGGAGTACCACACTCTCATGCAGTTTACACAGTGCAGAAGTTTTAGGACTGCCAGAAGAGGAGGATCAACTCCTGCTAAGGACATAAGCTCCCAAAGTTTCTCCCTGTTCACTAAATCAAAGGCAGAGGAGAGGTCCATGAAAGCCATATCGATGGCCCCTCCCCTTGCCTGCACACATTTGTCAGGGAGAGGTTTAGGGCTTGTTATGTTGTGCCCTTTCCTGGGCGAAACCCATACTGTACATCAGTAAAAAAAAAAAAAAAAACGCTGGTTTCTGCCCGGCTTTACAATTTCCCTAGAATAACCCTCCCAAATATCTTCATGGAAGAGTCTGAAGGGCAAATAGGGTGATAATTTGAAGGGGTATTTCTGTCCCCTTTCTTGTAAATTGGGACTACGATTGACTGTTTCCACGATTCCAAACTCCCACATTATCAAGGATCTGAATATATTGGCTAATGTGGGAGCCCATAACTCAAGATTATGTTTAAAGAGTTCGCATGGGACCCCCTCTGGGCCTATTGCTTTCCCCATCGTAGAGCACAGAATTGCTTTTTGGACTTCCTTTACTGAGATCAAGCTGCTAAATTCTTCAAGGTCCCCGGTGATTTAGGGAAGTTAATGGAGGGCTGTCCTTCCGCTGGCCGTTCTAAATTGAAAATGTTAAAGAAATGGTCTACCCATTGACCCTAGGGTAGGTCGCTCCCCTGCCACCGCAGCTCCACCTGCCCAGGCCCCTGCCACTGGTCTGGTAAGTCCTAGGTTCCTCTTTCTGCTCCGCTCCCGTCCTTCTTTTTCGCTCCTTCCTCCTCTGCCTCTCCTCTCGTGCTTCTGTCTTTCTCCTCTGCCCCTCCTGGTGAGCTTTTGCCCATCTCCTTGTGCCTCTCCTGTTGTGATCTTGTTCTCTCCTTGTGCCTCTCATGTTGTGCTCTTGTTCTCTCCTTGTGCCTCTCCTGTTGTGCTCTTGTTCTCTCCTTGTGCCTCTCCTGTTGTGCTCTTGTTTTCTCCTTGTGCCTCTCCTGTTGCGCTTTTGCCGCTCTCCTTTTACCTCTCCTGTTGCGCTTTATCCCCTGTTGTCCTTTATCTCCTGTTGTGCTCTTTCTTTTGCCTCCTGTTTCCGCCCTCCAGACGCTTCCCTGTCCCCCACTCTCCCCCCTCCCGCCGCTGCCTCCCATTCGGTCCCGCCCCACCCACCGCTTCCATTCGCTACTCTCCCTCCTGCCTCCCAGCTGACCCCTCCTCCCCCCCCCCCCTTCCCTCTTATGGCGGCCGCGCCGAAGGCGCACCAAAGCCAAGCCCGTCTGCGCCCATCCGTGCCTGGACCGCGCCCAGCGCCAGAACCCCTGGCCCCCAGCGCTCCCAAAACCCCCAGCTCAGATACGACGCCGCCTCCCTCCACGCACTCAACCCCGGACGAACTACCACCTGCTACCAAGCCAGCCCCAAACGCACTCATGGACCCTTCGCCTGTCATACCTGCAAATATACCTTCCACCGCACCTACAATCCGTCCACCGGCCCACGCCCCAACAACCACCTCAAGTGCATCCTCCTCAACGCACGCTCCGTCCACAAGCACACCATTGAACTATGGGACCTCTTGGACTCTACCGCACCTGACGTCGCCTTCATCACAGAAACCTGGATGAACGCCTCATCGGCTCCCGACATCGCCCTAGCCATCCCTGACGGCTACAAGATTGCCAGGAAAGACCGCGCCAACCAAATCGGAGGAGGAATCGCCATCATCTACAAAAGCTCCATCAACGTCACCACCTTCACTGAAGACACCCTCCTCGCCGCCGAACACATGCACTTCCAGATCCACACTGACCCCAGGACCACCCTCAGAGGCACTCTCGTCTACAGGCCCCCTGGCCCACGCACCCTTTTCAGTGAATCCATCACAGACTTCATCACCCTGCACGCCCTAGCCTCGCCTGACTACATCCCCCTCTGGGACCTGAACTTCCACCTGGAGAAGAACGACGACACCAACACCACCACCTTGCTCGACAACTTCGGACTCAAGCAACTGGTGAACACCCCCACCCACACCGCCAGCCACACGCTCGACCCCATCTTCTCCGCCAGCAACCACGTATCCTTCAACCACTCCTCCGAGATACACTGGACCGACCACAGATGTGTCCACTTCACCTTCAGACGCAAGACCCATCACCTTCGCACACAACTAATCACCCGCAGACCCTGGAACAAAATCTCCACAGAACAGCTACTCTCCACTCTCAACCATAACTAACCTGCCTTCACCCCTGACGCCAACAACGCAGCCCTCAGCCTCACACAGTGGATCACCAACTGCGCCGACAACCTCGCCCCCCACAGAAACCTCCCAAGACAGACCGACATCAGGAAACCTCCTTGGTTCACAGACGCCCTCAAAGAATCCAAGAAAACCTGCCGCACCCTCGAAAAAACCTGGCGCAAAGAACACACTGCAGAGAACATGTCAGCTCTCAAGATCGCCACCCGTGAACACCACCAGCTGATCCGCTCCACCAAAAGGGCATCTTTCAAAGAGAGACTGGACAAGAACACCCACAACAGCAAAGAACTCTTCAACATCGTCAAAGAGCTCTCCAACCCCAACGCCAGCTCCAACACCATCACGCCCTCATAAGACCTCTGCAACTCCCTCGCTACTTTCTTCCATCGAAAGATCACCGACCTACACGACAGCTTCAGGCCCCAGATCGCGCCAACCACCACTGAACTCACAGCCCCAACCATCATCCTCAACGCCTGGACCCCCATCAGCTCCGAAGAGACTAGAACCACCATGAACACCATCCAATCCGTCGCCCCATCGTACCCATGCCCCCATCACATCTTCAACAAAGCCGACACCATCATCGCCCACCACCTCCAGAGCATCATCCACAGCTCGTTTGCTTCTGCCACCTTCCCCGAGAGCTGGAACCACGCGGAAGTCAACGCTCTCCTGAAAAAGCCTATGGCGGACCCCAACGACCTGAAGAACTTCCGCCCCATCTCGCTCCTCCCCTTCCCAGCCAAGGTCATCGAGAAGGCTGTCAACAAGCAACTGACCAACTTCCTCGAAGACAACAACTTGCTCGACCCCTCCCAGTCTGGCTTTCGGGCCAACCACAGCACGGAAACCGCCCTCATCGCAGTCACCGACGACATCAGAACCCTGATGGACAACGGAGAAACAACCGCCCTCATCCTCCTTGACGGCTTCCTTCGACACCGTCTGCCACGCACCCTAATAACCCGCCTCCGCTCCACTGGTATCCAAGGACAGGCCCTGAACTGGATCATCTCATTCCTCTTGGACCGAACCCAAAGAGTCTACCTCCCGCCCTTCCGCTCAGAACCCACCGAGATCATCTGCAGCGTCCCACAAGGCTCCTCGCTCAGCCCTACTCTCTTCAATATCTACATGAGCCCCCTCGCCAACATCGCTAGCAAACACAACATCAACATCATCTCCTACGCCGACGACACCCAGCTGATTCTCTCCCTCACCAAAGACCCAGCCACCGCCAAAGCCAACCTGCAAGATGGAATGAAAGACGTCGCTCAATGGATGAAGCTCAGCCGCCTGAAACTGAACTCAGACAAACGGAGGTCCTCATCCTCGGAAACTCCCCGTCTGCCTGGGACGACTCTTGGTGGCCCACGGCCCTGGGCACTGCACCAACATCCTCAGACCACGCTCGCAACCTCGGATTCATCCTGGACCCCCTTCTCACCATGACCAAGCAAGTCAACGCCGTCTCGTCTTCTTGCTTCCACATCCTTCGAATGCTCCGAAAGATCTTCCGCTGGATCCCCGCCGATACCAGAAAACTGTTACCCACGCCCTTGTCACAAGCCGCCTGGACTACGGGAACACCCTATATGCAGGAACCACTGCAAAACTTCAGAAACGTCTCCAGCGCATACAAAACGCCTCTGCACGCCTCATCCTCGACGTAGCACACCACAGCCACATATCCGCCCACCTGAAACACCTGCACTGGCTCCCCGTCAACAAAAGGATCACCTTCAGGCTCCTCACCCACGCACACAAAGCCCTCCACAATAAGGGCCCCGAATACCTCAACAGTCGCCTCGCCTTCTACACGCCCACCCGTCAACTTCGCTCAACCAGCCTCGCTCTCGCCACCGTCCCTCGCATCCGCAGAACCACCGCTGGAGGTAAATCCTTCTCCTACCTGCCAGCCAAGACATGGACCTCTCTTCCTGTCCACCTCAGGACTACCCAGGACCACCTCGCCTTCAGGAAGCGCCTCAAGACCTGGCTCTTCGAGCAGCAGTAACCCCTCCCCCTCCCCCCAGCACCTTGAGACCCTCACGGGTGAGTAGCGCGCTCTATAAATGCCTTGATTGATTGATTGATTCCTGTACTAATATGTGGCAATCTATCCCTGAGGAATGCCTGTCTGAGAAAAAGGGTTTAATTATGACTTCCCAGAAACCGTCTGTTATCTTTTAAGATGGCCACTCGTTCCAGTTTTTCCCAAGCAGTGTCTGATCTCCCTTTTCTTATTCTCAAAAGCTTTTTTAAAATGTTTGCAAACAATTCGCACTGCTGTTATGTCCCAGGAAATTTGTTTGTAGACTTTTTTAGGACTTTTAAGGTCTTTGTGCATTCTGTATCATACCAAGTCTGGGGGAGTCTAGCATTCCTAGGATTCTTTATCAACAATGATTCAGAAATAAAGGCACAGATCAGATTTTGGCAAAATTGGAGCAGACGGTGTCTGGTGAAGAATCCGAAAGCAGGAGTTCTTCTCTCTAAGCTGTGCCCCAACTAAATCCCCCAATATTTTGCTATCATCAACTTGTTGCCATTTTCTACAGCCCCCCCCCCCCTTGTTTCTTGAAAAAGTTAATGTTGGACATTTCTCTTTCAATTGAGCGTTCTTCAAGATACTAGACAACTCAGCCAAAATGAGACAGTGAGTGACACACCTCAAATCTTTCCATCCATCCATTGCAACAATTAGTCTGACATAAGGATATGATCAATTTTGCTCCCCTTACCTCTCCCTACAAATGCTGGGTTGAATAAAACATTGCCCTTTCTTTGCTCAGTTGCGGAAAGCATGTTATTAGCCAACATTATCCTGGTTAATGCTTCACCATAAGCCGTATGCTGAAAATGACTTGCATAGTTCCCCTGCCCATTTACAATCTCACGGACTCTGCTCTCATTATAGCGACATTTGGCTATATTAAAATCTCCTACCCAGATATGGGAAACACTTGAATCTTTCTCCATGATTTGACCAATCAGGGTTTCTAACTGTTACACAAGTTCTGCAGTCTGACATCCGAAAAAGTTATAATAAAAATTAATGAGCATAGTATTAAGAACTGGGGAACACAATAGCTTTAAAAGTTGCCAGTATGAATTAGAGGATACTCCTTTTACTTTAAGGTTTCCGATTGAGATAAAAAATGACAAGACCCCTTCCCACCATTGAGGGAATTGCATGGGAGAAAAAGGACCTATACCCATCAATAAAGGGGCAATCAAACATCCATGTCTCTTGGCAGCATAGAATATCATCAGCCCCTGTAAAATTTAACCATTCCTGGTTGTTCAATTTAGATCTAAGCCCTGTAACATTCCGCGGAAGGAGTCGCAGTGGTAGAGGACGCGATGTGTCCAGACTGTGCCAGCCAAATATCTTTGAGGGCAGCAGGCCTTGAGGAAGTCGCAGTACAGCTAACAGGAACTGGGGAACTAACAACTGGCCTGGGCTGTGTTTGTAATAAAGATCTAGAACCAGCAGAAAGGGTTGATCCTAACCCCAGAGAGATAATGGGCTCAATGGAGAGTTCTAAATCTCTGGTCAATAGGGCTGCCTTCTCTACACTTCACTCTCCTGCACCTAAATGAAAGAAGAGAAGTACGAAGGTGCCAATAGAAAGTGTGGGCTCACCTGATAGAAGCTATCTTGGGATTGATCCCTTCCCCCTCCCCCACTCAATACAATCCTAGTAGCTTTCAATGATTTGTTAACCCCACTTACGGATAAACTGAACAAACAGGAAAGGAGTAGTCTGAAAAATGATCTAACTCTGTAGGACACTGTCTATTCAGCTATCAACCAGTAATAACATAGAGAGGGCCTCGCAACAAGGGAGGCATGCATTCATGATCACCCCACCAGAGGAAGATGGGGCTCCTACCTGTGCCTTACCAGAGCAGCAATCTGATGATGTCAGATTAGATCAAGTCCTGTGGATGAGGTCAAGACAACATGCAACATCATCGACCGCGGCCAATTTAGGGGCAAGGCAGACATTAGATATGGGCTCCGCTTGTCAATTCAGACAAAGGACCATCATTCGGCTAATCGATTCATCAGCCCGGGGTGAACCTAGTGTAGTTGACTTACCACAAGCTAGCTGTTCTCATGTAGCAGTTATGGTTAATGTTCCCCCCTCTTGAAGTAAGGCCAGCAGGAGACTATTGAATCTTTGAAGATTGAAGTTGTCCACTGGCTGGCCGCCAAACTGTTATCTTCCAGGAAATGCCTGGCAAATACTATTCACCAGGAGAGTGAGGTGGATCGGCCCAGCAAGAAAAAGCACGGATTGTGATTGTGTTATCAATAACTTTCAGAGTGTACGATGCTCAGGAGACATGTTAGCTAGGCCAGCTCTATGGTCTTATGAGGAGAACGCAGTAAAGCTCCTTCCCTTGGGGTTTTTCTACCGCCACCTGCACCCCATGGGTAAACTGTAATAGGCCCATCCAGGAGGGTCACATACACCCCTCTGTACCGCTAAGTAATAGATTCCTGGTCTTTGGTTCACTTGCGGGCAATGATTGACTGCCCAAGAAGGATGGTCCATCCAGAGGAGATGTAACAGACCTCAATTTAAATTATAAAGTTGAAATGAATGAGGCAGACAAGGTGGCCTCGGGAGTAGCTACCAGCCAGAGTAGATGTGCGTGAAACTCTGACCGTCGATTTATTGTTGAGGGAAGATATGGGACAGCAGGGTATGCCATTCATAAGGGAGTGGGATGAGCCTTTTAACATTCCAAGAGATAGAGCTAGTGATACCCAAGATGATATAGGGCACCTACAGAAAATAGAAGAGGAACCTAACAGCAAGAATAGCTCTCAACTAATGGCGAGAAGCCTACAAGATTCAAACCACAGTCTCAAATCACAGTTCTATTTGATCAGGTCATAAGCACTGCAGTTCACCACCATGAAAATCTCCTTAGTCAGCTTAGAGCAGGAGATGCAGAACACTCATTTACATGTGCATTATCTGTCATAATATCCAGGGGAGTTTTGTCTATACCACTAATATAAAAGCAAGATTTAGACTCTGTAATACTCTTGCCACACCCTACAAATGGGGCCGACTTGAGTCAAATTCTCATGAGGTATCAAGAGACTCGAAAGGGAGTCCTCCTGTACTGTTTTATGTCGTGTTCGCCTCTGTGAGATGTGCTGTAATATTTGTGATCCTGGAAAACTGTTTAAAAAATGAAGATATTTTTCCCCAAAATATTTTTAAACATGTGTCTATCTAATTACAACATTTTCTTGTTGGTTTTGAATAAAGATTAGTTAACTCTTGCATAAAAGCCTTTATAAATTCTCCTTTTAAAAGGAAAAAAACAAGAACTCTCCACATGCACCCTAATTAGGAGGAATTTAGGTACTGTTACTAAGGCAACAGACTGGTTCTCTGTATTACAGAGTACAATGCACTGTCCAAGTATTCCAGAGGAATGTACATGTTCTAAACACCCCAAAAAAAACCACAAAGCTCAATTTGCATGTAGTAGGCCATCACAGAGGACTGAGGGCCACTTACGTAATTTAGGAATTGCGATTTTTCTTATTGCTATTCTTACCGATAGGAACTTGTAATGTAAAAAAACGTAAAAGTTTTCAATATCACTTCCTAATGGCTCGCAAATCGACCTACCTCGTGAATATTAATGTGGTAGGTCACAATTTATGACCCTTTTTTTTTTTTTTATTATAAAGAACTTTATTGATTTTACAAAAGCAGGTAGAAAAGATAAAACACAAAGAAATAAACAACATGAAGCACCGATTGTCGCCTGGAGACGGACACCATTTCAGTCTCAAGTTGGCCTTGTGGGTAATTGCTACGATCAAGATTCCTTATTTGACATTGTGAACTCCGGTTGAGGGGGAGAGGGAGAGGGGGGAAGAGATACAGGAGGAAGGAAGGAGGAGAGGGGAAGGGGGAGTGGGGTCGGGAGGACAGCACGTCCCGAAAGCTAGAAACTGTTGGGTCCCCCAGGAGATTCAGCACACCACCAACAACTCAGGAGCATCCTGAGGCCTCCCACTTCCCCCATATCTTATAGTATTTATTTGGGCAACCCCTGGCTTCATACACAATTTTTTCGCACTGAGCACACCAGTCCACTCCTTGTCTCCATCTGGCCAGTGTTGGTGCCGCTGTAGCCTTCCAATTCGCCATTATGTCTCTTTTAGCCACTAGGCATGCCATCCCCAGGAAGGTCCGATCCGCCCTCCCCAGTCCCGTCTCCCCCATGGCCCCCAACAAAAGCGGCACCAGGGCCATTTCAACCTCACTTCCCAGGGTCTCCGAGACCTCCCTCACCACCGCCCTCCAGTAAGTTGCTATGGATGGACAGGACCACACCATATGAAAGAAGTCAGCGTCCGGGCCCGAGCAGCGAAGACAGTCAGCCCGAAGCCGGAGGCACGCTCTGTGTAATGTAACGGGTGTGAGATAGGACTGTAGTAGTCGGAATCAGGATGCCATGGTCAGGGTCCGCAGGGCCATAAGTGCCTCCCTCCACTCCCCCTCCTCCATGTGGTCCACCCAGCCCTCCCATCTCTGGCGGGGTCCATTAAGGGGACTAGCCGTGTTGGCTATTAGAGAGTGGTATATCTGTGAGACCCCACCCCTTGTCCAGGTTCCCCATCTGCACCCTCGCCTCCTTGGGACTGTACTCGGGTATAGTCTCACCCTTCTGGACATGTACCAGTAGTGTGTGCCGGAGTTGCAGGTATCTGTGAAATTGAGTTTTGTTCAGAGAGAAGTCGCAGAAGCTCCTCAAAGGATCGCATTTGTGACCCTCCCCAGACGTCTCCAAGTAGGGAAATACCTATGTTATCCCAACTTTGAAATCCCTCTAGTACCGACGTCTCTGTCAGCAATCTACCCCGCCACAGTGGGGTTTGTTGAGTGAGACTGTTCCACCAGCCCGATTCCTTTTGGGCCTCACGCCATCCCAACAAGACCACCCTAGTTACCCCAGGCATTGCGCAGGGAATTGGACATCTGTATAATATGTAGAGGATCCAATGGTAGCCCAGCGTTTGGAGTTCCAGCCGGTAGGCTGGGTCTGACCAACCTCCCCCCAACCAGTCACTGATCACCAGTAGGTGCATGGCTAGGCGGTAATAGTATATGTTGGACATTCCCAGGCCTCCGTCGTAGACTTCTCTCTGGCAGGTGGTGAGGGCCAGCCTTGGGCGGGCACTGCCCCAGAGAAAGTGGTGTGCCATTGTGTCCATCTCTTTAAACCATCTCCGAGGAATTGGATATGGGAAACTTTGCAGTAAATAAAGGAGCCTGGGGAGGATCATCATCTTGTAGAGTGCTATTCTACCGAGCAGGTTGAGGGGCAGGGCCTGCCAACGTTGGAGGTCATCTTTAATTCGTCAGGAGAGCGCAGTGACGTTAAGCGCCCAGGCCAGTTCCGGCAATAAGGACACTTGCACGCCCAGATACTTCAAACTGTTGCGTCTAATCGGAATCTTTTGTTGCCACTCAGTGCATTCCCTAGAGGAAAGCAGGGGGACCAGCAGAGATTTGTTAGGGTTCAGCGTCAAGCCCGAAGCCTCCGAAAAAAGGCCCAGGAGTTGCAGGATTCGGGGACCACTCCTGGCGGGGTTAGAGAGATATATGAGCACGTCGTCTCCATATAGGGCCACGCGGTCTTCTGGTCCGGCGGGCCAAGCTCACCCCTCGACCAGGGGGTCCTCTCTCAGTAGCTTCGCCAAGGGCTCTATCGTGAGTGCAAACAGTAATGGGACAGTGGGCATCCTTGACGAGTACCCCGACGAATGGGGAACTGGTCCGAGATCACCCCATTTACTAAGACTCGGGCGGTCGTATTTGAATGAAGGAGCTTCACAAGGCCACGGAACTTGGGCCCAAAACCATTGCTTTGCAGGACTCGTTCTAGGTAGGACCAATGCACACAATCAAAGGCCTTCTCGAAGTCCAGCAAGAGGAGAGCTAAGAGGGACTGGACCAAGTCCCCCCGGTGGGCCAGTGCCACGTGCCTTATGCAGTGCCTTTTACTATGCCTGGGCATAAATCCGCCCTGGTCAGGGTGTATCAGTGAGGGGAGCACCTGTTTCAGCCTGGTGGCAAGAATTGTAGAGAGCACTTTGATTTCAGTGTTTAAGATAGAGATGGGACGGTACGCCGAGCAGTGCCGTGACGGAGGTTGTGTCTTCGGGATCACCACTATTGTGGCTTGGTCAATCTCAGAAGGGAAGCAGCCAGCTGTTTGGGCTTCCTCGTACATGCTTAACAAGTGGGGGCCTAGGATATCTCCGCATCTGCCATACAATTCCGCCCTGAACCCGTCCGGGCCGGGTGTTTTACCTGATGCCAGTTTGGCTATCGCATTCTTGATCTCTTCGAGGGTTAAGGCTTCGTATAGGTTCTCCCTAGTCGCCTGTGAGATCCCAGGGAGGGTAATATCTTCCAGGAGAGGGGACTCTCTCTCGGCTGTTGGCCGGGGGCATTCTGTATAAAGGCAGGCGTAATAGGAGGCAAAGCACTTTGCAATATCACCTGGTGTCGTAACCAGAGTTCCCGAATTGTCAGCTATTAAAGCGATAATTCTATTGGCCAGCGGCTGGGTGGCCAGCCAGTGCAGGAGCTTCCCTTTTTTAGCCCCCCAGCCATAGTCCCGGGCTGCTAAAGCTCGCCAGAGATGCTTTGCAGTCTCCAGCAGTAAGTGTCTGATCGCCTCTTTAATCGTGATGAGCTGTCTCAGGGTAGAGGCCGAGGAGGAGGATGCGTGACGGCGCTCAAGTCGCAGTGCCCTAGTTTCAAGTTCTGACACCCGCGAGTTGTGTACACGGATAAGGTGCTTGGCGTGGCCCCGTAGTGTTACCTTGCAAGCAGCCCACAAAGTGCCTGGAGATTGTACAGATCCTACATTTTGCTCAAAGTATTGATTAAGATGGTCTCGCACCGCCTGGGTGCACTCACTGTCTTGCAGGTGCCATGCGTTTAGGCGCCATATCGGGCGCTGTGCTGAGTCCGCACCTCCCAATCGAATTTGCAATAGCGGGTGATCAGAGACCCCACGAGGTAATATCTCAGCCCCGGTGACCCCAGCAACGTCTAACGTCGGCATGAACATAAGATCTGTTCTGGCGTGCGTTTGGTGTGCAGCCGAGTTGTGTGTGTATTGTCTCAATCTGGGGTGCCAGACTCTCCAAACCTCACACAGGCCGAGGCTCTCCACCCATCCATTCAGGCTCGCGCACGGGAAGAGCGGCTGGTGGATACGGAACCTGATACGTCGAGTACGGGGTCAAGAACGGAGTTGAAGTCCCCACCTATTAAGGTTGTCCCCTGGGGGAGTCCTGACAGTACCCCACAAAGCGAGAGTAAGCGGTTATCGAAGGCTGCTGGGGGAGCGTATACACTTACAAGATTAGTCGGTGTCCCGTGAAGGGAGCCAGTCACAACAACGAATCGTCCCTGTGGGTCAGACTGGGTGGCAGTGACCACCATGGGTAGAGTGCGATGAAGCAAAATAGCCGATCCCCTGGAGCCCCTCGAAAATCCAGAATGGTAAACCCTATCGTACCCTCCTCGCGCTAGCATGGGGCATTTGGTGCTAAGCAGGTGGGTCGCCTATAAGAAGGCTACTGAAGGGGCATATCTGCGAAGTATATTGAACAGCGCTGACCTCTTAATTTTGTCTAAGAGTCCGTTCACGTTCCATGAAAGGACTTTAGTCCGTGTGGAGGGTGTGTGGAGCATTGTAGTGTGGAAGAGTATCGAAAGGCCCATCGTTTGGCCTAGAGGCGACCGTCTCAAACAAATGAACAATGTAAAAGAACCATAAAGAAACCCTATATAAACAAGATTACTTAACCCTTTGGTGAACTTCCTACCCCCCCAACTGCCCCCCACCCCATACTTCTACCCCTGAAGCATCTGTTGCCCAATGACCCAAACAAAATAACACAGCCAGGTAGGCTGCCATTGGTGTGGAGTGGTGGACCCCTCTATTGAGACGGATCTTCTGAAATTGGTAAGAAGTGGCTAAAGTCCTTTGGTTGTAGTGAGCAACGGGCCGAGAGCCACGGGCAAAGGGCAACGGCCCCCCATCTAGGACCCAACGTGGCCGAATCTTGCTAAGTCAGTCGTCTCAGTGGTGCATCAGAGAGGAGTCGTTTCCCCACAGTCACCCGAGTGTAGGGGTTTGACTCAGGCGATCACCTTCCATTGCACACTCCGAATCTCAGATCTTAGAGATATCTGCAGGATCTTGGTCCGCATGGGGGTCGGGACTCTGTGTCTCAGCCCCGTCCTGTGGGCCGTTAGGGTCCCTTTGCCTCCCACGTCGAGACCTGGTGCGCCTTCATCCTCTTCAGGTGTCCGCCCGGGGTGCAAAGCCTCGCCCTGGGGAGCCCCCCGGAGGCCCAGGGGGGACCCCTCCGAGACCCGACCCCCCCGTCAACCAGTCCCACGTCTCCTCCGGTGTCTCGAAAAAATAGGCTTTCTCGCCCATTAGGACTTTCAGGCGCGCGGGGAAGAAGAGCATGTACGAGAGCTGCATCGCTCTGAGTTTTAATTTGACGTGCTCATACGACCGGCGTCGTGTCTGAACCTCTCTGGTGTAGTGTGTAGTCTGGAACTATCAACATTTTATGGTTGTTCCAGTGGAGGTCGGTACAGCGCCTGGCTTCTTTAAGGATGTTGTTGCGATCTTTAAAGTTCAAGAAGCGTGTAATCATCGGTCTTTTGGGTCCACCCGGAGAAGGTCGTGCGGCCAGGGCTCTATGTGCTCGTTCAATGGCGAACCAAGGTGAGAGAGAGTGTTCTGGCATCCAAGACTTGATCCATTGTTCCAAGAATCCAGAGGTTTTGTTTTCTTCCGCTCTCTCCGGGAATCCGACAATGCACAGATTGTTATGTCTTGAGCGGTTCTCCGCATCCTCGGCGTGGCGGTGCAACTCGCCCATCCGGGTTTGTAGCTGGGCCACTTTGGTCCTAAGGTCCGCTAGGTCATCTTCTGTTTGAGATACCCGACTCTCAACCTCCGTGATTCGGCCACCCGCATTCCTGAGATCTTGCCTTATTAGGCTCATGTCCTCGCGCACCTCTCCGATCTTGATTTCTATGGCTAGTTGAGATGACTGGATGGCTTGAAGGATTGCGTGCACCCCATCTGGGGGGGGGGGGGGGAACCCCTGAGGTCGTGTCTCCCCCACTCCGAGAGGCCGTCGGCACAGTAAACTGATCGATCCTCTGTTGGGAGGCCGGGGGCTGCTTGGCGGATCTGTCCTTGCCCATGGTGACACGAAAGCAGACGCCTGCGGTGCTCCACATGAGTCACACCTGGGTCCTCAATTGCTTGGTCTCACCCCAGTGAGCACTTCGAGTCCGAAGGAGGGGTCTCGAAGGGGACCCCCGGCCACCTGGGTACCCCCAAGCCAAGGGCCGCTAAGCCGCCGGCCCCTGCGGCAATGTTCCTTCCACGAAGACACCTCACTGAGCCACGGGGCGGTGCACATAGCCTGGTGTCAGGCAGGCGAGTGTCCGAGTGCAGGATATGTTAGTTGTTAGTTCTGGGGCCCCTAGACCCCTCCGGGGCCCAGCAAAGCATCTGGTCTCAATGGGCCTCCTGTGGCCCGCCCGCTCCTCCCCTCTCCCCCTCAGGCGAAAACTTCAGCAGGTCCCACGGGCAGGCAGGGGAAACAGAACTCACCACAGCTTCGGGCCTCAGCCCCCGCCGGGGCCCGGACTCACCCGGTTCCTCCGCCACCCGGATCGGCTTCCCCGCCGCTTCGCCAGTCTGCGGCAAGGCGCCCACCCAGGCAGAGCGCGGCCGTCCGACTCGGCGCAGCGCCTCCGGATGATTCTTCATCTAGGTGCCGCTCGTCGATGAGGGCCGCGGCCCACGTCCCGGGACTTGGGACCAGCTCACGCACTCTAGCGAGCCGCCGGCGCCGCTCGTCTGGCCGCCAGAATCAGCACAGCTCCCAAGGCTCAGAGGGACGGCCCGTGGCCGATGAAGCTGCATCCTCTCGGGGTGCCGCCACCCCATGCCACACGGGCTGTTTAGGTCACCCCTTACCGGGTCGGGCCAGCGAGCCCCAGACACGGTCCCTTCACCTCCCAGCCAGTACGACCAGCCCAGGTGAGGACACCATGCCGATCAAGGGCACGACTCCCGGCCGCCATGTCACTGCCGGGTCGGGTCAGGTCAGGTCTATTGCGGGCCTCTGGGCCCCGGCGGATCTCGCTCGTCTAGGCAATCAGGTTCTTGGCCGGACTGAGGATCTCCCAGGGACAGCCTGAGGTGGGTGTTAGTGCAGGATGGTAAAGGCTACTACGGGTGGATGACGGAGGGGTCCGGAGCACTCTTAGAGTGCGACCGCCATCTTGACGCCTCAAGCCACGCCCCCCAATTTATGACCCATTAGGAATGATAGCCAGCATAGGGATGGTGGCCTGTTAGGGTCAGCAGACCACCAAGTCTGTGATTGCATTTTAATAAAGCATTTTGTTTTAAATGCAGCCCATTTTCCTTAAAGGAAAATGAGATTTGTTTAGAAAAGAACATTCAACTTTGAAGTTATAATTTTTAAGAGTAGGCATTGGTCTGTGGGAAAACTACCTGCTCTTAAAAAATATTTGTTTTCCATTCTCAAAGTGGAAGGAGTTCCTTGGGGGACCGCTTTCAATTTACTAATAGGTTAACACCTCTTTCAAGGAGTCAGTAAAATATTAATGTTTTGTGACCATAAATCGGTCGCTAAACATTCATACCTCCCATTCAGACTTGGTATTTGGAAGGGGTGCCCTAAACATGTTTCTTTCAAATGCAGAATCGCAACCAGAAATTGCTATTAGGTATCATGTTACCGAATTGCAATTTGTGGTTTGTACATATATACATACATTTTTGTGGTCGGAAATGGCCCATTCGGCCGTTTCAGACTGCAGAAATGGTTTGTCCATATGGCCCTTGGACCTACAAACATTCAGAGTTTTGCCAAGACTACAGGATCATCATCTCTGTGGGTCGAGATAGGCAGAAAAAGCAGGGTTTGCCCTTTAAAACCTGGGCTTAAACACAAACAATGTAAAACAGTGTATAATGGGCATTGATTACATCCAAACTGTTCAACACAGTGAGACATTTAAGTCTCATTGGAACCTGATTTAATCAAACACATTATTTCAATTGATGAACCATGTTATATAACCCATCACTCTTTACATCTAAGGTGCCCCACAGTGCCTAAATACATATATGTCCAATTTTTACACACATATAGCACAAAACACATGTACAGGATTCTTTATCCATCAATACAATTTTTGTTCTCTTATCTCTCCTGAACAGTTTCCTTTCCACTAGAGGTGTCTAAGGAATTAGTTCATCACATAGTCCACCTCAGAGGTAGTCAATCAGACCAGGAAAATACCAAAGACCCTTAATAGCTGTCCTCCTTGTTGTCTCAATACATCATTGCAGCTCAATTTTGTTATTGGAAACTCCTCCACAGGAAAAAAGTCAACGCATTTTGGCCACCTCAGGACAGAAGCGAAAGACAAGAAGACATTTTCACAATGGCAGTCAAGAAGTCAGTCTGCTGAGAACATCACAATTCTGGATTCTTCTGCTTGAATGACAGGACTCGGTTGCGCCCCCGTCCTGGCTGATTTGAGCGGTGGTTTGGGATACTTAAAGTACTTGAGCCGGATATTTACTGGTCCTGGATGCTGTATTTTGCGCAGCATGTGGTGAAAAGGGAAGAGACATCTGGCAATACAGAGGTCACCTCGATAAGAGGTTACCCACATACCAATTACAAAAGTGTTCTGAAAATTCCCTTGTGTTACTCTTAGGGAGTAAAATGTGATGCAGTGCTCGGCAATACAGTTATATTTAATGTCCTTATGAAAAAACACATTTTTACTGTGAAAAAGACACGTGTGGTGAGTTCATTGGCAACAGACAGCTTTAGTTGTATTGAAATCCACCTGTCATTAGTTCTTCGAAAAATGCAGAGGAAAAATGGGCTATAGGTCAGATCCCTTCAGCCATTGCTTACATGTATTTTTCAAGGTTTGTCATTGTTCGGATGGGCTGTCCATCAAGATCATGGTATTTTGTGAAGGGTTACATTGTCCTTTTCGTGTTCGCAATACGTAGGGTGGTGGAGAATCAAGAATGGTTTTGTTACAGCACATCTGACTTGACGTGTACCTTGTAATTCAGAGCCAGTTTGTTTTCTTGAATGTATTTTCTTTGCTGACACTAAGTTGGGATGGGAATGTTCCTTGTATGACATAAGGGGCCATATGTACGAACACATTTTCCCATAGACACAGAATGGGCAAAACTGTTTGGTACATCTGGCCCATAGTTGTGTTGCCCTGCTCCGATTGCCTGCCTGTGTGTGTATCTGGCCTTATCTTCATACTAAGCTAAGGCTGAGCACAGAGGTCTAGACATATCCCTCATTATTACAAAGTCCTGGAACTGTCCTGTGAACTGGAGGGCTCCACTATGTTTGCTTTCATATTGGAAGTAGAGATACTGTCTCTGTCCTGAGTATACCTCATAATGTGTTGGTACTAGAATACCATATTTGAGATTGTGTGACTTGTGACACTAAGTGTGTGCCTAAAGGCCCAGCTTGTGTAAAGTTCAGCTGTTATGTAAATGACCAAAACTCTGATCTGCGATCCTACATATATGTGAAATGTATGTACATTCATAGTGTGATTGTAGCCCATGTAAAATAGTAGGGCTCTGTATGTAAGCAAGTCTCTCAATAGGATCCATTTTGGATGCCCCTGGTTTGGTGTGGCACAAGATGGATGATTGAAGCTTCCATAGACAGCAGACTCATATTGCCTGCATTCCTGGGGCTTGAGGGTGGAGATCCAGACACTAAAGTGAGGGAGTGTGGAGACAGGGCTAGCTTTAGAAATTACATCAAGACATTTGTTAACACCTGGCTACTCATTAGTTCTTCCTGCATAGTGCCATTTAGCTAATGGCTGCGTGAGGGGTGGGGCTGCAGATGCTATTGTGTAAGTTGAGAAAGTTTCTAGGTCAGTCCCCGTCTTATGTCTATCGGAGAGTACTGCTTTAGAAAAGCTGATGACAGACAGATGAGGAAATCTCACAATTCATTGCTGTGAATGCTTCAGCTTTGGGGGCAGGCTCAGGTATATCTGCTATCTGAAGCATCCATCTACCCAACTGGTATGTCTGGAGAGCAGCCTGAGAAAGACACTGAAAAAGAAAACCACCCCATACTTGTTCTAAAGGTTAAGACAGTGGACCCACATCCACAATTCAGAAAATAGATATAAAAGTGGGAGACAAACTACTCCACTTTGTTCCTGTTCCAAGTCCTTCATAACCAAGGAAGTGCTTTTCAGAGTACCCAAAGGACTGCTGTCTGATCAGAGCTGATCAGACAGCAGTCCTTTGATCTCCTAGAGGTGAGGGGGACATCAGTTGAAGCCTGTACTTTCTACTGGAGGAGCTGAGGGTCGGACTAGTGTCTAGAAACCTGCCTGCAGAGAGATCACCTGGCCGTCCTGGAAGAAAGACTGTCTTAGATGAGAAGCCTGTTTGTCCCTGGTCAGAGGACATCCAGATAAAGGTCAGATAAAGGTGATTGCCTGAAAGGAAGCCAGGAGCTGAAGAGGGTACTCCGGTCTCAGAAGATAATTGGTTGGAACTGTGCCTGTGTGAGCGCAACAGACTGGTTGGGTCTGTACGTGTTGTGGTAACTGTTGGCACAGTCAAGGCTGCAACTTCCTATGTGAATGTATCAGCAGAGTCAGGGCTGCAACTGCTGTGGTGATTGTATCAGCCCAGTTGTTACCCATACCTGCTTTTGTTGTGGTCAGTATACTGTCATGGTGGGCTGAATCCATCTCTCTAATGGGACAGGCTGTAGCAGCAAGCCCTTACCTGCACAGAAGCTCCAGGGCCACTGATTGACTCTGGACGGAAGTTGGACGGCAGCATTAAAAGTGTCCCTTGTCACACCAGGCAGCGTACACTGCTTCTGAGGACTGCCACCTTTTGGAGGAGACTAAACCTCTGGATCCACATTAGTAGAGCAGAAAAAGAGTAACCTCCTACCCACCACTTCACCAGGGTCACCACATATTGTTTGTGAATTGATTGCACATTTAACGTGTCAGATGCCAAAATATGTCCTTAAGGCTCATTCATGCTTCCGCTTTTGCTGGGGAACACGCTTATTAAGGGTCACCTTGGTGGGCGATAGTTTGAGGGAGAATTGTGACAAAGGTTAAAAGTGAGATTAAAAAAGTTATTTTTCTTATTAATACACAAGCACTGGGCTGGACATTGAAATTATTGTTTCTGTTGTTTGATTGTTGAGTTCTGAGCTTATGCCCGTCACACTACCTCCCAGAGAGGTTAGTGGCTGCTCACCCTCGATACTCTGAGCGGCAAGTGCAGAAAGGTTTGTAGTTGGCCCAGTTTACAGAGCCATTTTAGACGGACTCCAGGACACCAGTAGTAAATGACCTCCATCTCCCTTGTTGAGACCCAATAGCCTGTGCCCTGTGACCCCCAAACAGGGGGTGACACAACATTTAAGTTGATGATTTATGGATTTTTTTGTTTAGGAGGTGCATGCAGTTTGGATGCTTTAGACTATTTTCAAAACACAGTGCTGCTCGCTAATCAAGCTTGCACATTCCTTTGTTTCTTCGTTATCATAATAAATTGTTGTATTATACTACATCTTTCTTTGTTCAGAGAGTACACTTGTGAACACACAGGTTTCCTCAAAAAGGCAGAGGAAATAATGGTCCTTTCTCAAACGTATCAGCAAGGAGATATTTTGCTCTGCACATAGTTCAGGTTCATCACTTCCAATTCAAACTTCGTCTGACTCCATTTAGAATACTCTCTTTGAGTGTAAAGCTTAATCCTGCTAATGCAATCTTTTTAGCACAGGAGACCTTTTTCCATTATTAGGGCAAATTATATGCACCCAACCTTATTAATGAACCATTTTCTTTCTTTCCCTACATGACTGGATTTTTCTGTATTTCATGGTATGATTTGTAGGCAAAAAAGCATAACCAGTGTAGAGCCTCTCATTTAAAAGCAAAGAAGTGCGCTTGCGTAGTAATAGTATGAATGAACTAGTTATTCGTTATTAGTTGACTTCGTCTTTAAAACTTTGTAAAATGATAACATTAATACAATGCAATTAGTTTCTCCTACATCAGCCTGTCATTTAATAACATTAGTATATAAACAGTTCTCATTGAAGTACATAATACCTTTAAAACAAACATAATTAAAAATTGAGTGAATAAGAGCCAGTTTTTATCATTCATTACATTATTGATGCTGCACTCTGCAAGTCTTAAAAATGTAATTGTATAACAAATTATTTTTTAATTGAGTTAGAGTTTGACAGGCAGGATACTCTTTCTCAAACGTTATGGCGTACATTGCCTGCTAGACCCTCAGTCCGCCCTCCTCATTTAGAAACAGGCAGACCTTAATTATTGTGTAAACTGAGCCCCCAGCGGCCCGACAGAGTGGGGACTGTCAGAGAAAGGACATTACACCTTACTCAAAGTGGACAATGTAGTGTATTTTTCCTGTCCGTCACTGACAATGAGGGACAAAAAAAAATAAAAAAAAAAATCAATAACGACCCTCCCATTTCCAATTTAAAAGTTTGTTTTTGAAAAATAAAAAAAACTTTGAAAAGTTTTACAGCAAGCTGATGGAACAGTCTATCAAACATTTCCTACTTTGACATCAACCGCATGACGGCAGCTTCTGACAATGGAAGCGAAAGGCCCATAGTGCTTGCAGACATCTCTAAATGTGATGCTAAATCAGGCTCTTGGTTTTTAGGGCCCTTGAAGCGCAATGCAGTTTCATCTATAATAGTTTTTGTCTTATTAAGTATAAAAAACAGTTTTTATGTATTTCTTCTAAGTTTCAAGTAATGTAGGACATATGCAAAGCACGTGTTCAGTTGTGTCCTCATCTAGGCCACAGAGTTAGATTATCTGTTCATTATATGGGTAAAGCCACCCAACGCTCAAAATGAAAGCAGAATATAGAGCAGCCTGAACCTCAAAAAGGATGTTGTATGTCAGTATTAATGTTTGAATCTAATCAAGATTGTCCTAGGATATTGTGTGTTCTTATAGTTGGATTATTGATCTGAATCAACCTAGAAATATTTTGTTTTGTTTTCTTTAATAATAACTTAATGATCTTGATTTTCTATCATGGAGCGTGCAATGATGGTTGGTAGCTCGTGATCTGTGAATATTTCTTATAAGCCAATTTCCAAAGAGCGAGTCTTTTTACTACTGTTAAACAATTCCTTAAGGACCAATGCTTTTAAAGTATTCTTTTTAACTAGAAAACAGTTGTAGGCAAAACAAATAAAGTTAATAATATAACTGACCATTAGTGATCAAATACCCAATTTCAGTCTTACTCGGGATGCAGAGTTGATGACCTAAATTAGGGATAATCTGACCAATGCTTACGAATAGCTTATCAAGCTTGATTACTGTTTGCTGGTCCACGGCAACATCTCCATATGCCACGAGTGGAATTCATTTAGTTGTGATGGCAGTTATGCTTGCACCAATTGCCAGCCTCCATATTTGTTAGAAATCCATTGCATGCCTCCTGTAAACTTTGGCAGTTAACTGTTGTAGATGTGTTCCAGTTTAATTTATATATTTCGACACTCAAATATGGCTATCATGTTATCTGTTGAATCTTTTCATCATCTATTACCCAGTTATAGCTTGACTTGATGCACACAAATAACATTATTTTTGTTTTCCATGATATATTCTTAATCCATTTGAATTAGAGTAAGCCTGCAGACGATTTAATTTTCACTGTAGACAGTTTTGTGTAGTGGATATACTTAATTGATTGCCTGCATATGTTAATGTGTTGGCAGGGTTTGACCCGCATAAACGCATTTGCGTCACTATGTTCTAATAATACTGGGAGGTCTGCTGTGTATAAATCAAAAATATGGAGTGTAAGGATACAAGTGTGACTCAGTCCATTGATTGACTTTATTTTTTGGGTTTAGTCGTGGCTCAGTATGCTGCCTATTTCACACATCAATAATTTAGACCAAAGTTTGTTTCTGTCCACCTGATCAAAAGCAGTTGTAAAATCAGTATAGCAAACTAACCGTTTATCACATTTGCTAATGTGGTTATTGCCAAGATTGTCAATCACAGACGTTGATTTGGGGCGTGGCTTCTTCTCCATAAATTGAGTAATTAATGTTTCCCATCCCCCATAAGGAATATAACAGTCACCCCTTTGTTTGGGGGACTGAGAACACTGGCCTGTTAAAGCCCAGAATTAAAGAACATTTAGATTTTATTGCTTCATGCAATTCTAACCAGAGTTTTTGCTGGGTGATCCTTTGATGGCATATATTTCATTTTTTGTTTTGATGGTCTAATTTCGTGGTCCATTATTATTGAAGTTGAAGTTTCAAGAGCACCCTTATTTCCTCCTAAAACTACATTTCAGGATCTGAAATCTGTTTAATTTTATCAATTTTACCTCAACACCTCCAGCAGTTTACCTAAAAACATACCTCCAATAAAATATGCCACGCTGACAAACCAATAAAATAAACATTTTAAAAAGTGAAATATAATAACAGTAAAAAAAATTGGCAGATGTGGGGTATCTATCACCAACAATATATGGTGCTTGGTATTAAATTATAGATAGGAAAAATAACAACAGATATAAACAAACTCGTTATTATGGAATTGTATGACTGTAGGAAGACTGGTTACTGTTAAACATTGGAATGAGCCTGTTCCACCTAGTTTTGATGAGCGAGGAACACAATATTAGACAAATATGCTATAAAAAATGGGCATTTTAGGGAGAAGAGGGGCAAGGCCAAAAGTGGGTTCCTATAACATTATCCTAGTTGCAGAAAGTCATAGATTAATTAGAAGGGTTGGAACAACCTAGATTAGTGTTGGTATTGTTTTTGACAACTCATCCCAAGTCAATGCCCTAAAGTTATGAAGAAACAATGTGAGGAGCTGTCAGTCAAACACAATACTCATTTACCTGCTTGTGAGAAAAATTTGGTAAAAGAAATTCAGTAACCGACATGGAATAACATGGTTCCATCGAATAATATCTGTGTAAAGGCTACAAAATCATAAATTTTTCCTAGTACAAAGATGACGCATACAACATCATCACAGTTATGGTACTATAGCCCCACTAGGCATAGGGCAATGTTTGGGATGTGCCCACCTGAACATTGATTGAGCAGGTTTGATGGGGCAGAATATCAAGGACAGAATATCAAAAATAAAATATAGACAGGTAAATAAGTAGAGATTTTCCATACCTAACTCCATGTACATGTACCTACGCAGTACATACATGTTCAAAGTATGTAGATGTGGAGTTAACCTCCCTATGGGCACTTACCTTTTGATTTTTTTTATCCCTCGAAATCCTTGATATAATCTCCCACAATATTGTTGGTGTTGATATTGAGTAGTGCAATCAATATTTTGGATACCTAGGCTGTGTTGGAGGAGCTGTGGAGAAAATGAGCAAATACCAAAATGTGGGGGCATATACAACACTATTGTAAAGAGTCTTGTTCAGATCAAGGCAATTAAAAAAGAATGACTGCCTCAGGGACCCCACCATAATTCTTTTAGGTGACTAGGGAGGAGATAGACTTTACCCATTTGCCACTCTCTTGGGTAAAGTAATCACATCTATTAGTGGCGAGATTAACAACAGCTTGCACATGGGAAAGTCCCAGACTCCTCCCTAACTCACTACTGTGGATTTAAATTTGGCACATGTATGCTATGGAATACCCTACAGCCCTACTCAACAACTGGATGAATTAATTTTTAAAATCCGATTTCCTTCAAATTTACATTAAGAAAGACAGTTTGGAGATGGAAGGGATTTTGCATCTGTCTTCTGTAATTCGAAGAGCTGACCTAGGAGGATTACACTGCTACAATTCTCAACTTCATGTCAACGATCTAAAGCTCAATACCACAAAGACAGAAATAATGACCAACAGACAATGGCAAAAGTACCAACGATATGGCCTAAGAAACCTGAAGCTCCCCCTCCCCTAATATAAAGAGAGTAAGCTTGGATTGAGGCCTTTTGTTGATAACGCATGTTAACAATGTCACAGAGTACCTTCTCAACAATGAAAACACTGTTGCATCTTCTCATACCTTGCATACCAACATAAACTGCAAGCCATCTCCCATTCGCAATCTCCAAGCTTGACTATGCCAACAGCCTTATACCTTGGCACATCCACATTCATCATATTCATAATAAACTCATCCAAAATGCTGCTTTAAGATTACTTCTCTGCCTTCACCCAATAGAACGCATGAATCCAGTCCTGCAGTCTGGCTACCTATAGCTTAAGGGTAACTGTTCGAGGAACTCTGCATTGTCCACAGAGCCTCCCAAATAAAAATACTGATATACTTACAGATTGAAATAAAGCAATATAGGGGTGTGTGGCCTGATGAGCCATCATGGCAGACGCTCAATAAGTGGACTACCCAGCAGTCGCATTTAAATCAGACATCATCCTTCCCACACTGTGGCATCCACACATCCTGCAACAGCGGTGACAGCTGGAGGCACGGCAGCAGCCTTGGTGGATTGAAAACTGTAGCTCCAGCCCCAGAGGTGGATGACAACCGGGAGCAGCAACGGCAGTGGCATAGCAGAGGTCCACGCTGAATCCTTAGACGGGCTGCTCGCTCTGTCGAGTGTGGGTGGAGCGAGGGTCCGGGAGGCCTTCTGTGGCCGGCCGGGGCTGCAGCCTGGATCTGTTAGTGCCCGCGACAACTGGGGGTGAGACAGTGGGCACCCCCACCGCCTTGGGGCAGTATATGGTAGGTGCGTTGATGGGGGCGGGGTCACTGGAGTCAGCTGCTGCTGTATTCACCTGGCCGGTTCGCTGTCACCTGGGGGACGGTGGTGCGCTGCCATCCGTCATGGCGGGGCCCCCTGCTGGTCTGGTTTCACCTGGTGCAGTTCTGCGGGGTGGCTGGCACTGGATATTCAGCAGAGGGGCCGACAGACTCCTAGGCCTCCAGCCATTCGCACTTATCTTGGACCCAACAACTCGGTGCCTGTGCTCCATAGCCTTGGCGCTACTAGAGGATAATATGCGATGCCATAGCAGTATACTACAAGATTTGGCAGTGTTGGGTTACCTTAGCAAACTACGAAGTCCAGAACTTGAATAGCCACTTTCTTTAAACAGCTTGATACCCTACCAGAAGCCTTTTAATGCAGTTGCAGAGAGGATCATTCATACTGTCATAGACTCAGCCTGCACGGTACTCCATTAGGTAGTCGTGCGGAAGGCCACTGCTGTGTCGCAGAAGTGGTCAGGCTATGTCCTGGTGACGGGGTGGGGGCAACAGCCAAGAACTGCACTCCTGGTGCTGGCACTCGTTGAGGGGATCACCCTTTCACCTGGTCACTACCTGCTAATCCTTGGCTGCTGACTGCTTTTGCCACCCCTGATGTCAATCGCTGGGAGGCCTAGCGGGTCACACCTGCGGTGAAGAGACCAATACCACATTGGGACAGACGACCTGGTTCCCCAAAATGAACAAGGACAAGTCACCTCCAGCAATTAACAGAATACCATAGACAAAAACACCAACATTGTGGCTGTGACGCCTGATTTGAGTTGATCAGGTAATGAAGAACAGAATAACGCTGCACTTCTGGTAGTTATCACTCAATCCAGGGACATGCTCGATGCCAAGATTGGAGTTGATGGCACAGACCTCACCCTACTGTGACAGGATCTCAAGAAGGCGGTCGAACGGATCATCAAGGTTGAGCCCAGGGAATCCAACTCTGTTGTCCCACTACAGAAAAAAGGTAATTCTCTGACGGCTGTCACAAAGGAACTGGCCGCGCGAGTAGAAGATAGGGAAGGCCACGTCTGGCTAAATAATCTGAGATTCGTGGGCTTCCCAGAGGGGTGCATGGACAGATTCCTGAAACCTGGGTCCGTTCAGTGGTTCCACCAGAATCTCTATCGACATGTTTTGTGGATGAGAGATTCCACAGGGCCCCGGTTAGGAAATCCCCTTCTGGGCAAGGCCATGTCGAGTTATCGCTGAGATACTTAATTACATGGATCTGGATGCTACTCTTAAATAAAAATCATATATGAATCTCACCACTGAATGAAATTCCTATGTTACATGAAAATGGTACACCAGCAACGTCAATCCTTCACAGCAGTGAACCAACGCCTAAGAGATCTCAAAATTCCACACCATCTGCTCTACCATGCGTGCCTGAGAATTGCCTACAATTCAGAGACACTGTTCTTCAATGCCTCAGAAGATGTTTTTGCCTGGATGGATGAATAAATATTGACGAACCCGCATACGCCCCCCTCCCCCCATGGACTCTGACTCATCCCAAAGTGATAGACGGACCCCTTTGGCCAAGCTGCCTGGAAAGCACCACAATCAGTCCCGGTGGTCGAAGCTCGAGCTGAGAAGCTGCAACATAACTTTACTATCCAGTAAATGAGTCTTTATCACATCTGGACTATAATACCTTATTACCCGTGGGTCTCCACGGGGCAGACCCTTAAGTGTTTATCCAAAGGAGACACAGTGTGGAATAGACCATATGACTCCACCCCTAGAGATAAGGGGCTTTTCCTCTCTAGCACAAGTCTTTTGGGTGGCTATGAGGATCCATTGCCGATGGTCCCCTAGGGTCCTCCATTGGGGCTCCAGGTGGACATCTACCTCAACAGATACTTCCTGTTTTCTGAAGTATGGGAGGGGTACACCCATTTTGACACACATCGGACAACACACCTACCCACAACTCTGCCTCAAATGAATGACACAGGTACTACAGGCACCCTGGAACAGATCCATCTCCTCACATGGAATATGCGGGAGGTCCTGGACAATATAAAGTGGAGCGCTGTACTAAAGCAGGCTAAGAGGCTTGGGAAGGACAAGAAACACACCTGTTGGGCTCCAAAGTACGTTGTCTGGCCAGGTATGGCTAGTCACAAGTATATCACTCTGGGTTTGTGTGGGGCTTGCGGGGGTACTGGCATCTTGATCCACCGCAGGATCCACTTTCTCCCCACCAAAACGTGTCTAGATAAATATGGCAGATACACACTAGTGACAGGCACACTATATGAAGAACCCCTAACCCTTGGCAGTATCTACGCCCCCTGCATTGGGACAATAATTCATAGACCAAGTCGTGGGGCTCTGGGGAGACATGCCTTATGCCTCTCTGTTATAGGGGGTTACTGGAAAGATGTGATGCATCCAGAGCAGGACAGATGGTGTACCGGGAGGGTGGGGACCAGAGGGTCCGAACTGAGCTCCCTGATGACTACCCTGAGCTGGAGAGATGTCTGGCGGGCATATCACCCAGGAGAATTGAGATATACCTTCTACTCGACCGTCCATGGCGAATTCTCAAGACTAGACTATATGATGGTCCCTGGTATATTACTCCATAGGGTGTCACAGATAGACATACTGCCCCGGGGGCTCTCCAATCACTCCCCGGTGGTGCTGAGGGTGGGACCCGCACGCCCCATAGTCTGCTGGCTTATGTCCCCATGGCAACTGCAGAACCCAATGTATAAGACTATGCTACAACAATTTTTAACTGAATACTTCGCTCATAATGGTTTGTCCGCGCCCTCTACAGAAATACTCTGGGAAGCGTTTAAACCGACAATTCGGGCGTGGACATTATCATTTGCACAGAAGAATGTAAAAACAGACAATAGCTTAACTGAGCAAGAGACACAGATGCATATGCTAGAGGAGTGTGGTCAACAACCAAACAAGGACGAGGTGCAACAGCATCTTAAATTAGCTCAGCAGTGATATCAAGAACTGCTGCTAGACAATGCCAAACAGATATGGCGGGTACCCAAAGTTGCATACATCAGTGGGGTGACAAATCCAGCAGGTTATTGCACCAAATATGCCAGGCAGCGCGTATCATTTCTCCACTTCTAAAGTGTTCTGTGGCGACCAGGGTGGACTTCTCTCTCGGACCTCCATGCTGTGGCCCAGAGCTTCGCGACCTGCTACAGGTCTGTATGTGCTCAGCATATGGGCACCGACTCCGATCAGGTTATCAAGCTCATCAAGACATTCTACATAGGGGCTCTGCCATAAGAGGCTTGAGCCATATTAGACAAGGTTATAATAGAGCATGAACTCTCGTCTTCCCTAGCAGAAATGAGAACTGGGAAGGCTACATGCCCTAAAGGGTGCCCAAGTGAATTTTTCAAAGCCTATATGCCCCAGTTGAAGAAGCATCTCCTGGGAGTGATCCACTTGGCGTTGAGGAAATAGCTGCTTCCCATGGACTGGAGACATGCTGAGATTGTAGTCTTTCTTAAATGGGCTGTCCTCCAGAGGAGCACTCTTCCTATCCCCCAATCTCACTCCTAAATTTGGAGGTGAAGATTCTCGCTAGAACCTTAGCCAACAGACTTATAAAATGCATACCCGATCTGGTCCACCCAGATCAGGTGAGCTTTATGCCCCACCGGGCCACGAGTCATAATATCAGACTTGTATATAATGCAATGGCCCTAACAGAGTGACTAGGGACACCATCAGTGATATTATTGGCAGATATTGACAAAGCTTTTGATTTACTGAGGTGGGAGTATTTGTTCACCCCCTTAGAGCGTCTGAACATAGACCCAAGATTCTTATTGTACATTCGACTCTTGTACACAGATCTGACTGCCACAGTCTGAGTTGCTGGAGCGGTTTCTGATCCCTTCCCAATGTCAGGGGGACGCAACAGAGATGTCTCCTGCCCCCACTTTTGTTTGCGCTAGCTATGGAGCCATTGGCTACATGGGTGAGGATGGATCCCCTGGTTCGAGGCTTCAAGTGGACAGCAACAATGTCTGACAGAATAGCTCTTTATGCAGATGACGTCCTGTTCTTCCTCACTGACCCCATAATATCCGGACCCCAGATTCTACAGATCATGTGGATCTTTGGCAAGACCTCCGGTTTGTATATGAACGTAGAGAAATCGCTTGTGTTCCAGATCAGAGGCAACACTAGAACCCAGAGCTGGGCATCAGGACTGACCCTAGCCACTGAGGAGTTCAAGTACTTAGGTGTAGATATTTCTCCCAACTTGGCCCTGGCATAGACAGGAAATCTATCCTCCGCATTTACCTACCTCAGGGAGACAATAAAAAATTGGTCCCTGTTGTCCCCACTGGGCAGAACGGCAATCTTTAACATGGGCTCCCTGCCTCAGCTACTGTATCAAGTCCAAAACTATCCCTATGTTATTCCCTCTTTGTAGTTCAGACAGCTTAACACCATTTTCTCAGGGTTTTTATTTTATGGGGAGTTGGTGCGACATTTGTCACCCTCCATACGTGCTTTCAGTCCACATATTGTGGAAGAATTGCTGCTGCGGATGTGAGTTCCTATTATGCCATATCTCATCTACAAGTGATCAATGACTGGTGGTACGGCCTACAGAGCGACCCAGCATACACACTAGAGCAGTGGGTGTTGACCGACTCTTCTTTGCTTGACTACCTCTACAGCAACAAGAAGATAGGTTCGCTGCTCCCAGCAACTCAAGTAGCCATAGACACCTGGAGACAGTCCCTCAGCCAGATGGGTTGGTGGGGGGAAACTGACATACTGGTACCTTTGTGTAACGGCACCCACCTACACCAGGCAGCCCATCTAAACGTGTTCAAGAAATGGGACTGCATAGGCACATCCACTCATGGTGATGTCATGCACGGTAGGATTCTTAAATCATTTCAGGAGATGCAAGTTGATTATGAACTCCATCATAGCCAATTTTATCATAATCTTTGATTCCGTCATGGTCTTTCCCCGTATAGCAGAGACTTGCAGGAACTACCAAAATATAGACCTCTAGAAGGGAAACTCCTGACGGGAGATATGGGTGCCCACAAGATTACAAAAATATATCAATCCTTGATCACACACAGCTCCAACACACTGCCGGCACTGCAACAGTTGTGGGTAGAGGATATAGACACCTTAGATGATGATGTTTCGACGGAGGCTTTAGGGGCGACTTGAGCAGTGACATACCGCCTGCCTCAAATTGATACAGTTTATATATCTCCACAGAGCATACTTTACACAACATCGTCTATGACGTATGGGTGTAATAGCCTCCCTAATGTGCTTAGGCTGGAGTGAAGAAGAAGAAAGGACCTTCCTCCACACAGTATGGAGCAGCTCTGCCCTGACGAACTATTGGCGGGCCTTACGACTTGCCTTGGGTGGTGCTCTCCTGGGTTATTCCGCTAGATTCCAAAGTAATCCTTCATAACACAGAGGGCATTGATGGAAACTGCTGTAAAAGACAACTGCTATTCCTGGGACTCACAGTAGCAAAAAGAGAGATCGCCAAAATGAGGAAGGTAAACACCTCTCCATTACGTGGTGTTTAGAAGAAGGGGTTGACCACTGTATGGGCCTCAAGGTAGCTGTCTACCCAGCTAAAGGCTGCCCCTAGAAACACCACAAGGTGTGGCAGCCCTGGGCTGATTATAGGGGCATAGTTCTGGCACCCATTTGGACCCCGACCTTCCTACTATCTCCTGATATATGGGAAAGCTAATCAACAAGACAGAGGCTAACATTCCGAGAATTAAATGTATGCTGTATTGTGGGTGCCCCGGTGATGCGGGGTTGGGGGGGGCGTAAAATCATCTGTGCATGTTCTTATGTATGTTTATGTGGTTGATGCAGGGGGTCTAATTGCAAACCTCCTCTCTGTATTCAGAAGACAGCCTGGCCCTCTGTTAATGCTAAAACACAATAAATTGTGTTGTGAAAAGAAAATTCAAGCAGTATATACCAAACAAAACACTGCGCTCCAGGCTTGCTCTACTTATCAACATACTACCTTACCATAAGAAACCCACAGGAGACACGTGTTTCTTGGTACAAGCAGCCAAGCTCTTGAACTCATTTTCAGTCAACATTAGAAGCACCCAGAAGCACATACACCCCCAAAGATAGTTGAAAATATGGTTATTTCCTAGATAACTACAACATCCACAACCCAGCAACAGAGCCCAGGTAACAGTCACACCCACAAGTGCAATCCTCAGTCCACAACCCACGCATTGGTAACAACCAGCAAACTGCTTTTGATATGTAGGTATAACGGGCTGACCTATGGTTCACAGCGGCATTATATAATTATGTACTTGCCTATATAACAGTTATGGCCCACAGTAATACTAAGACCATAAAATGCAGTGGTCAGCAGCAAATTGTAACTTATACCTCGTATGTTCACAAATAATATAATTGCTACAATGGTTGTCCATCACCAACACTGTAGTGCAAAATAAACTAAATATCACAAATCAACAGGCATGGAATATCTGAAGAAATCTGTCACACACTGTTTGGAGTGCTTTCATATAGTCCACCACTGCAGGCCCAAAATACCTATACAATCTGACCTCTTCTTCACATCCCACAAAAACACTCAGATATGAGATGATAATAAAATGCCATCCCAACAGATCTCTCCACTCCTCTCTCCCTCCAAACATGCCAGTTCATGACCACAACGATGCACAACATCTCAGATTGGACAGTCCAGTGTGGTAATCATCTAATCATACTATGCCATGTGAAATGCCATAAAGCGACCTGCAGAGCTGTTCTAAGCTACCAGCATAATGAAAACCACAAAACTGTGCACCTGTCTCTTACACTTCATCATCCACCACAATGCTACCCAATGCATCCCTTAACATGATAACCGCACCTCAATGGTCATCATACACTACATAGAAACACTTTCCATGTGGGAGCAAATCAAGGATAACATCCTTCCAACCACACACCCTACATAGTGTAGCGTGCTACCCATGTAAGCAAGCATTTTAGTGCCCCACCTAGGGGTAGTAAGCAATATATAAATGTTGCAATACAATACTATGGGGGTCATTCTGACCCTGGCGGTCCATGACCGCCATGGCGGAGGGCGGCGGAAGCACCGCCAACAGGCTGGCGGTGCTTCCTGGGCGATTCTGACCGCGGCGGTAAAGCCGCGGTCAGAAAAGGGGAGCCGGCGGTTTCCCGCCGGTTTCCCGCTGGCCCAGGGTATCCGCCATGGCGGCGCTGCTTGCAGCACCGCCATGGGGATTCCGACCGCCTTCCCGCCAGCCTGTTTCTGGCAGTGTCAACCGCCAGAACCAGGATGGCGGGAACGGGTGCCGTGGGGCCCCTGCACTGCCCATGCCACTGGCATGGGCAGTACAGGGGCCCCCTAACAGGGCCCCACAAAGATTTTCACTGTCTGCTTTGCAGACAGTGGAAATCGCGACGGGTGCCACTGCACCCGTCGCACCCCTGCAACTCCGCCCGCTCCATTCCGAGCCGGCTTCATTGTAGTAGGGGCTTTCCCGCTGGGCCGGCCGGCGGTCTTCTGGCGGTCGCCCGCCGGCCCCGCGGGAAAGCCAGAATGGCCACCGCGGTCTTTTGACCGCGGAGCAGTCTTTCGGCGGGAACCGCTTGGCGGGCGGCGACCGTCGACCGCCGCTGTCAGAATGACCGCCTAAGTCAGGCCACTTGCCTCTGTAAAGTCCTTTTAACCTGTTCCAAATCAGTCTGCAGATATGTGAATGATACCTACCATGGACCATTCCCATTTGTGAGAGGATATTCACTGGTCAAAATTCTACAATTCATATTTTGCCCAGAAGATCGATGGGCCTGATGTATGAAATTATGATTTTGCGATTCAGACATAGTGAAAATAAGTCCCCGTTTCTGAATTGCAAATCAATATGTACTAGACAACCTATGTAGCAAATAGTTTTTGCTTAGTATTCACAATCACCAATTACTGATTTGCAGTTTGTGATTCGGTATGCATCACAAATTGCGAAACGGTAGTACCAGATTGTAAATGTCGCAGCAATAGATGATCTCACCGTCCTAGGAAGTAAGATAAAAGCAGGGGGTTCATTCTCAAACGTTTTCGAAACAAGTTGCTGGATCTTATGCAAGTGCACCTCCCACTTCTGTGCAGACGAAACCTCCCTTGCAGCTGTCCAAATGATCTTTCAATAATTAATATGGTTTTCTTGTGAGCAGCAATGTATCCCCTTTCTCTGGCTGTCCATGGATTTAAGTACAGCACCATTTTCCAAGGCAGTATCGAGTACGCACTGTCACCGATAAAGTGAAGGCAGGTATTTATGATGTGATCAAAGTACGTCACACAATATAACGAACTGTAAATTACTGTAGTCTCTTCTCGCTCGTGAGTTATACAGCGTGCAGTCACAAAAGATATATTCGTTGTGTTTGCTTCCTGGAAAATGTGCAACTAGGTCAGTGAGCAGGCATGTGGCATTGCACAACACTTTTATATTCAAGGAGAGATGGCTTTTACGATTTTGGTAAATAAACTCACTCCCTGACAGGGGCATAGGAAGAAATAGGAGGACATGCATGGGCTACAACCACACATTAAAAAACATTTGCCAATTGTGCAATAGAATAAAATGGTGGCTTTGTAGCAGGAGTGTTTGGAAAAGAAATATGTATTGGATCCTTCCCAGGCTGTCACCTGGAAAGTTCCTGTTGAACCGTTGACAGGTCACTCTATGATATGCTCCCAAAAACCGCTATCATTGGCTGATAACTACCAGGTCGTCGGAGGTGTACGCTATGTAGTACTCTATTGTGTGTGGGGGGGACAGCCTTGTTACGTTGGGTGTACCCGCTTAAAACCGACCGCAGCTCATCAATGAGGTTTAAGATGACCTGCTTGCCGAATCTATAGCTGGCATAAACCTCTTCCTTGGTATGTTCAAACAACATCTGTCTAAGAAGTCTCTTTCTCCTCCTTTGCGTGGCTGGGCTGGTTTTGACATGGCTAGTGCCATTGTAGGTTATTGCTGGCCGCTTAGAAGTATGCTGGAATGCTGTATCAGCTGCACAAACGTGAGAGGTCCAGTGTGAGGCCTTTGCTGTAGGTGTTTTGGCAGAAAGAGGTTGCTAGGCAGAACTGCTGTGAATGGGCTGGCCATTGCTGCCACTGCATCTCTTCGGGTTCCTGTGCCACATCCACTGGCCTCCTGTGATGAGGTAACGAAAGGTACTTTTCTACAAAAGAATGCTAAGGGTCACATGCACACACAAAGGACTTCTGGATGGGTCCCGAGAGATCCCAAGCTCAAGGCAGACGTCACTACTGTCAAAGGTCAGACAGGGCCTGCAATTGAGGACCCTTTGTCTGGATATGTATCTTGAGCCCTTAGCAGTTAAGACCCCGTGGTTTGTTTCTAGGAGTGAACTGTAAGCACCGACATGTTAATGGCCATAAGTGCAGATTTTTAAGGCCTATCCATTTTTTCAGCAGTGCTTTTAAATTATTGGCAGAGTCTATGAAGTTTCCAGAAAGCTGCGGAAGGGAGGTCTCTGGAGGGTAATTGGTGGGCTGGAGGTGGGAAGAGCCTCAAACTAAATGCTGTCCTGTGGACCTATGAATATTTGACATTTGCAGTGGTCCTTAAGACTATTTGTTGGGGGCTGCAGAAGTCCCATGGCTCAAAGAGTGCTCTTGGGAAACAATTGTCAATTTCTGTTTCATCGCATAAAGGCAGATATATAATCATGTTCAGTTTTACATAGTATACAATTACACGTGCAAAAATATCTCGAATTAGTGCAATTACACTTTTTAACTTTGGTTCTTTTCTATTGGGGACATATTTTCCAAGTGGGGAAACCCATGACCCTCCATGCCCACTGATTTTGGGTGGTTTTCTTTGCCATTTCCTATGCTTGCAAGTATTAAGTTGCATATCATTTGCAGGGTGGAAAATACAAATTTATGAGTACCTAGAAACAAGTATATTTGCTGGTGTTCTCAAACTTTCATCATATTTAGCTGCCTGTTAGTGTGTGTGTATCCATGAGCATGCTTCGGTGTGCATCTTTCAATGATTTTTATAATATAGTTATAAAAACCTTTTGCAAACTGTATTTATAAAACTTTATTTCAAAACTCATTCAAAGATGTCCCCAATGCATGCCTTTGCATGAACGAATGCACATGTGCAGCAAAATACGCGGTGCTACAAATGTGTGCAGGGTAGCCAATCATCCCCACTAAGTTTCCTGGCACCCGTTTGTAGAAGGCGGTTGCAGCAGTAGGCAGCAGGTACAAATCACAGGAGTTCGACATGACCAGTGTAGTTGTCAGTTGCATTAAATGTTTTGCGTTCCCTATGCAAATGCCAAACCTGTTAGCTCTACCAGTGCTTTTTGCCTGTAGTGTGAGCTACAGCTTAGGGCCTGTACCACCATTTACTAGCTGCATCCCAAGAAGTTTGATCGGCTGCCCGACTTTCAACATTCCTTGAATGTGCTGTGCTGCATTGCAGCACCTTTCAAAGTAAATGCCCTTTCCTTTTCCAAGCTGGAAAAAAAAAATCACTGTTAGGGAGAGAAGCACAAGGGCTTTTTTTTTTTTACAAGCGGCTTGCGCCTCTGGTGCATCGCCTTTTTTGAAACAACGGCAGAGCAGGCTGCAGGCCCATACCTACAAGGCCATACAAAGTCATTCTGCTTGGCTTTTCAAGGCCTTCTAGATATGGAGTAGGTAACGCACAGCAAGTTGCTGCATTGCTTTACTCTGCGTCAAAGAGGCTTTCCATGGGTGTTGCAGTGGTTTTTCCCCACCTAACACCCATGAATTTTAGCGCATTCCCAGACTTACTAGACTCTGTAAACCAAACCTGGGAGAGCGGGGAAAGCCTACATCTCCCCAGGGGAGGCGTAACAAGGAGAAATAACTTTATTTCTCCTTGTTTTTTCCTCTATGTCTCCTGCGTTCTGCAGCACACAGGAGAACGTCTCCATTGATTGTTGTTGTGGAGGAAGGTGTTCCTTCCTGCACAAAACAATCATTCATACAACACAGACATCCTTGTGCCATGGTGTCTGTTTTGGCGCATGACAACCAATTATTCGCCAGCACAGTGGAAGAGGACAGGAATGCACCATGGGCCATATGTACGAACACATTTTCTCATAGACATAGAATGGGTAAAACCGTTTGATACATCTGGCCCCATATCTTATAGATACAGGGAATTCCTGCCCTTTTCTTGTGATGCAGGGCAGTGCAGCAGAAAGCCATGTGGATGCCATGTGCTACAATATTGTAATTATGCCCCACAGTGTCACTGATTTTGGAGAGCCATGCACCTAATGGCTTCAGTACTTTTAGTTTCAGTTATAGAAGGGAGATGTAAAATTGTTATATTTCTTCATCTGATAGGAGGCATAGAGGGTTAATCCTCATTGCTACCCAGTCCCCAGGACTACGGCATCTGCTGTTTGGGTTGTGTTTTGCATCTCAAATTGTAATTTCAGGTTTGCAGTATTTAAAACTAGAAAATTCATTTTAATACAATTGCAGATGTCATGGAGGCAATGGAAGAGAGAGTAAGGCCTGAGATCTGTCTTACAATGACACTGGTGTACAAAGGGCCAAGCTTTTATCTATCACAGGATTGGAACATTGTACTCAAACTATACAAGCACTGCCAGTCAGTAAAATGGTGTGGCAGCGAAGCTTGATAAAATCTTCAAAGGTTGCTAAATTTGTGAAGTTTTTATACACAAGCATAGTCATGTGGCACTCCGCAATGTTGGCCTAACCAAAGTTTGTAGAGTTTCTTACTTTTTCTAGCCAACACAGTCATGAGGTTTTTTCTCACTAGTCTTGGTTAATGTGGATAACTCACTAATATTTTGTATCTGAGAGCATACCTTGTTCAACTTTTTCTTGCTGATGATCTCACATCATCTTGCACTGGTAACGGGAAAGTATTTTGTACACAAGTGCATAAAGTACTTAGTTACACTGTGAGTGACTCAACACAAATTACTCTTGTCTACAAGATACTTGCAAAAGTCCCAATCTTCATGCAGATGCTCTCCACCCCAAAACAGTAGTACAGGAGATTTGCTGTGGTTTTTGTAACTTTTATGGGAATTACACATACTTCCCCTCAATCAGTCAATCAGAATTTGTAAAGCACAACTAATCCCCCTTGAGGTATCCAAGCGCTTGCAGGTATCAGCTTCTTGCAGGTCTCAGCGGCCGTGCATTCATTGCATGAAAGGGAAAGAGCCGAAAGGCTCCTTATTTTCTAAGGTATGGAACATTTCTTCCCTCTCCTTGTGCTAGCGCACTGTGTACTGCCTAGCTCCAACGCAAGCACACTTGCACCATGGTGCAAGGGTGCCTAGATTACAGGCAGGATTGGCTTTGTGTAGGAAGGGAAGCCTTCCTACAAATAAACAATCCATAGAGGCATATTCATCTTTCTGTGGAGCACAAATGGAGAGAGGAAGTAACAAAGAGAAATAACAATGTTTCTCCTTGCTACAACAGCCTCAGGTGCCTCATTTTGGCGCAAACCCAGTTTTAAAAGTATTTGTAAATCCGCCTTGGCATCAAAATACATGGGTGGATAGATGGGAATGCCCATGGTCCACCCATGAAATACCTACCCGACGGAAAGTATGCGCTGCACTGTGTTACTTTGTATTTACTAGACTAAGCAAAGACATGGAAAGTGGATTTACATGGCTTAGTAAATGCAAAAACATTATTTTGTGTCAGGCTGCCCCACAAAAATGATACAACCGTGATGCAAATTCAGAGTAAATCTGGTCCAGAATGTGGTGAAAGCATAAAAGGCCACATAGAGACCGTGCTGTGAGATAATCTACTGTAAGGCACTCAAGAGTCTCAATAGCACCCGAAACAGAGCTTAATTTGTTCAAGTAGTTGCAGTTGTTGGGCACAAGCATTCATTTGTGGCGGCCAGGAATTATTTTTCATCATCTTACTTTGGCCCAGAGAAAGAGGTAAAACGGAAGAAAAAGAATAAAGACAGCAGAAGATAAAGATAAGAAAACAGTGACAAAGGGAGAAAGAATGGATGAAAAAGAATCTGCGAGCATAAGCTAGACAAGAAATGTAGTGTGGAATCAATACTTAGTTGCCTTAGTATTTGGCACAGGTGGCCCCTAAAGAATACTTTAGCCTGTTTCACTTAAGTGTTTTTTTTATTTTTTATAACTTTAGTTATTATAAAAAGCAGTGGAAGTGACATACCTTGATACACAATAACTGGGTAAAATGACATAAAATATTGTTTGAGATAAATATCATGTACACAATATTGTGGAGAACTATCGCCCCCTTTATGAGCGGCATGGTTAATTGCAATATGTCCTACAATGTCTATTATCACACTTTATCGCAATGATGGGTGTTGTAATAAATGAAGATCTGTCTTGCTGATTACCTATTGGGGGAAAATACCCTGGGGCATATTTACAAGGAGCTTGTGCCACCACTGTGTCATTTTTCTTTACGCTACGGCAGAGCATTCTTAGCTCCACATTTACAAAGCGACGCATTAGGCTTAATGCATCAGTTTTTGTAGGCCTGCATTGAAAAATACCTGCGTTAGAACCGGTTGCGCCACACAGTTTTTAATGTAGGCAGGGTAGGCGTTCCCTCGTAAGTTCTCACTCACAACTGATACAGTGATATTTATGAGGTTGGCAATGTGTGATGCGTCTTTATGATGCATTGCTTTCAGCCTGCAATGCGTCAACATTCCTACGCCTATGTAATGCAGGCCTAGGAAATGACGCAGTGGCTGTGTAACAGAAATCTGACCAGCTGAAGTCACTTAACACACTGTAATAAGTTAGAAAAACACCTGAACTAATAGTAGGCCCTATGCATGTAACAATCAAGTTGTAGGATCCCTTGACCAACCTGGGACCATGGCACCTGAAATATTGAAATCCACTGCAGCAATGCAATGTGACACTGTGTAGTCCATGTAAGGGACAGGCCAGGCTTGTCACATATCCATAGAGGATGGGTTTCCCAAGTCCAGCCAAGCGTACTCCAAACGGAACAGGTAAGTATACACATAAGGAAGGCAACACATGAACTGCCACTTAACATTGCAACATATACTGGTTAGTATCCACTCACGTTCAAGAGTCACTCAGACTATGCCCACTGTAGCCATACTTAATATTTGTCTGCATTGCATCCAGGGCCCATGTAATAGAGTACAAGGTGACTTTTCCACCATTTTCCACTTGATTATATTGTTCACCACACATTAGACTACTTGTGTCAGTCAGAATTGACGCATTGCCTATGTTTTTTGACGCATTACAGAAGATGCGCTTGTCATAAGCCCAACTTCAGTAATGCACCATTTTTGGCCCTGATGCGTTGCAGCATCCTTCCCACTGATGCAACAGAATTTCCAATGCACCCTTGGGACCTTACGCTATGGTGTGCTGTTTTGTAAATAAGACAAATCAATGGTGTCGTAAATGGCTTAACACAGTGCATTACATTTTGACGTATCGCTGCCTTAGCACAGCGATGCGTCATTCCTTGTAAATATGCCCCCATTTATTTACAAGAACAAATGGGTTTTGCTACTCTAAGCACCAAAATCACCATGTAATTCTCCCAAAAATGGGTGGTATTTTTCACACCCGTTAAATTCCAATTTGGCTCAGTCAGATTTTAAAAGGCGCAATAAATATCACACTATTTACTGGGATGCTCATAATGAGGTCCCTTATGTTGGTCAGACAATATTTCGTAAACAATATCGTGGTACCCTACTTTCTAACCAGTGAGCAGGTCTTCTAAGAATCTCTGCTGCTTCTCCATTGTTAGCCCTGTCTCTCAACCTTGGTAAGGTTCTGTTTAGCCCGAAATGCCACAACTGTATTTAAGGGAAGCATTTACCAAAAGGACGAGGGAAGTCTGCTGACGTTTCCAAGAAAATCATTAAAGATCAACTTCACTCATCTGATAAAATCTTCAGTTTTACCCAAAAGCCCGAAGAGGCGTTCAATTACTGTAAAATGATTGCAAAACAGTCACAAAGCAGTGAGTAATGGGAGGAAAAGCACAACTGGTGACTGAGGCAGAGGGCATTGTTCCCGAAACGCTGGAAGGAGTGGGCAGAAAGAAACAGGAAGATAAATATTGCCTTATGCTTGAAAGGAAGTCCGAGTTTAGAGAACTAATAAAGAACGCACAGTTTAGAAAACTTGTGGGTGAAGAAAACAATGCTGTTTATAATGTACTAAACTGTTTTTCGTGTGATTCGCTCTAGAATGTGCTCTTTGCATACGATGAAATGGAAACACACAGCTAAGCCTCTTGCACAAATGTTTCTTAATACTCGTGGCTATCCCCGCGTAATGTGTTCGGTGCCCATCACTGTGTAGGCATGCCAAGGGGTGGGGTCATGTCTGGTTGAATGTGAGATAGGTAGCTCTGAACTGGGCACAATAAATCTACATACAACGCTTACATTTGTGCCGCCTGTTGCAGATGATGGGCGCTTGCACTTATATTTGGGACCAGGACTTATTTTTCATCATCATCATTTAATTCTGAGTAAGACAGCGAAAGTCTGGAAAAGGAGGAGGCACATACATTTACGAACAAAGGTGACGAAGAGAGATGAAAAAACCTGGACTAGTGAGCTACAGAGACAGGAATAATAAAGTGGTGAAGGAAAAGGCATAAAGTGCGATCAAGCCTGGGCAGCTTCGGTGTTTGGTACTCTGGCATCTGGCACTTCTGGAGAGGGATATCTGAAAAAAGCGTTGCAGCCCCTACGCTCATTACGGCTTGCTAAACAGAAGATACCACAACACTGAAACATGCATCAGTGTCGAAAACTTTGCACTTGTGTTTCAGGCAATTTGCCCCAGCAGTTCCAGCAACTGACAAGTGCAAAAACAACAGTTTGCACAGGTTTGTTGAGCAAATGTTGCTGCAAAATAGCATCTGTGTATGACAACACAACAATGATGTTGGCAAACATGACCATCATCCGGCAGAAAAATATCCAATTTTTAGCCAGATGTAATCAAATACCTTCATAAATAAAATATATTTACAAAGAAGGGCTGTGGTCAGACCTCTACACCCACTCGTCTGTTCCACAGTCATTCATATTTTGCTTCTGCCTATCACAGCATACATCCTGAGTTAATCGGTCAACCCACATCAGCCATTGGCTTCCCTGCCCCATGATTGATGAATGTATACTTTTGACTGCAAGGTCCTCACCATTCCTGGGCCTTCTACGTCTGTCCTTGCTTCTGTTCAATGACACTGTGATGGATTGCATTACTGCATTTTGGTTTAAGGTTTGCACTGGTCCTCCAGAAAGCTGGTCAATTGCTTGTAGTCAACAGGTACTTATGAGGACCCACCCTTTTTGAAACAATATCTTAGTCTGGAAAGCCTAGAGGCACAACCTTCCACTAGTAAGGTCAATCCAAATGCTTTTCCTCAGCTCCCCTAGATGTAGTCCAAGTAAACTGCTACTTAGAGAAATGCGTGTTCCCTTCAGCTTCGCTGGCTCTTCACTCAATGAAAACTGTATGCTTTATGGGTCACTGTAGCCATGCTATGTGGGATATGGCGAGTGACATTTGGCCCGCTGTCCCTGAAGATTCAGAAACATTTTTGCACAAACAGTGCAGGATGGGCAGGGTGCAGCCAGTCCGTTTGGAGAGCTGGTCTGGATACTACAGCTTGTGTTGCATGTGCCATGTGTACAGCATAGTCATGCCTGGATGAGGGCAACCAGATTTTATGGTGATCTTCAGGCCTCCCTGATGGACATGCCCATTGATGGAGCCAGGCTGTTTGGAGAGAAGGTGGATTTCACATTAGAGTGCTCCAACGACACCAAGACGATGGCTTGCCCATGGGGCTACTTGCCGCTATTCGCCAGTTCCCCACCAATAGAGGAATGCCGGGGTATTTTAGAGGCTTTGCCCATGATCAGAGACAACTCTCACAGATCATTCAGGAGCCTGCCCAGCTCTTTCATGACTTTAAAGGCAGAAGCAGTAGCAGGGGTGGTGCCGTTCAACAAAGGCAGCACTCCTCTCTATCCTCACCTGTTGCAGGTGCCGCCAAACCACCTTAGTTTCCCCTTGTACAGTCTTTTGAGGCTGGTGGTGGGCAGGGTACGTTTTTGCTTGCTAACCGACAGTGCCAATACCTGGGATCAATAGGTCCTTCAAACTGTTCAAGTTGGGTCTGGCCTTCTATTTTGTCCACTGCTCTGCCCATCCCCCCCCCAGCTTTGACTCAGGTATTGGCAGATCATGGCAGTTTTCTGTCCACAGATGTTCCATCTAGGAAACAATTAAGATCGTTCCTAAGGCAGAGTAGGGAAAGGCCGCTACTCTCTTTACTTGCGTGTCCCAAGAAGGACATGGGAGTTAAGATCTATCTTAGACCTCAGGCTTCTGGAAACCCACCTGCTAAAGGACAGGTTTAAAACACTGATGCTGGCCCAAGTTCTGTCAACCTTCGATCCTAGAGACTAGATGGTGTCCGTAGACTTGCAAAACATGTATTTTCATGTGTCAATCCTGCATTCCACAGGCAATAATTGTTGACAGTTGGGACGTACCATTATCAGTTCACGATCCTGCCTTTCAGACTTACCTCAGCCTCCCTGTATGTTCACGAAAGTGATGCTGATGGTTGCACCACATCTTTGCATCTCAGAGATACATGAATTCCTGAACCACAATGACTGGCTCCTGAAACACCAGCTCCACTGCTAGTTTCAGACCACCTGCAGGTGACAGTTCCTTTGCTGTCCACCCTTCTCTTTTTCATCTGTGGACTGAAGTCTCATCTTCAGCCCATACAGCAGTTTCGCTTTATGGGGATGTCCTGGATTTGGTGGAGCAAGAGTATGAGACATTTGGGCTATGACCCTGATGTTTCAGACATAAGCACTGTTTTTGCCACAGATGGTTCTGACGTTTCTTGACTTTTGGCCTTGTGCATCCTGCTAGTGCCTCATGTTAGTTGGCATATGTGGTGTCTGCAGTGGAAACTTCGGCTGCAGTGGACCCAAACTGGGGGTGCCTATTGGACAACATTCATGTGTCAGACGAGACAACGCAGAAAATTCAGTCGTCGCTGCCAAACTGAGGTGCAGCAGACTGTTTTCCTATCATCCTCTGCAGCTCTCAAGTTGTGACTGATGCATCATCCTTGGACCGCCTAGAAGAGAAGGTGATCAGAGGCCTCTGATGTCAGATGCAGCAGAGGCACCACATCAATATTCTTGGGCAGTGTGCTATTTGCTTAGTTCTCAAGGCTTTTCTGTCTTCTTTCAAGGACAGATGTGGTCAGGTACAAATGGAAAATACAACTGCTATGTGGTACTGCAACAAGCAGTGTAGTGTGAGTCACGTGCTCTCTGTCCACAGACACTTCATCTGTGATAGTGACTGGTCCCTCAAGAGATTTCCTTCACAGTGGGCGGGTTCCCTCAACATCAAAGTAGACAAGATCAGCAGGCATTGTCTTGCTATTAATGAGTGGCACCTGCATCTGGCCCTGGGGTAGGACATTTTTGCATGGGGGTCATGCTTGTGGTAGATCTGTTTGCTACATGAGAGAACACACATTGCCTGGCCTTGTGTGTCTTGGAATTTCCTTTTCAAGGTTCTCCCAGGGCGATATTCTTCTTTCAGTGGAACTTAGACCTCCTCTATTTGTATCTTCCACAGTTACTGACATCATGGCTTCTGAAAAAGGTCAAAATGGACAGAGCACTGCTCATCCTCATAGCCCTGGATTGGGTCTGGGGAGTCTTGTTGTGCGACCTACTGAACCTCAGCATATTTCCTCCACTTTGGCTTGCTCTTAGAGAGGACTTCATGTGCCAGCAGTAGGTCAGGGCACTGCACTTGAACTTTTACCATAGACGCCTCCATGCATGGAGAGTGATCAGAACCAGCCAAGTGGGTTTGATTTGCCCCCAGAAGTTGTGAAATTGATCTTTATGGCTCACTGCCCTTCTACTAAGTTCATCTATTCAGGCTAGTGAACTAGGTTTGTGACCTGGTGGAAGGACTGACATAGTGACCCTCTTCAGGCTAAGTTGTCTGATGTACTCAAGTGTGTTTTGTCTTTGACCCAGCAGGTCTTGATGTGGTTACTGTTAAGGGTTTCCTTTCGGCACTGGTGGGCTCTCTGTGTTTGCCAGATCAGCCCTCTTTGTTCAAATCATCCATTGTGATGTGTTTTTTAAAAGGGCTTACATGCATTTCAGATTGTGCCGTTTTTCACCTTTTCAGTCTCTGCACCTTTGTGCCCTAAGGTTAACTACTTATAATCATGCTGTGAAATGTGTGAATGAACCGAAGGTATTATCTGCACAGCTGCCATACGCCATGTTCTTCTCTTACAAATTGGTGCTTCAAACATGCATCCTTTCTCAAAAAAGTGGTGTTTCACTTCAATTCATGGCAGGCTACCACACTTGTTGAGATGTAGCTGTTTCAAAACATAACAAAAGGGCCTAGGTGCACAGCCACCTTAATGAGCCTTTACATCTTATTTCTTCAAAGTGAAAACTGTGGTCCTCTTTTTATCCAAAGTTAGTCAACTTTAATAAGTGACACAAAACCAGAGAAATTCAGCCGTTATAGTGAAAAATTATTTCAAGTAACTATAACTTGCAGCCTAAGATAACTATTACCTGTGCCCTCGCCGTGCACTGCTAATTACCCCAGATATTACAGCACTCATGACAACTTTTATAACGTAAATAAAAATATCAATGAAACATTAGCAGTCAAATTATTGAATTTAAAACTGGGCATGGTGGGGGTGTGAGTTATAGTTACCTTAGGCCGCGAGTTTTAGTTACTTGAAATAATTCTAACTGCTGAATTTCTCTAGTTTTGTACGAGTAAATTCAGAACCTAACTATAACATCCCTGTAACTTTTGTTTTTTTAAGTGAATGTCTGTGTTTTTAAATTATATTTCCTAACTATACCCTCCCTGTGACCTTTGTTTTTTTTAGTGAATGATAAACACATATATATATATATATATATATATATATACACACCCACATACATATATATACACACACACACCGATCAGATTTTACAGCGCCCTAAATAGGCATGCTTTGTGAAAACTCTGCATGATATTATAACACGTTGTAAAAGTCAACGCGTTGTAATACCCGTGGAGTAAAGGCATGTAGGGGAAAGACCTGCACTGGAAATTCTGATACTTGGTGGAAGTGTGTATTCCAGCCTGAGTGAGTGTGTCCCGCAAGGCCTGGGAATATCATACTAGCATGCAAGAGCAATCAACATCCTTAACACCAGGCTGCTGAAGGTGAAGATTTAACCTCTTGGACACCGATCTGGGAGGCAGCCTTCGGGGGCATCACTTGGAAACACTTGGATCCACAGGAGTTTCCAGGTGCAAGTGTTCACTGGAATACTTGGGGTCCTTTGGAGCTAGCCCATGTTTCCTTGGGACCTGAATGTTGTTTTGCCATTACTGGGTTCGAAGGAGACTAATTAAAGGAAATTGTGCTCTGCTAATTGACCTCAGCTCCCATGTGCCTGACTCCGACAAAGCAGTGATATTTATCTCATGGAGGCACAGATTCCTCAGAAAATTAGAAGTACCTACCAGTGGCGGCTGGTGAGGTTTGTGAGTGGTGGGGCTGGGCTTGGTAGCAGGGAGGATGGGCGTGTGCATTTTTTCGGGAGGTTAGTAGCAATTTTCCATTTCTTCTGCAAATCCTATTTAACAAAATTGAGATACATTTTTTAAAATAAAAATAACCAAAATAGCTTTCATTGTCCTGGCTTGATAGGCAAGCCTGACTTCCTTTAGCAATGTGTACAGCATCAAGATGTTTTGGGGTTGATATCTCACCCACAACATGTTTGTAAAATGAGTTTTGCTCTCCATGTGAATACATCAGGCTGATATATAGAGAATAATACGATAGATAGGGGCTAATATTTTAATTTTAATGATGTTGCTGTGGCATAAAAAGGTTGGAGCTGTCTATTGAGCCAGTGCGTGCCAGGGATAAAATGGCATTCAAGACAGTCCAACAGAGTCAATGGCTTCTTAGTCCATAAAATAATATATTGTTTAGTTTTAGTAGATTGTGATTTGTTAGACTCAGATTCTGCTAAACAAACACACTTAATCAACTTGAAGTGGTTCCACCTTTATATAATTGTTTGATCTATGAACCTTTTTACTTTGGCATTGAGCAATCAAGTTTGATGTAACATGTCACATGTAGATATAAAGCTATTTACTGGTGTCAAATAATCTATTCTGCTCTTCAGTGGAAAAGGATATTAAGCCATATCGATTCAGTAAGGACGTCCATCATTATAAAGCAAGAAATATCAACAAATTCACTCATTATCAGTCCATGTGGTACTCATAGCCCTAGATATGGTTGAAAAAAAAAAAAAAAACTATGTCAAGGATTCTACAGGCTTCTAACAGCACAGCAAACATTACATTTTATGATTTTGCCATTCGGAAACGAGCAAACAACTAATGATTCATAAGCCGGATAGCCATCAGAAAATCCCCTCTCCCCCCCAAAAAAAAACCTTGCTGTACAGCTAAAGTTTGCAAACCACAACTATAATACCCTCAGGAAAGATGAGTGCAATAAATAGAACCCTGTAGCTTCTTACAAGACTGGTTGTTGGTCAGTATGCACCAACTTTACGTATGTCGTGGAAGGTGTAGGAGGCTGGCCTGGCGTATAGTGGGTACCTTGTGGTACTCACGCCCTGTGCCAGGTCCAGTTATCCCTTATTAGTAGTGTTCTAGCAGCTTAGGCTGTTAGAGGTACTTATAGCAGAGCAGCTTAGGCTTAACTAGGAGACATGCAAAGCTCCTACTATACCACTTATATAGCACTATATCATAAGAAACACAATACTCAGAGTTACTAAAAATAAAGTTACTTTATTTTAGTGACAATATGCCAAAAGTATCTCAGGGGATATACTCCCTTAGGAGGTAAGTAAAATACACAAAATATACACACAAACCAAAATTAGGTAAGTAAACAGTTAGAAAAGTAGTGCAAACATTGTAGAAAACAATAGGATGCAATAGGAGACAATAGGCTTGGGGCAACACAAACCATATACTCCAAAAGTGGAATGTAAATCACAAGTGGACCCCGGGCCTAGTGTAGTGTGTAGAGGGTCGCTCGGAGTATAAGAAAACACTAGGGGTGTCCAAGATACCACACCCCAAGACCCTGAAAAGTAGGAGTAAAGTTACCCTACTACCCCAGAAAGACAGTAAAGTCGAGATAGGGGATTCTGCAAAGGCAAAAACTGACGTAAGACTGATTCCTGGACCTGAGGAGCTGCAAAGGAAGGGGACCAGGCCCAAGAGTCACGCAAGTGTCCAGGGGGGCAGGAGCCCACTAAACCTCGGATGAAGGTGCAAAAGGGCTGCCTCTGGGTGGAAAAAGCCAAAGATTCTGCAACAACGGAAGGTGCCAGGAACTTCTCCTTTGGTCAGAAGATGTCCCATGGCGTGCTGGAGGATGCAGAGTTGTTTCCACGCAGAAAGACTGCAAACAAGCCTTGCTAGCTGCAAGAGCCGTGGTTGAAGATAATGGGTGCTGCCCAGGAAGGACCAGGACGTCGCCCCTTGGAGGAGGAGACAGAGGGGGCGCTCAGCAACAGAGAGAGCCCACGCAGAAGCAGGCAGCACCCGCATAAGCACTTGAACAGGCATTCAAGAAATCTGAGCACGGCGGTCATCTCAACACAACAAAAGAGGGTCCCACGAAGCCGGTGGTCAACTCAGCGAGTTGAGCAATGCAGGACGGAGTGCTGGGGACCTGGGCTGTGCTGTGCACAAAGGAATCCTTGCAAAAGTGCACAGGAGCCCTAGCAGCTGCAGATCACGCAGTACACAGGATTACTGTCTGGCGTGGGGAGGCAAGGACTTACCTCCACCAAATTTGGACAGAAGGACCACTGGACTGTCGGGGTCTCTTGGCTCCAGCTCCTGTGTTCCAGGGACCACGCTTGTCAAGATGAGAGGGGACCCAGAGGACCGGTGATGCAGAAGTTTGGTGCCTGCGTTAGCAGGGGGAAGATTCCATTGACCCACAGGAGATTTCTTCTTGCTTTCCAGTGCAGGGTGAAGGCAGATAGCCCTCAGAGCATGCATCACCAGGAAACAGTCGAGAAAGCCGGCAGGATTAGGCGCTACAATGTTGCTGGTAGTCATCTTGCTACTTTGTTGTGGTTTTGCAGGCGTCCTGGAGCAGTCAGCGGTCGATCCTTGGCAGAAGTTGAAGACAGAGATGCAGAGGAACTCTGGTGAGCTCTTGCATTCGTTATCTGAAGAGAAACCCACAGGAGAGACCCTTAATAGCCCTCAGAGGAGGATTGGCTACCAAACCAGGTAAGAGCCTATCAGGAGGGGTCTCTGATGTCACCCGCTGGCACTTGCCACTCAGAGGTCTCCATTGTGCTCTCACACCTCTGCATTCAGGATGGCAGAGGTCTGGGACACACTGGAGGAGCTCTGGGCACCACCGCTGGGGTGGTGATGGACAGGAGAGTGGTCACTCCCCTTTCCTTTGTCCAGTTTTTGTGCCAGAGCAGGGGCTGGGGGATCCCTGAACCGGTGTAGACTAGCTTATGTAAGGAGGGCATCACCTGTGCCCTTCAAAACATTTCCAGAGTCTGGGGGAGGCTACTCCTCCCCAGCCCTTAACACCTATTTCCAAAGGGAGCGGGTGTAACGCGCTTTCTCAGAGGAAATCCTTTGTTCTGCCTTCCTGGGACTGGGCTGCCCAGACCCCAGGAGGGCAGAACCTGTCTGAGGGTTGGCAGCAGCGGTAGCTGCAGAGAAAACCCCAGAGAGCTAGTTTGGCAGTACCAGGGGTCCATGCTGGAGCCCTGGGGATGCATGGGATTAGCACCCCAATACCAGATTTGGCTTGGGGGGGCAATTCCATGATCTTAGACATGTTACATGCCATTTTTGGAGTTACCATTGTGAAGCTACATATAGGTATTGACCTATATGTAGTTCACATGTGTAATGGTGTCCCCGCACTCACAAAGTCTGGGGAAATTGCCCTGACCAATATGGGGGCACCTTGGCTAGTGCCAGGGTGCCCTCACACTTAGTAACTTTGCACCTAAACTTCACTAAGTGAGGGTTAGACATATAGGTGACTTATAAGTTACTTAAATGCAGTGTACAATGGCTGTGAAATAACATGGACGTTATTTCACTCAGGCTGCAGTGGCAGTCCTGTGTAAGAATTGTCTGAGCTCCCTATGGGTGGCAAAAGAAATGCTGCAGCCCATAGGGATCTCCTGAAACCCCAATACCCTGGGTACCTAGGTATCATGTACTAGGGAATTATAAGGGTGTTCCAGTGTGCCAAATAGAATTGGTGAAAATGGTCACTAGCCTGCAATGACAATTGTAAAAGCAGAGAGAGCATAAACACTGAGGTTCTGGTTAGCAGAGCCTCGGTGATACAGTTAGGCACCACACAGGGAACACATATAGGCCACAACTATAAGCACTGGGGTCCTGGCTAGCAGGATCCCAGTGACACAGGCAAAAACAAACTGAAACACAAGTAAAAATGGGGGTAACATGCCAGGCAAGATGGTACTTTCCTACAGAAGGTACATTGTCAGTCTGTCTGGCTGTGGTTTGTAAGTTTGTCCAAAGCTTTCCAGGGTTTAGGTCCTTACATAACTGGGCCATATTTGCTGGTGAACTTTAAAATAAACAGAAACAGTGAGAGGTATATTATCTAATACCCTGAACCACACCAAGCTTATGTGGCTTGGTAAGGATAAGCAAATCTGAATTCCTCTCAGGCAATGCAAAATACTGAAACATACATTGAATACATGGTGCACTTTCTTGCATACAAGGTACCTACAGTATTTCTTAATGTTACTTACAATACAAACTACACCAAAACTGTATTCCCTAGGAACAATATTTTACAACACTACATGCACTGCCATGGTTTCTATTTATACAGAAAGTTTGCACGACTTTCTTTAGTGTGAGCAAACTTTTCAATAGTTCTTTTGTTGAATTCTGGAATCTGATTTATTAGTTCCTTTTCCATTGATAGCATAGCTAATGCATTTAGTCGAGCTTGAGTCACTGTGTTTCTTAAAAATGTTTTTAATCTCTTCAGTGTAGAAAAACATCTTTCAGCTTCAGATGTTGTCATGGGCGTTGTAATTACAATTCTCAATAACTTTAGAGTCTCAGAAAAAGATTTCTGTAGGTTATTTTGACATACAAATATATATATAAACATGGCACCGACTGTAGCCTGATGAAAATCCTGTCTTCCATACAGGATTGATAGCTCAGTGCGTAGTCTTGACTTTGTTAGCATTGGATATGCTTCCACTGTTTCATTGGGAGCTGCACTAGGAGACATTTGGCATGTTTCTGAAACAGCTCACTATGCAGTAGTGTTGCACTGACAAGATGCCTTGTAAATGCAAGGCGCTCCCTGGCATGCACCACAATATTGTCACATACTTCTTTCCCCTCCTGTATCAAGGGATTTATCTGCAGTTTGTGGTATGTAATTGAGAATCATGTGGCAATTCAGAGTCCAAATTGTTAACGGATTCCCGTACCTTGTTGATGCTTATCACAAAGTCTGAAGTGGCCCTATGTACAAATAAAGTATCAATGTCTCGCTTTTGCAAGTGAGTGTATAAAATATTGAGATGAGGCATTATACTCGGGAACACAGAAAGAAAAAAAATAAACTCCTTGTCTTCCAGAGTTCTGGTAAAGTCCTTTGCTCCACATACAGAAGTGGAATCAAAGGTAGGGTTTTGTGTAATAGATTTCATGCATTCTACAAGGTCTTCTCTGTGTTTGTGAATAATATTGATAGCTCATATGCTGAAGTTCCAGCGGGTTGGAGACCCTTTCTGTATTCTTCTTGCCACTATCTGTCCAAGAACTTCAGTCCGTTTTGGAGAATGGGGAAAAAATGCAGTAATGCCACCAAGCTCTGTAAAGAAAATTCTGACTCTGGATATTTTCAATGCAGTCTGTTCCATTATTAGATTTAGATGGTGGGCGTAGCAGTGGATATAGTGTGCATTAGGGTATACATCTCTGATCCTTTTTTTTTTAACCACGCATGACACTAGCAGCATCATAGCTCTGAGCAATTAACTTCTCTTTAGCACTCCGCTCTGGTAATATAAGGTTAAGTTCATTAAGAATAGCTGCTGAAATTGTATCGGCAGATGAATCTTTCAGGTACGAGAAGCAATAAAATCTTTCTACCACCTCGGAATTCTCATCAATGTAGCAAAAAACAAATACTGACTGTGTCTTGGTAGATACATCAGTTGTATCATCGGCCTGGGTAGCCAGATAATCAGTGCTTCTTAATTGCAGTACAATGGTTTCTCTTGTTACCTCCAGCATAAAGTAAAGCAACTCATTCTGGATTGTCTTAGAAGTGCCTTTAAACACCGTTGCATTTTTCAAGTGCGCTTCCATTACACTGTCTACACTGGACACAAAATCAACCAGCCCTCTGAAGACACCTGGATTTAGTGACTCTACTGTTTCATCATGGCCTTGCAACGCCAATTCAAACGCTCCACAAAATTTCACACAGTCAATCGATTTCGATAATATATAACGGTTCTTATCAATCTCCTGATTATGTTTGATTACTCCCTTGCGGTAGGCTTCATTTAACTAGAGTGCAATATTTGATTTTCCAAACAAAGATAACTTTAATACATTGATCAAGGGGGCTTCACTGGAGTCGTGTCTCTTTATTTTTTCTGCCAGATGCTTTAGATCAATAACTCTTGTTCTAGTCCAGCTAAATTCAACCCCAAAGAGGAAGCAGGGGAAACAGAACAAGGCATTCTTGGAAGAACTGGCAGTAAGCCACTCCATTTTATCAAACCATGTTCGTGTAAACCTGCATGTGTAACCTTTCCCCCGGCCTTTTGCAGACTGTTCAATGTGTATGTCGGGTTTCTCTGGTCCTAGTGCTTTAACACGAAGTTTGTCTTTGGGTGTCATTCCCAGAAATGCTTTTGTCCGTAAACTGTCAACTGTGTTCATTTTTGCACACAATTAAATGAACAAGACATAGAAAGGCTAAAGGAAGATTATAGATTCTTCTTCCACTTGCAACTGCATTTTAAGTTACTTTTTAGCAATAGGTGATGAACTTTCTGCTGATTTAGTAAATCATGCCTCCTGATAAACTATCTGCTGAGATCCTATATGGAGACAACCTTCTGCTGAGTTCATCTCTTGTTCCTATTTATAAGCTATCTGCCGATTTCCTTCCTGGTACTTGTCATACTATCTGCTGATTTCCTCTGGTGCCTGGAGAACATTTTTCTGCTGATTTCCTCTCTGCTGCCTGAGGTTTAGCTATCTGCTGACCTCCTCCCTGGTGCCTGCGAATAATTTAAATATGATATAAGCTTTAAGACTATAGACCATTGGATACACACCAGAAACCACTGAACAGCTTGAATATGTTAAAAGCTTTTCATTCTGCATTTTTCAGCAACATCAAGGAACTGTGGGTAAGAATGATGCAAAGCAACGCAGCGCTGGATTTAAGGTACTGTGTTCAGCAGGTGGGTTCCTGTAGCTGGCCCAGGCTCCGTCATGGTCGGCCTGAACTTGTGACTTTGACCCAAGAGCTTTTCTTGAAGTCATCAAACACCCTCTTTCACCAGCATCCAGTCAGAAGGTGGACGAAGGCTGATGACTGACTGAGGTCAGATATGCACTCCGTGCATCCACATTCTGCAGGCTGTCAGTGCCTAATTGTTAGGGACAGTTCTGAAACATCCCATCTGTTTAAATCCTCAAAAGCAGACATACTTTTACATAGCCGGATCACGCTCGGTTTTTTGGTTTTCAATTTCAGCGCAATCATCAGTGCTTAATATGTGCTTGTTGTTTCTGGTGCTGAGCACCGGCACTTATTTTTGAGGGCCGGGGCTTATTCTTCTGCCTCAAGCATTTGCTGTGAGCAAAAGGCACATATGGGAATGACGAAGGAAGGGGAAAACGAAAAAGCGGCATAAAGGGAGAAAGTAGAAAGCTGCTAGAGTGAGCTGAAGGGGCAGGGGAGTGACTTTATATGGATTGAAGAGGCCTGAGATGGCTTCAGGATTACGCTGCCTCAGTATTCCGTGTTTGCACGTTTAATTGCAGCAGGCACGTGTTTAAGAGGAGGGCTTTGGGCACCAGCACGTTTTTATTTACAAATTAAGCACTGCCGATTGCGCTGGGTTTTGCATGGCTCAATTGCGCTCATTGTCTTTTCTTTCAATGTATGTGGCATGAAAAGTCGGGTTAGGAGTTTATAACGCTAATAGCTCTAACTCAATAAAATGCGAGACCCGTTGCATTGCAAATGCTTGTTGCCACCTTTTGATGATCGTGCTGATGGTCTCACATTTTGTCCAAACACATTGCGCATTTATTTCAGATCCTGTGGCACTTTCTCTTTACGTGCGCTGCACTCTTGTTTGCTTCAATTTAAGCTGACGTTTGCTGTTTAGGCAATTAGCTGAGACAGAAACTATCACAAAATGTCCGCCACTAGAGCTGCTCCAGTAACTCTAGTAAGACAGTGATAGCTGTTTTCAGCAGTGCCTAAACAGCCCCGGCTGCCCTAACTGCGGCGGCGTGTTTCCTTGGTGAGGGCGAATCCTCCAGTGCACTAGTGTATCCATTCACAATTGGTTGGCGTGTGTTTAAGGGCTGAGCAAGAAAAGGCCGCTCGTGGAGCTCAGAACCCCACACTGCCTGGTAAAAAGCAGCTTCTAGTGCCTGATAATAGTGCAACCAGCTGCCTGTAAGTGAGCCAGAGAGGGTGGTATGGCACTACCATTTACTGGACAGGATATATGTACCTGGAGTTGAGGCACGTGGCACTACTGCATAAATACATGTGCATGTGGATATATTACTCACTGCACCCTTCTGTCATTATCTGGTGGTATGGGCCTAAGACACACGTCACCCTCTGTTATTATATTAGTGTATATGGAAATATTCCACATTGCAGCCCTCTATTGATAGATATACTTGTGACCTAACGGACACGGCATTCCTCTACATTATATGCGTTTCCTTCTAATGTTATATGTACACGTGGATCAAAGACACACAGCATGACTCTGAGAGGGACAGAGAGCGAGAGAGAGAATGTATGTGTGGTGTGGTGTGTGTGTACACAACTAGCACACACTACAGGAGGGAGGAAGACAATGTCATTGCTCACCGATTTCCAGGACACAGGCCGGCTCATTGTATTTGCCTCATATACTCACTGTAGTAAATGTCAAAATGTAGTCTTGCATTTATAATTATCAATAAACTAAATATTCAAAATAAAAGGAACATCATGCCACGTGACATATTACAAACAGCAAATAGGGCTTTCTGATCGAAGATACTAGTAGTGAGTGACATGAAGCCTGTTCAAGACAGGGTTTATTACAAATTAAACAGGTTTTTTTGTGTGTGTACCATAAAAACTTGCACGATGACCACAAGGGAGAGCAAAATAGACGCAAATGTTGTTTGCCTGCCTTAGCGTCCGCTCACCTTGTGCAGTAAATTGCAACGATGTGTGTGAATAACACACATACGTAGCCATGGATTACATTTAATGGTTTTTTATAAAACCACAGACACGTCCATTCGTCTGGCGTGAAAGCCCAGCTGGTTTAGTTAGCAGTGGCTCAAACCTCTCTGTGCAAAGAACATTGTTAGCTGCACTTAACCTCTCATCAGCGAGTTTGGTAGCGAGATCCTATATTATTTCAAAGCTAAAAGCCCTAGTCCGGTGATAGATAGGTAGAGACCGCAAAGGCAATCGTAAACATCCTTTTGTTCTGTCGTCAGCATATGACGATACCCTGCAGCCAAAAGTGTCTTTTTTTAGCAGGAAAAAGTGCAGTTATACCCATTGTGGAGTGACGATATCAAATATTTAACTTTTGTATAATGTTCAACATCTTGTCTTCTGATAGGTGACCTGGCCAAATGATATCCCAAGTCTAATGATAGCAATTGGGCTACAGCGCGTTCTGCTACAGAAGCGACATTGTAGCGCTGCAGACAAATCAAAGATGTTATTAGTAAGCAACCGAACAACACTCATTTCACTAAGTTTGGAGGATGAAAGTCTGGACTGGAGCATGTGAGCATGAGGCTGTTACTGCACACAGATCAATGAAACACTCCGCCCTAATCAGACTGCTCGGCTTCTGCTGTTAACCAGAACGAGTCACATACGAACTGGTGTCCATCAAACGCAGAATTCTAGATATCAAATCTGCATAGTGAAAGGGGGCACTTCTATAAATTGATATGGAATTGGAGGTCGATGCTGATTTTACATTGGCTGGCTGTACTTCCATATGCATGTGCTTGCATGAGGATGGGCCCAGCAGCTGTTAATTTTTTAGGTCTTCATTCTATTACCTGGTGCTGATCTGCCGAGTGCCACCTGGCAGCCAGACTCCTTTCATGCCGTCGTCCGACAGTCCACGCAACAGGAACCTGCCCTGCAGTGCTTTTGGTCTGGGTCTTTCCCAGCTTGTCACAGGTGTGGTCCCACCCACGCCCTGTGGCAAGTTGGGAAAGGTGGGGTGACTATGCTTTCCACTCCCTGATTGACGTGGAGGCTAAGCGATTCAGGGCTTGAATTAAACATGCCCGGAGCTAACTTGGCCTCCCTGTCATCAGGGGGTGGAGACTAGGCCGTGATGCTGGGTCTTTGCTGAGCTGATGACCTCACAGGCCTCAGGGCTGAGAGATTGTCTGCCCGGCAAATAGACTCACTTTGGGCCTGTCTACACGGGAACAGTTAAAATGATCACGTGACGTCACGTCACTTCACTTGTCCGCAGTGTCGAGCAACAACAATGCTGCCGCTGGTGTTGGTGAGTGGGGGAGATAGTGCCCTCTGTTTTATAAAGTTACAAAAGACTCGAGGGTAGTATTTTTTAATTAAAAAAAAAAATGATTGCTTTGTTTTTAAAGGGGGCAGAGCCCCAACACCCATGTACAGAAACCGCCACTGATACCTACCTCGAGCGTATTCTTAAAGTAGTGGAGCATTCCAGCATCTAAATTCAAGAAGACGGCAGCTTCAATGTGAACATCTCGCCATTGCCAGGGAAAACCCTGTTGAATCCAAAGTGCCAGAATCCACCCCAAATAGGGACTGCGTCCTTGGTAACCCAGTACCTAGGAAATTCCTGGCCCTTACCTACTTTTTAGACTAGATCTCAGCCTCTCTTTTCCCAGATGTACTTAGGAAAGAGTTGGCTGGAGCCAAAAGGCGATGCTGCTGGGTCTGATGTCACCAGTATTATGCCCTGTTTTACACAGACCCAACCCTTGGCACCCAATAGTAATCGCCACAGGCTGATGCAGAGAGAAAGTTGTGGAAGTCACTGAATAAGCTACACCCAGAACCAGGGGCTAAAACCACCAACGTGGTTTCAGTGAGAGACTGCAGAGGGAAATTCCATAGCAGCACAGGGACACCAAAAGCCACCAGCTGCACCACACTTGAGACTGAAGAGGGAATAGCGACCTTAGCCATTGTTTTCAACTTCTTTAACAAAAGAAATGGCTTAAGGGAGGAGTGTGTCATCTTCGCAGGATCCAAGACCAGCCCACCACGTTCCCCAAGTCAGATCTGGAATGAGAGGTGGAGAATCAATGAGGTTATATTACGTTTTTCTTGTTCACACAATGATAGCGACCCACTTTTAGAAGGAAATGACTTTGGAACGGGATCAAGATTTGGAACTGATCTCCTGTAGGCGGCAGGCTAGATACATATGAACCTTTGGGACCTTACCATGCATCTGCACAAGGAGGTCATAGGCCTTTGTATCATGTTCTAAAGTGAAACACCACATGAACGAGGCATGAGGGTCTGTCCCAGAAACAAGTATCATACTAGTCACGCAACATGCAAAACCCATAGTCGCGGAAGGTAATCTCTTTCAGGAAAATCTAAATCTACGAAAAAATAGAACAAAAAAATCAGAAAGCTTCAGATCTGGACTGTGTGGAAAACAGATACTGACGTCTCTGGGTCAGGTGTCACCTTTAAGGAGTCCACATTTCACTTTCGAGGATGAAGCTGTGACTCTGTAGCCAAAGCCACTTTGTCGCCAGTAATATGCGCTGCTGAAAAATCCCAGATCCAGTCTGTTGCTTGCGAGATGCCAAAATGAGGATTCGACAGGAAAACATAGGGCCAGATTTAAGTGGCGCTACATTACATGTAGTGCCACTTTTCTTGCAGCCACTTGCACCCCCCCTACCTCCATCATGTGTGTGCCATATTTAAAATACAGCGCATCATGGTGTAGGGTAGGGGGCAATAGTGTCAGAATTTCTGATGCTATAGAATACTGTTCAGGGTTAGTGCCACAATTTTGGCACTAACCCTGAAAAGGACATACGGGCCAACTGAAAAAAAATGGCATGCCCCCTTTTAATGCCTGCTCTGAGCAGGTGTTAAAAATGCTAAAAAAAAATGACACAAACAAACCTTTTAGGTTTCTTTGCTATAATGTTTTGGTCCCCCTTGCATACATTGTACATGGCACAGGCATAATGTGGCACAAGGGGTTACAAAGTGGCACAATGCATGCACTGCGCCACTTTGTAAATCTGCCCCATAGTCATTTGAGAGATACAGCACCCACTGACAGAAAATACATAGGTGAGGCTTCTTCTAATAAAGTTTTGCGCGAGTTGTCGCACAATGCCACAGAATATGTCAATTTCCGTACCATTCTAAATGTCCCTGCGCACAGCTCTAAACTGCATTGCATCGCGTGAGCACCAGAGCAAATTTTAGTAAACGAGGGTATGAATATTGCAAGCAAGATTCTGGCCACCTCAAATATACGGTCACGAAATACGACTTTTGAGAATGCTGCGCTGAGTAAAGTCGCGAAAATCACAAATAAACTTCTGACACGTTCAAAGCAGTTTACGGAAACCTTCTAGCGTGCATAAAAACACGCGTATTAATGCCTCGAAGGCTACTTCCTCTTTTCGCCTACGGAAAATGCACAGTTCCACAAACACAAAGAACAATTCCATCCGACTCCTAGTTGAACCTCCCCTAAAAGTACAGAACAAACAACACATCTGGACATTTTGTACGAAGCTATGATCTACCCGACTCTCAAAGGCTGGGAGAATTTCAGAAGATCAATCCTAAAGGAAGCAGTTACGGCTACAAATGCAAGTACGTACCAGCGCTGTCAGCTGAACAAGCATCTCAGTGAGGGAACGTTCTTTGGGTAGAGGAGGATGGAGATTCCCTTTTAGGAACTACAATATTCTGATTTTTATCTGCGGTATTAGAGTGTTTTGAATAGCAATATGGCTACATCGATAGCTCTTCTGCCCAAGGTGTCTATGTTTAAGATGTGCAGAAACCTGATGTTGGAATGCCAGCATATTTTGATCCTTCCTTCCTTGCCATAGGGGTCAATTCACCAAAATGTCAAGGGTAGCGGAATTGACATCGCAGGTCACGTGACGCCGATTACATCGCAGGCAGTGTACCAACATGACCTTTGACCTCAACAGCAACACTGGAAGTGCCATCAATCAGCCTTTAACCTTGGTGGCATTACAAAACAAGCATTTGCAATGCAACGGGTCTCGCGTTTGCTCATGTTAGAGCTGATCGCGTTGTAAACTCCTAACCCGACTTTTCATCTATCGGCAAAAGTGCTTTTATGTACGAAACCTGAAAAAGTAAAATTAACTGTGTAAAGCGCTCGACTTCTGCCAAGCGAAATAGCACTAGGAAAATAGAGAAAAACTAGTCCACGATCCAACAGAAAACAGCGAGTCTCGCATGTTTTCTGTACTTGGTCGCTGCGCTCGAGGAGGGCTAGCCACCGGAAAAGGCATGACGTGTGCATGCCTTTCACTGATGAAAGCAAGCAGATTTTACTAGGCAAGCCCACGAACCAATGAAACACACTGACGTGACGTCGACAGGGCTCCGAGCCCTTTTCTAATAACTAAAGCGTCTTGCTGCGATACGCATGCGCGAGCACATGCAACGCAGGCTCGACCCTAAAAATAACACCACATTTTTGACTCGGCAGTGCACTTTTCACTGTGAATGATGTTGCAACAGATCCATCCCAGAGATGTCATCAAACAGCAACATTCTAAAAGACTTATAATGTAAACTTTGGTACTCGCTGTTAAGAATTTTCAATGCTACTAAGAACACGGAGGCGAAGATTATGCCTCTCTATCTTTACTGCCACAAAACACAGCAGACAATAAAATAATTACATATGTCAAAAACGACATAATCCTTAGCATTTCCTCATTCACATGCCCCAATCGGTACAGACCTAACCCCATAAATGCTAGAGACACCATAATCCATCCTCTTGCTTTACTTACGTCTGTACTATAACAGTAAAATAAACTCTTCAGTAGATACATGTAAAACGTCCTGGATTCGCCCCTCACAGAATGGGCACCAAAGATAGATACATCTATCCCTGCCTCAGTCCATACCCAGCGTAACCACCTGGATAAGGAGGCCGCAGAAACCAAGTCAAAGGGGTTTCTGTAGGGCAATCAACAATTGCCCACTTAGGTGTTGCCGAAACTTCCTCCTGTAGTCTCCATATTTCTCCAGAAATCTCACCACGCAAAGTATGTGGTTATAAGGAAAAGAGGGATACAAAACTTACTTTGTGTTAGCCCTGGTTCATTTAGAAATAGCAAAAGACACCCCAGAAGGAGAAAATACTCTACCTGCTAAGTCGAGTACTCTGATATCCAAAAGCCTTTTCCAAAGATCAAGCAAAGTAACCTCATCCACTTTACTGACAATTGCTTACGGGACAGGTCTTCATTATCAGGCCAATTTTCCAAGAATTTAATTCTTAGGAATTTAGGCCCTCATTACGACATTGGGGGTAAATGCCGTTTACCGCTGTGCTGATGGCCGCCAATTTACAGCCGCGCGGGCATATATCCGTCCACCATGTTATGACACACACGCGCACACACACACACACACACACACACCAATCTGACAGAATACAGTCACATACACAAACCCGCCAGCCCAAAGGTCAGTGTTAAAGTGGCGGTCCAAAAACCAACACCGTTACGCCAACAGAACAACGTCCATCACATTATGTCCCACGAATCACCACTGCACACATTCAACGGCGGTAAACCATTGGCGGTACAAACCGCCACGCTCACAATGGACACCCACAGACAAAATAACACTACACTGGACAATTCAAACAACACACACCTGACACCCATACACACACACCACACCACTATAAAACACACACCCACATTACCCACAACCCTTTACGAATACAAATCATTGCCACCATACTGACACCAAGACCACTGCGACAACTAGACACACACCACTCACACCCATACACCCCAACACATTACCCAACACATCCTCACCAACACAAATCACATAACACCCATGGCACCACAAAGGCACCCGTTTCACTGAGGAGGAGTTAAGGGACATGGTGGAGGAAATCGTCAGGGTAGAGCCACAGCTATTTGGAGCACAGGTGCAGCAGATATCAATAGCAAGGAAGATGGAGGTATGGAGGAGATTCGTGGACAGGGTCAACGTCGTGGGACAACACCCAAGAACAAGGGACGACATCAGGAAGAGGTGGAACGACCTACGGGGGAAGGTACGTTCCATAGAAGGAAGACATCAGCTCACTATGCAGAGGACTGATGGTGGACTCCCATCTCCTCCCCCACAACTCACAGCATTAGAGGAGCAGGTACTGGCTATACTGCGTCCTGAGAGCCTGGCCGGAGTTTGAGGAGGACTGGACACCGGTAAGTCAACTTTTAACAATTATCAGCCACCATACCTGCATGCCATTACACACCCTCACTCCCATCACTCCACTCTATCTCACACACTCCACCATCACATCACACTGATCACAATGCCAAGCCCTGCATGCTGTACCAATGCATGGACACCCCTCACAGCCCTGCATGGACAGCATAGGGATACTAACATAACCACTATACACCAACACACACAAGCAAAAGCTGGCAGGGGAACAACAACCATAGAGAGGAAGCTACAGAAGTACAAATGTCAGACACCTGAAGCATAATACATCATTTACATCCCCACAGGTACCCCAGCCAATGTCAGTGGGGAGGAGGTGCCACCACTAACCAGTCCCCCAGCAGAAGAGGCCCACAGTGATGACATTAACTCTGGACTTCTGGATCTGGACGATCTACCTGGCCCATCAGGGACCACTGGACAGTCGGTCACCCAAGCACAGTCACAGACCACCACAGAGCCTCCCCAATCAGGAACGAACACCACAGCATCCACCCAGCATACCCACAACCCTGTCCCGAGGACATTGTGTCCACCTGTACAGAGACCCCAGGCCACACCTCATACCCAAGACAATCAGGGACCTGGGGTGAGTGGCAATGGGCACACTGTTCAGGGGACAAAGGCTTAGGCCAACAGGGAAACTGAGAGGACTGCTGTGTGCCAGGGGGAGGACAGGACCAGGGAACTGACTCTCCAGGAGGCACTCTCAGAGATCCTACCAACATTCCCAGGACACAATGGGCCAGATCCTTGACAACGTACAGGTGAACAGGTGGCTGCAGGAGGGACAGTATTAGAGGATCAGGGAGGATTTGCAGGCCATCAACAACACCCTGATCTCCATAGCAGGAGTGCTGGCAGACATGGCCAACATTATGAGGGAGGCAGTGTCACACCAGCTGGCCTGTACCACTAGTCAGTCATCTGAACAGCCCTCCACTTCCGCTGCTGCTAGTGGCCAGGAGGCCCCGCCACTGGACCAACAGGCCACCAGCACCCCTCCCCGTGTAGAAGGTGAACTACCCTGCAAACATTCCCTGCAAACCAGACAGAAGCCAGAGACACTTGCCAAGACCACCATCAGGAAATGAGACTCTCCTGATTGTCCACCTTGTGTCCCACTCAGTCACCTTGTCCACCTTGAACTGCCATAGCTCCCCTTCCTATGTCCCCATGGACAATGCACATGTGCTACAAACAGACTGGAACAATACCCTGGACCTTCCTCCATCATCACCCCATCCCATTGCACTTTACCCTCTAGATATTAGCACTACAATAAACACCCTTGGATAAAAATCGACTACTAGTAATTCATGTATTGCAAATTGTGTATTGATTGAAACAGCAACAACCGTTGCAAATTAACTGTACATAGAATGATCATAGAAATAATGACCTGTAGCGGGTTGTTGTGATCACACAAGGAGCATGTGTCATATCACCAACATCTGCAAAATCAATATCCAAAGGTAACAGTAAGTATGGAAAAGTAGTGGGTAATGCCAGAATGGCAATGCCACACAGAATACAACAATAGTCATAGAAATGTAAAGATGCACTGTCTCACCTGTGTGTCATTGGAAGTACTGATGGATCACTAATGTTCTGTTGTCCACATCCTCATCCTCTGCCTCCTCATCCTCACTGTCCTCAGTATCCACTGTTGCCATAGGGGCATCTCCAGCCGTCTCCTCCTGCAGAAAAGGTACATGGCGACTGAGGGCCAGGTTGTGCAACATGCAGCATGCCACTACTATCTGGCAGACCTTCTTGGGTGAGTAGCACAGGGATCCACCTGTCAGATGGATTCACCTGAACCTGGCCTTTAGGAGGCCAAAGGTCCTTTCTATGATCCTTTGGTTCACTCATGTGTCTCATTATAACGTTCTTTTGCCCTTGCCCTGGCATTCCTCACAGGAGTTAGAGGCCATGACAGGTTTGGGTAACCAGAGTCACCTGCAAATATTGAGGCACAACATTTAGCCACACACTGTCCTATATGGCCAACAGCATAGGCTCACACCAACATATACTGGGTGGGAACCAAGGCTCACCTATTAGCCACACACCCTGTGCCTCTGTAATTGGGCCATCACGTTTGGGATGCTTTTATTCCTCAGGACAAAGGCATCATGCACCGACCCAGGATACTTAGCATTGACGTGGGAGATGTACTGGTCCGCCAAGCACACCATCTGCACATTCATGGAGTGGAAACTCTTACGATTCCTGAACACCTGTTCATTCTGGTGGGGGGTACAAATGCAATATGTGTTCCGTCAATCGCATCCATTATGTTGATGATGTGCCCCATTGCAAAGAATCCGGCCTTCACAGTGGCCAAATCCTCAACCTGGGGGAATGCAATGTAGCTGCACATGTGTTTTATCAGGGCAGACAACACTCTGGTTAGCACGTTTGAGAACACTGGTTGTGACATTCCTGCTGCCAAGCCCACTGTCACTTGGAAAGAACCAGTTGCCAGGAAATGGAGAACTGATAGCACTTGCACAAGAAGGGGGATCCCAGTGGGGTGACGGATAGCAGATATCAGGTCAAGCTCAAATTGGGCACACAGCTCTGATTGTGGCCCTGTCCAGTCTATAGGGGAGTATTATGTGTCTGTCCTCCAGTGTAGCAAAGTCCACCAGGGGTCTGTACACGGGTTATGTCTCCATCTCCTATTCATCCACAGCGGTAGGTATCTAAGGGACACAAGAGTGAGTAGGGTGTGTCAAACTGAACAATGGAGCCACAACAGCACTCCACAATGTGCAAACATGCAATGGCACATTGTAATTAATGAGGTATGTGCCTATTGATCCTGTGACGCAGCAATAATCGATAGGCCTGTCCACCCCCCCTGAATGGCAACCGACCGTCCTGTGTGGAGGGACTGGTGGAAGTGAGGTAATGCTGTCGACGTTGTGCGCCGTGGCGATAGGTGGTCATGAACCGCCATGCAATTCCTCATTGGTTAATATTGGGCCCTCTGGGGTACAGTGGGCAATGGTAATCTATGCCGGCAGTGACAGTATGCACCGCCGTGGACGTGACCACCATTTTCTATGTGATTCCTCACTTGTTTCCTGACCTTCTATAGGAGAGGACCTACACTGCATGTGCTGCTGTGACCTGTGTCTGGAACCTACCATGGCCTATGTGACTGGGGAAAGGGCCCCTGCCTTCAGTTGGAGCGACTGGTGGATGGGGTCCTATCCCAATACGGACTGCTGTATGGGTCTCCAGACCAACAGGTAGTAGTACACTGTGGGCACGATGCATGTGACATGAATGCTTGGAGTTGTGTGTGAAGACCTTGTGTAAGGGGGGTGGATGGATGTCCTCTAGGCAGTGTACCTGTTGTGGGCTGGGCTATGTGTGTGCCAATGGTGATGGAAATGGGTATGGTGGGCCATGTGTGTGACAGGCTGGACTGTTAGTTTAACAAAGTTCTCCTGTATGTATTACCTCAGCAGGTCAGTGCCTATCAAAAGAAGGGATTATGGCGTGCTATCGCCGAGGAGGTGCGGGCCCTGGGGGTCTATGGCAGCTAGAGCACCAACTGTCGGAAATGATGGGAGGACCTGAAAAGCTGGGCACTGAAGAACGCAGAGGCCCAGTTGGGGATGGCCTCCCAACGAGGAAGGGGTGCCTGTCGGACTCTGACCCCCGTGATGGCCCGCATACTGGTGGTGGCCTACCCTGATCTGGATGGGCACTTGAGAGCATCACAGCAGCCACAAGGGGGTGAGTACAGTGGGTATAAATACATATGTTGGCTGGTGGCATGGTATCCGGGTGGTGGTTGTGTGTCCTTGGGTGCCCCTAGGCCAGGCCAGACATAGCAACGTAGGTCCTCTTGTGGCTAGTTCTGAATGGGAAATACTGCTTACCTAGTTTGTTAGAAAGGGAAACGTCCTTTACGACTAATTTTTTATAACGAAGTAGTGGTTAACAAAAGCGGAACAACGCTTTTTTTAACCACGACTTCGTTATTTTGTGTCTTAACTACGCATGTCCTGAACAACAAACATGCGTGGTTAAGGTACAAAGAAGGGAGTCGGCTGAGGAGGACGACGTAGATGACGAAGCCACGACTCAGGTAAGTGGGGGGTTTTGGGGTGGGGGTGGGGCGTTTTAGGGAGGAGGTGGGGGGTCAGGGGTTTTAGGTTTTGGGGTGGGGTTGGGGGGGTGGGACGTTTTTGGTTTTGGGGAGGGGGTGGGGGTCAGGGGGTTTTAGGTTTTGGGGTGGGGTTGGGGGGGTGGGGGGTTTTAGGTTTTGGGGAGGGGGTCAGGGTTTTTTTGTCACGATTCACCCTGAGCTTACCGTCGATGTTGGAGAGAGGTGGGGGCGACCCCTTCCGGTAGCCACGGTGCTGTTTGACAATAGTAAGCCACTACAGTCCGTGCCTTCCAGAAGGAGTCCCAGAGGAAAAACCCCAAAAGGGTAAAAAAAAAACTCCACCAGGAACTCCCTGAAACAGATGGAGGACAAAAGGAATTAGGACTTAAGATTCTGGAATTCAGGAATTCTGGAGACTGAGGACAGATCAAGAACAACTGGCGCCACAAGAGGAAACCAGCCGGAGCGTGACTACCACCGCAGGAGTGTTGCAACGCAATGAGAAGGAAGATAGATTCCCCTTATATACCCCTAGACAGGAAGTGGGAAACAGGAAGTAGGTAATACCACCATCTTGGTTTGGGAAAAAGTCCTAACTAAGAATAGAAAACATGCTCCAAAGTAAAAAGAAACAATGCATGCAGGGAAGAGAGGAAGTGAACAGCATGCTGGGAAGGAGAAAGGCATGCATAAGAACTAGTCATGTGCAGGCAGACGGCGTTTGGCTGTGTGACAGGTAAGTGGATATGAGGAGTTGGGTCCCATGCATCCAGAGCACGTTTAAGGTGGTGAGCGCGCTGAGCGCGGCAAGGACCGCGACCCGAATCGGGGTCTCCGGCCCTGCCGCGCTTGCCAAGAAACTCGCGGCCGGAGAAAAGGGCTGCGGCGGGTGCCGCGACCCTTGAACTGAGCCGCGGCTTCTCCTGCGCCCCATCCGTGGGCCGCCGCAGACTCCCCGAGTTCCGAGCACCGCAGCTGCCCGTGCTTGCGGCGCAACAGTAGGTCCCCCCCGAGGCCCCTGGTTTGTGAGGAAAAAGCCGGAAGAAACGACGGACCAAAAGAGGGGCATGAACCGAAAGTGCATCTTCCCAGGAACACTCACTCATAGGGTAGCCTTTCCAACGAATAAGATATTGGAGGCGACCACGGAAAAAACGAGAGTCACAGATCTCCTGGACCTCGTATTTGGGCACATTATCAATCAACAAAGGAGGAGAACAGGTGAATTGTCTATGAAAAGGGTCAGGAAGGTAAGGTTTGAGTTGTGAGACATAGAACACAGGATGTATTTTCCAAGTCTGAGGCAGACGAAGGCGCACAGACACAGGATTGATTTTCTGGAGAATCAGGAATGGACCATAATAACGAGGTTTAAATTTGTTCTGGCTAAGTCGGAGAGGCAAGAATTTAGAGGAAAGCCAGACCTTATCGCGGACCTGATAACGCGGGGCCTAACAACGCTTCTTATCAGCCATCCGTTTGATGCGTGTCTTAGTGGCTACAAGGTTTGAACAGATAACACGTTGGATACCCCGTAGTTGCCGGACATATGAGGAGATGGCAGGAAGATTGGAAGTATCTTTCAGAGGAGTAGGAAACGCCTTAGGATGGAAACCATAAGAACCATAGAAAGGGGAGACTTTCGGGGCACTGTGTACTGAGTTGTTGTAGGAGAATTCTGCAAGTGGCAAATATGTAGACCAATTACTCTGCGTAGCATTGCAGAAGCTGCGTAAATATTGTTCGAGGCCTTGATTCAGTAGCTCTGTCTGTCCATTAGTTTGAGGATGAAACCCTGATGATAAGGCCACCTCTATTCCTAGGGTCTTACAGAATTGTTTCCAAAACCGGGAGATATACTGAGGACCCCGATCTGAGATAATGACCTGTGGTAGTCCATGAAGCCGGAAGATCTCCTGAGTAAAGATTTGGCTTAGTTCCTTAGCCGTTGGTAGTTTTCCTAACGCCGTGAAATGTGCCATCTTTGTGAAGGAATCAAAGGTTACCATTATCACTCGATTTCCGACTGAAGAGGGCAAAGAACACATAAAATCAGTGGAGATAGTGTGTCATGGACCTGGGGGAACAGATAATGGGCGAAGTAATCCTACTGGTTTAGTAAGGGGTGTTTTGGCATGTGCACATTTGGGACAGGACGACACATAGTCCTCAGTATCAGCCTTGACAGTGGGCCACCAGAAGGAGCGAAGCAGAAGCTCTTGGGTAGCTTTCATTCCTCGATGACCTGCAATGGGGGAGTTGTGGCACTTACATAGGGCTTCTGTCTGGACTATCTTAGTAGGTAAGAACAGGGCCTTGTTGTGGTAATAGTATCCCTGATCTATATGAAGCTGCGGGCGCAGATTGTTCATCTCTGTAGTTTCCAGGTGGGAATATTCGGATTTGACCTGGTCTAGGAATGTCTGTACTAAACCAATGATCTTATTACTTTCAAACAGGTTCTGTACAGGAGAACTGCTACACTCAGGGTAACGCCGAGACAAGGCATCAGCCAAGATATTCTGAGAACCAGGGATGTAAGTAATGTAAAATACATATTGGCTAAAAAAGAAAGCCCATCGAGCCTGCCGACTATTCTGACACTGAAAGTTTCTCAAGCATTGTAAGTTTCGGTGATCTGTCCAGGCCTCAAAGGGTTCTTTCGAGCCCATCAGGAAGTGTCTCCATTCCGTGCACGCTGTCTTCAAGGCAAGTAACTCTCGTTCTAACACTGAATAATTCCGCTCCGAATCAGATAAGATGTGTGAAAGGTAGAATACAGGATGCTCTAACCCATCATTATCTTGTTTCTGTAGTAAGGCAGCCCCTATGGCTCTTTCTGAGGCGTCTGAGACAGCGATGAACTGTTTGGTGGTGTCTGGGTGCCGTAAAGTGGGAGCTTGAATGAAGGCTTTCTTTAATTCTTGAAAAGCCAGCTCTGCATCTTGTGTCCAACAAAAACCTTTCCTTAGATTGTCTTTTTTAAGGGTTTGAGTAATATAACTGGTTCTCTGGGCAAAGTCCGCTATAAATTGTCGATAGAAATTGGCCAATCCCAAAAAACACTGAGTTTCTTTGATGGAAGAGGGGGAAAGCCAATCCAGAATAGCTTGAATCTTATCTGAATCCATGGCAACACCTATTTGGTTAATGCAATATCCCAGGTATTTTACCTCTGTTCGGTCAAATTCACATTTTTCTGGCTTGCAGAATAAATGATGTTGCTAGAGACTATCTAGGACTTGGAGGACATGTTTAGTGTGTTGTTCTGGATGGACAGAGAATATCAAAATGTCGTCCAGATAAACAACCACCGTTTGATGTAGAAGATCGGAAAAAATAGAGTCCATGAATCTTTGAAAGATGGAGGGGGCATTGGTTAGTCCAAAAGGCATTACTCGGTATTCATAGTGACTGAAAGGTGTTCTGAAGGCGGTTTTCCATTCATCACCTTCCTTTATCCTTAAAAGATGGTATGCTCCTCTAAGATCCAACTTGGTGAATCTCCTTTCCCCTCTGACAGCTTCTAAGATGTCCTTAATAAGAGGTAACAGGTATCGATCCTTAGTAGTGATCTTGTTTAATCCTCTAAAATCAATACAGGGACTCAAATCTTTCGTCTTCTTTGGTACAAAGAAGAGAGGAGCTCCTGCAGGTGAGGAGGAAGGGGCAATCAACCCACTCTGTATGTTCTCCTCTAGGTATTCCTTGAGGATCTGCTTCTCAGGTTCTGTTAGAGAATACATTCGCCCAAAAGGAACCACAGCATCTGGTTCCAAAGGAATGGCGCAATCGTATTCTCTATGGGGTGGCAGTTCAGGTCTTTCTGGTTTCTGGAATACATCGGCATATTCTTGATAATGTCTGGGTATTCCTTGTAGAACGTTAATAGAACATCCCACCTTAGGGGGTGCCATTAAGAGACTCTTTGGGGACCAATAGTCTCCTGCTAAGTAACAGTGGTGTTGGCAGAAGTGAGAGGATAAAGAAATGGTTCTTGTTTCCCAGTTAATGTAAGGGTTATGCTGAGTTAGCCATGGAATTCCCAGGATCATAACGTGATGTGGTGAAGAAATTAAATCAAAAGAAATGTTTTCTTGATGTTTCCTGAATTGGAGACATAGGATAGGGGTGGTATACTGTACTGGTCCCGAGGCCAAGAGTGATCCATCCACCGTGTGGACTTGTTCTGGTACTTCCTTAGGTATTTGCAAAATATGTCTTTCCCTGGCCCAGGTTTCATCTAGGTAGATACCACTGGCTCCACAGTCCAGTAAGGCCAGTGCCCTTTCTTCACGGCCATCTGTTAAGTGGAGGATAACAGGTAAGAGAAAAAGCAGTTCCTTCCTCCCTTGAGGAACAAATGGAAGGTATTTCGAAATATCCTGTCCTCACCCTTCTCACTGAGGACGGGAACTGGCATTTCCCAAAGGCTTGGCTGGACGGACGGGAAATGTGCGAATTAGATGACCAGCAGCACCACAATACAGGCAAAGTCCTTTCCTTCATCTGTTTTCCCGCTCACTAGATGATAATGGCCCTCGGGCCATGTCGATTTGCATAGGCTCTTCATCGGTAGCACCCTTAGTTTCAGAACAAACCTCCTCGGGACGATGAGGAAGGGTGCTGGATGTCACCGAGTGTGATGGTAAGCGACTCTTCTTTCTCTCCATCCTTCGCTTATTTAACCGATATTCTACTGTCAGGGTCTGATCCATTAACCCCCTAAGATTCTCTACTCTGGCAGAGTGCACCAGTTCGTCCTTAATGTCCTCTCTGAGACCCCTACGAAACAGGGTCACCAAAGTACGCTCAACCCAGGAAGTCTCAGCTGCCAATTGTCTGAAACGAGTGATGTATTGTAATACGTCCTGATTTCCTTGTTGAATATCGCAGAGAGCTTCTTCTGCTGAAGACAAGTCCAGGACGCTCAAACATCTGCTTAAAGGCAGTGACAAAGCTGGAATAATTAGACAGGCTAGGGTCGTTGCTTGTCACTATGCCAACGCTGGGCCAGATAGGGCGCTAATCAAATACGCCACCTTGGTCTTGTCTTGCATAAACTGTGATGGACGGAATGCGTAATAGACCGTCAAGGCATCCAGGAACTCTCTTAATTTATTAGGATCCCCGGAGAAGCGAGGCGTAGTGGCAGAGACCGTAGGAATATCAGTGGTTCTGGAGGCGAAGGCTTGTCGGAAGACTGTGTTTTCATTGTGTAGCTGTTGGAGTTCTTGGGCCTGTTGTTGTATAGTCAGGAGCAGGGTTTGGCTTGTTGGTTCTGTACTCATCACAGGATTCTCCATGGTTCCGGACAGCAACTGGAGTTGTGGGCATTGCAATCTGTCACGATTCACACTGAGCTTACCGTCTATGTTGGAGAGAGGTGGTGAGCGGCCCCGGTTCCTGCAAGTCCTGCTCTGGCCGAGGTAGGGGTGACCCCTTCCGGTAGCCACAGTGCTGTTTGACAATAATAAGCCACTACAGTCCGTGCCCTCCAGAAGGAGTCCCAGAGGAAAAACCCCAAAAGGGTAAAAAACCTCCTAACAGGAACTCCCTGAAACAGATGGAGGACACAAGGAATTAGGACTTAAGATTCTGGAATTCAGGAATTCTGGAGACTGAAGACAGATCAAGAACAACTGGCGCCACAAGAGGAAACCAGCCGGAGCGTGACTACCACCGCAGGAGTGTTGCAACACAATGAGAAGGAAGATAGATTCCCCTTATATACCCCTAGAACAGGAAGTAGTAATACCACCATCTTGGTTTTGGAAAAAGTCCTAACTAAGAATAGAAAACATGCTCCAAAGGAAAAAGAATCAATGCATGCAGGGAAGAGAGGAAGTGAACAGCATGCTGGGAAGGAGAAAGGCATGCATAAGAACTAGTCATGTGCAGGCAAACGGCGTTTGGCTGTGTGACAGGTAAGTGGGTATCAGGAGGTGGGTCCCATGCATCCAGAGCACGTTTAAGGTGGTGAGCGCGCTGAGCGCGGCAAGGACCGTGACCCGAATCGGGGTCTCCGGCCCTCCAGCGCTTGCCAAGAAACTCGTGGCCGGAGAAAAGGGCCGCGGCCCTTGAACTGAGCCGCGGCTTCTCCTGCGGCCCGTCCGCAGGCCGCTGCAGACTCCCCGAGTTGCGCCGCAGAGGCCCGAGCTTGCGGCCATGGCACAACAGTTTTAGGTTTTGGGGTGGGGTTGGGGGGGTGGGGCGTTTTGGGGAGGGTGTGGGGGGTCAGGGGGTTTTAGGTTTTGGGGCAGGGTTGGGGGTGGGGTTTTAGGTTTTGGGGTAGGGGGTTTTAGGTTTTGTGGCGGGGAAGGGGGTGGGGCGTTTTTGGTTTTGGGGCGGGCGTTTTTGGGGAGGGGTGGGGGTCAGGGGGTTTCAGGTTTTGGGGTGGGGTGTTTTTGGTTTTGGGGAGGGGGTGGGGGTCAGGGGGTTTTAGGTTTTGGGGTGGGGTTGGGGGGATAGGGGGTTTTTGGTTTTGGGTGGGGGTTTTAGGTTTTGGGGTGGGCTTGGGGGGTGGGGCGTTGTTGGTTTTGGGGAGGGGGTGGGGGGTCAGGGGGTTTTAGGTTTTGAGGCGGGGTTGGGGTGAGGGATGCAGGATCAATGGTGCCTATTACTAATGCTTTTATCAGGAATGCCTTTACAACTAAATATTGTTGTAAAGGAATTCGTGGTAAAGGCATTAGTAGTAACAACGAGGTCGGTGTTCCGACCTCGTTGTTAAGGCACTCGTTGTTTTGGAAGTCGGTGTTCCGTCGTACAACCTGTTAGAACTCACTCCTGGGCAGGGCTGCGTGTGTCCAACGTGTGCTGCAGTTGGCGCTGTGTGCTCCTCCACATTCCTTAGTGACTAGCCATTTCACTGGTAGTGCAATGCATAGTGAGTAGGCCTGTTCCCTGTGTGTGAGGGTGCTGTGTATGCCAATGGTGGTATTGGTGCAGCTATTGACCCTGTCTCTCCTTTGTCCCTCCCCCCCCCCCTTTCTTGTTTTGTCATCTTGTCCTTATGTGCATTAGCATCATCTTGCAGAGGAGCAGAGGCACCAGCAACAGAGGGAGCTGCAGCCCACAGCACCCTGGAGGCAGAGTCCACCAACGCTGAGGGCACCAGTGGCACAGAGGGCGAGGGGAGCACCACGGTGGAGACTGGAGGGGACAATCCAGACTCAGATACCTCCACAGATGGGAGCTCCCTGGTGGTGGCAGACACTTCTGTGACCACCCCAGCAGCAGGTACAGCCGCCACCCCGTACCAGCACCGCCCTCTCAGTAGCCCCTCAGCGAGTTGCCCGTGCCCGCTCACCCAAGAGGGTGGACATCTCCTTCGCCCCGGGCACCTCAGGCCCTTCCCCAGTGAGCCCTGCTGCCCTGAGTGAGGAGGCTATTGACCTCCTGAGATCCATCTGTGTATGGGGTAGGTCGCTCCCCTTGCCGCTGCAGCTCCTCCAGGTTCCTGAGTTCCTGAGACCCACCTCACAGTAAGTACCCCCCACCTCCCAGCCCCTCGCTCTGCCCTGCGCTACTCACCCTCTCTCCTGCTCCTGCTTCTTTTCTTCTTTTCTTCTTCTCTGTTCTTCTGTTCTTCCTCCTCGCTCCTCGTCTGTAATCTTCTTCTGTACTCTTCTTTCCCCCGTCTTCACTCTATTTCTCTTCTTCCTCATCTTCTTCTGTGGTCTTCTGCCCTCTGTTCTTCGTTTTCTGTATCTTCTTCTGTATCTTCTTCTGTATCTTCTTCTGTATCTTCTTCTGTATCTTCTTCTGTATCTTCTTCTGTGTTCTTCTGTGTTCTTCCGGTCTTCCTTTCTTCTCTCCTTCCGGTCTTCTGATCTTCCTTTCTTCTCTCCTTCCTGTCTTCTGTTCTTCTGTTCTTCTTGTCTTCTGTTCTTCTTGTCTTCTGTTCTTCTGGTCTTCTGACTTCGGCTCTTCTGCCTCCTCCGTCCTCTTCTCCCCGCGCCTGCCCTCCTGCTCCTGCCTCATCCCCCTCCCCCACTCGCATCCCCCTCTCTATCTCCCCTATCTAACCCGTTCACTATCTACCTCCCCCACTCCTCCTATCTACCTATCTCTCTATCCCACTATCTAACTCCCTCACTCTCCACCTCCTCCTATCTTCCTATCTCTCTATTTCCCTATCTATCGATTTCCCTATCTATTTTCTCTATCTATTTCTCTATCTCTCCCCCCCTCCCTCACCCCCTCTATTACCTATCTTCCTATCCTCTCACTCTACCTCTCACCCTCACCCACCTCTACAACCCCCCCTCCCCTATCTTCTCAACCCTACTCCTATCTTTCTCCCCTATCTCCTAAACCTCCTAACACTCACCCCCCTCCACCCTTAAACCCCCCTCCCCCAGCTCTTCTCACTCTACCTGTCCCCCCCCTCCCTCGCACTTTCCCGCCGCGACCTCCTGCACGCCCCCGCCCCCCAGCTCCCATTCGCCCCCACCTGACCCCTCCCCCCCCTCCTACCTCATATGGCGGCCGCTGCGCGACAGTGGTAGCGACCCTCGACCCAAGGGTAGGTCGCTCCCCTTGCCGCTGCAGCTCCTCCAGGTTCCTGAGTTCCTGAGACCCACCTCACAGTAAGTACCCCCCACCTCCCAGCCCCTCGCTCTGCCCTGCGCTACTCACCCTCTCTCCTGCTCCTGCTTCTTTTCTTCTTCTCTGTTCTTCTGTTCTTCCTCCTCGCTCCTCGTCTGTAATCTTCTTCTGTACTCTTCTTTCCCCCGTCTTCACTCTACTTCTCTTCTTCCTCATCTTCTTCTGTGGTCTTCTGCCCTCTGTTCTTCGTTTTCTTTATCTTCTTCTGTATCTTCTTCTGTGTTCTTCTGTGTTCTTCCGGTCTTCCTTTCTTCTCTCCTTCCGGTCTTCTGATCTTCCTTTCTTCTCTCCTTCCGGTCTTCTGTTCTTCTTGTCTTCTGTTCTTCTTGTCTTCTGTTCTTCTTGTCTTCTGTTCTTCTTGTCTTCTGTTCTTCTTGTCTTCTGACTTCGGCTCTTCTGCCTCCTCCGTCCTCTTCTCCCCGCGCCTGCCCTCCTGCTCCTGCCTCATCCCCCTCCCCCTCTCTATCTCCCCTATCTAACCTGTTCACTATCTACCTCC